>NC_133130.1:93120380-93429269 GCF_048418815.1 Hemitrygon akajei | reverse complement strand
TGTTCTCCCTTGGATTCCTATGAACCTCAGTTTTACAAACGGACCTCTCAATACCACACTTAGTCAAATATTTCTGTAACCCTGAGCAGCAACTCCCTCCTTATCTGGATTTCAACCCATGTTGGACCAAGGCTGTGATGAAGAAAGTAGTCCTGACGAAACCCAATCTGCTTGTTGGTTCTTAGTTGGAAGTAATGATTAAGGCAGCTTCCATCACTTGGACTGGTAGTAGTGATAATTAACCAAACTGGTTTTGTCCTACTTTTTTGCGAGCAAGGCGTATCTGGGCAATTCTCTATTTTGTCAGGTGGATGGCAGCATTGCAGTTGTTTGGACAGCTTAGCCAGAGGCACAGCTGCTTGTTCAGTACTGTCACTGGTCCTGGAGATAGACTACTGACCTTTTGCTGCGTCCGGTCACCTGACAATAGGCAAAGTTAGTCGTAAGTTATTGAAAACTGGTATCTGTAATGGGTCTCTCTTGGAAGAAGCCATGATGACTCATTTCTGCCTGAATGTGATGTGGGAACTTTTCCACTGATTGCTAATAATTGTCTGCCATAATTGTAAGCCCTTAATTTTGTTACTAATAGCGTAATAAGATGTTGATTTGAAGTACTCTCAAACATGGTGAACTGTTTGAATTAAGTAGTGCAGATCTGAAATTTGCTTTGCCTTCATTCTGAATAATAGTAGTTGACTTCCTAATTATTCAGTAAACGTTATGATCTTTCCTTTCTTTTTCCTCTTGCAGATGAGTATCATGTGTTCCCAGATATCCTCCCACCTGTTCGAGAAACTCCCTACCAAAGAGCAACCTTGACTGGATCCAGAGATAATAGACACTACAGGGGAATGAGAAGCATGGATTCCTATGATCACGACCGTCCCATCAGCTATAGTTCCACATCCTCTTCTGCCTCGTCCAGGGACAGCCGCTGTTCCTTGAGCAGTGGAATGACTCTGGTCTCCAATAGCCACTTGGGTCCTGCCGGCCAGGAGAAGGAAGCTGGGGCCATCAGGTTGGAGTTGATTCCGACAAGGCAATTATCCGCGGAGGAGCTGCACGGGAGGAGCAAGCCTGGTTGTGCGAATTCTAGAGAGGTCGCTGAGAAGAGAATGGCATTTGGTGGGATTAAGAGAGTTGACTCCAGGGTGACCAGCAAGATCCGTGCAACCTCACCAGGGCCAGCATCTGGAAGTTCCAAGCTCCTTTACGTAGACAGAGTAGTGCAGGAAATCCTGGAGACAGAACGGGCCTATGTTCAAGATCTACGGAGCATTGTGAAGGTATTTAACTATACGGTGAATAAAAATGGAAATATGTTGAACAGTTCTAGTTCCTCCCTGGCTGATTGCAGTCAATGGTTGTTATCATCCATGCACTTGAATCTCAAAATACACTGTCATTAGTGCTGTTCTCCTTATCATTATTAAACCTCTGTTAACTCACACAGTTGACTCAGCTCAGGAAGCAGCTGCTACTGTGACACTAATTTTAAGCATGAGCAATAAACCGTAAATGGAGGAAGATTGGTCTGATGATTGCTGGGCTGTGGGAGTTTACAGATGGGGAGAGATTTCCGTAAAGTGGTGAGAATATTGGCAATTTTGTCCATGTGTTAAATTTCCCCATTGCCTTGATGAGAATAACTTCTGTTGCTCTCCCCGTGATAATCTTGTAGGTGAAGTAATTACTGAACAGTCAGTACCATTACATGGTTCTGTTGCTACTGTTTCATGCTCCTACTAGCATGCTCTTGCCCAATCCACAAAACACCCCAAAGCATTTTGGTGCCGGTATTTGAAGTTCAATTATGGTTGGGTAATCTAGCAGCAATTCGTGCATTGCAAGGCCTGAGTGAAAATCAGTTAATTTCAGGTCTTCTATTGATTGGGATTTTGGATCCGGTTTAAGATGGCGCTACCAAAGATGTACAACAACTTACTTGTGGTTCGAAAACAAATGAATTTGACTAGAAAGGGTATTAATAACGCTCTTTTGAAGTAAATTGTGGTAAGCTATCACCGCAAACAATGAAGGAGCAAGTGAGGGCAAAGCGAAGTCGAGTGATGCGCGCTGCAAAATCAATGCACTCAGAGTTGGAGCCGTGCTGGTTGGAGTGGACGATTCGGAGGGGAGAAGGTGGGACGGGAGGAGTTCAGATGCCCGCCCAGCTCACCCAGTTGTGAGGGTGGATGGCTCTTGGCGTTGAGCTGAATTGGAGATTGGCTTCTTCGGCAGCAAAATCCAGGTCCGAAGTGAACCGCTGGGCTCAAGTTTTAAACCCGGAGCGATAAGCCGCGGCAAGGCCCGGGTCCTAATGCGTGGTACAGTATGCTGATGGACAATCCAAATGCCAGCCAGACAGACTGGAAAGGCAGTGTGTCAAGAGTTGGGTAACAATAGATTGCTGTAAGTGCCAAGCCGATTTGGAGAGGTCGCGAACGGCTCCTTCAGCAGCGAAATCTAGGCCCCGAGCAGTTCGCCGTGGTGGGGTCTGGTTTCGAGTGTGAGGTTTGGACAATGTATAAACCAGCCCAGATAGCCTGGGGATGGCTCTCTCCGTGATGTGAATGAAGGCTGTGAGACTGCCTCCAGCTGCTCTGCTTTGTGTCTGCAAACTATGTGGCGACTTGGCCCATTAATATGATGAACTGAATACTGAGGCTTTGGGCCTACAGTCCAGAGGTTTGGATCTAAGGATTCAATTTGGTTTGGAATGCTGTTGATGTTGCTCGCTTATATCGTTCGTGTGATTTTTTTTTCTCTTTCTCTGTGGGCAGTGGGGGTTGGCCTTTTTTTAAAAAAAAAATTGGGTTCTTTTGGGTTCCATGCTTTGCGACTGCCTGTTAAGCTAACAAATCTCAAGGTTGTCTAATTTATACATTTGTTGATAATACATTCACTTTGAATCTTGAATGGCCCTCCTTGCTAGTTTGAAATGGTGGTGTGCCTATTTTAGAGAATGTCAGAAACGAGCCACGCTCCCGAATAATGGCTTCAAGACAAATTCAAGGAAACAAAGTTTATTAACAGTTCTGCAGAGCTGGGCCCCTTCAGAGAAGGGAACCCTGAACCTTACAGGGCAGCAGGTTTTATCCTTCTTCCTTACCCCTCCCCTCCCTGACTCGGGAGGTACACAGTGTTTTCCCATTCCATATTTGGAGTTTTTTTTTACACGTTTCTGTAAAACAATAGTCCATATCTCAGGACTTCAATGATTCCACAAACAGTTAATCTTGTCAGGGCTTCTGCATTCATAATTAAATCACATTTGTTTACAGACTTTAACCCAGACATAATTAAATCACATTTGTCCCCGGACATAATTAAATCACCTTTGTCCTTTGACTTTAACCCAGACCTCTTTCAGAAACGCACATCTTAATTTTGAATCTTACAATTCCACCCTTTTTCTTTTTAAGATGTGCGTTTCAGCTAGCATTTCTCTCACTCCCAGGGGGGCCAACTTTCTTCTTTAATAGCATAAGTTTTAGCTCGTTTGTCCCATGTTGGGGTATCGCTACTGCCTGGAGCTGGAATATACTGCGCCTGATCAGTGTTCGTATACAAGGAATCAAACACGGCAAAAGTAAGAGAATCATTAGACCCCTGCCTGCTACTAGGAGAGCGGTGCGCCACCAACTACCTCCCAGTAGCCCGTCTAGCCAGCTCATGTTCCCCAGGGATCTCCAGTTTTGTACTGGCACGTGGGCCAGTTTCCGAATTTTGTCGGATATTTTTAACACGGCCTTTCCACTGTCGTCTATCTTAAGGCAACAGTTTGTAAGATTGAACTTCCCACATACCCCGCCTTCAGAGGCCAATAAGTAATCCACAGCCAGCCTGTTCTGGTATATTGCTGTCCGCATCTGACTCTGCTGTTTTGCCAACAGCTCCAATGCCAGTGCCGTGCTGAGGTATTGCTATTGCCTGAAGTTGTGACACACTTCGTCTTATTAGTGCTTGTACACAGGGAATGAGGCAGGGTAAAAGCATCAAACTCATTAATCCACCTCCCACCATCCAGAGTACTGTTCGCCACCAACCGCCTTTATTATAGACCTGATAGTACGGCTTACCATTTTCCCAACACTCTTCTGCTTTTATCATAACAACGGTCATTAACATGCGAGTGGAACACAAATGATCCTGGGAACACCCTCTGCCCCACTCGTACCACGGTTCTGCACTTGTCACATTTCCCTTCAATTTCCCCGACATATAGAATCAAATATATTACAGTCAATAATGTTACAGTCCACATAGAGTTCATTCTTGCTGCCTTTTTAGCTTCACCACCAACGGTTCTTCACCGGGACCACAGGTCCACTCAGTGCGGCTTTTGGGCTTCACCGGTCCTTTTACCCTGGATGCGTGTGTCCACCCTTTTTCTTTTGTCCGTACAGCCGCCTCTGTTGTTAGCAGGACCTGGAAAGGGCCTTCCCACTGTGGCTGTAACTTCTCCGGCTTCCAGGTCCTTACCAGAACCCAATCTCCAGGCACGATCTGATGTAAAGCAAAGTCGAGCGGCAGAGTCTGGGCCAAGAGACCCTTTTTCCGCAGTTCTGCAAAGGAACGGGACGAGGCCAGTAAATTGTTCTTTACAAATAAATCACCCCCCTGTAGTGTGGGATACCCCTCTATTTTATTCCAATATGGCAGTCCAAAGAGCATTTCATAAGGAGATACTCCTATGTCCTTCCGGGGCGCTGTACGTATTCTCAGGAGAGCGATCGGCAAACACTTGGTCCATGGTAGCTTGGTTTCCAACATCAACTTGGTTAGCTGTGCCTTCAGGGTGCTGTTCATTCGTTCTACTCTTCCCGAACTCTGGGGATGCCACGGGGTATGGTACTTCCATTCGATATCAAGTGCATCGCAAATTAACTGGTGCGTATCTCCTTCTTGGTACGTGGTAGTGACATTCCCGTTATTCCAGCTATCCTTTCTGGGGTAATGCATCGCTGTCCTTTACTGACCTGGTGTCCCAGATACCTTACTTCCTTTTCTACAAATTGTAACTTTTTCTTTGAGACCCGTAGCCCCTACTTCCCCAGGAAGTTCAGTAGTCTGATGGTGTCTTCCTGCACCCCTTCCTGTGTTGGCCCGGATAGTAATAGATCGTCCACATACTGTAGCAGTTGGCTCTCTGGAGCACATTGGAATTCCGCTAGTACTTGCTCCAAGACCTGCCCAAATAGGTTAGGTGATTCGGTGAACCCCTGTGGCAGGACTGTCCACCGGAGTTGTCTTTTCCGCCCCGTCGTAGGATTTTCCCATTCGAACGCAAACATGTCATGACTGCTCTCTTCTAGCGGGCAACTCCAGAAGGCGTCTTTTAGATCTATTACACTGAACCATTCATGGTCAGGGGAGATCTTACTCATCAGTGTGTAAGGGTTGGGCACTACCGGGTATCGGGTTTGGACTACTGCATTTAGGCCCCGCAGGTCTTGTACCATCCGATAAGTCCCATCTGGCTTTCGCACCGGGAGTATTGGGGTATTATATGGTGACATACATTCCTCCAGTAGTCCGTCAGCGATCAATCCCTCAATCACCGGCTGCAGCCCTTTTCTTCCTTCCATTGAAATAGGGTACTGTTTTCTCCGTACTGGCGAACTGTTAGGTAATAGTGAGATTTGCAAGGGGGGACGTTCAAACCCCCCCGGTTCCCTTCCTGGTACCATACCTCCGGGCTTATTTTCCTATCGTCTTCTTCCCTGAGGGCAAACAGCTGTACCATTATCTTCCCGTTCCTGGGCACAGTCCCGATGCCTAGCCTGACTTGCAGATCCCGCCCGAGCAGGTTGAATCTCGCAGAGGGTAACAAAAGTAGGTCCTGTCCCGTTACCCTATCCTCATGTTCAATTTTCATGTTTTCTATAACAGGTACTTGTATTATTTTGCCTCCAATACCGGATACTCCCATCAATTTTGCTCCGGTCTGGGTCCCTGATGGTATCTCTATTATACTCGATCTTTCAGCTCCTGAGTCGACCATGAAGGTTGTGTCACACCCTTGGGGACCTACTTTTAAGTTTACCAGGGGTTCCTGCCGATGATCTTTTTCCCAAGGGTTAGAACCCCCGACCCCCCTAGTACTCTTCTTCCATCATGGCATACGAGCGCACTTCCCGTCGGTATTTGGGGCACTCGTGCCTGAAGTGTCCCTCCTCATTGCAGTGAAAACATCTAGAGGTCCTCTTGGGTTCCCTACTTCGGTCTTGGCTACCGCTTCGTCCCGGCCAGGGTTCTCTTCTTTCTCTTTTGTCTGCGGTCACCTGTTGGACCATCTGGACCATTATCCTGACTGCTTTCTTTTGTTTCTCCTCGTCTCTTCTAACAAAGACCTTCTGTGCCTCACGGAGTAATTCACTCAAGGGCTTGCTATTCCAATCTTCTATTTTCTCCAACTTTTTCCTAATGTCTGGCCAGGCTTTAGACACAAACTCCACTCGTATTAACTGTTGTCCCACCTCTGTCTCTGGGTCTACCCCGGCATATTGTTGCATATTTTTCCGAATCCTATCCAGGAAATCGGTTGGGGTCTCATTGGGGTTCTGGTGGTTCCCGAAGGCTTTGGTGAAATTGTGTCCTTTGGGGACCGCCTGCCTTATCCCCTTTATTAGGAATTCTCGCATATCCCTCATATTTTTCCGGCCCCCCTCCGTTTGCTTATCCCAGCCTGGGTCCACAAGAGGGAATTTCTGTTGTGGCTCTGCTTCGTTTGGCCTTTCATTTTCCCACGTTACTATGGCCGCCTGTCTTATCATTTGTCTTTCTTGGGTGGAAAACAAGGTTCCCATAATTGAGTACATTTCATCCCAGGTATAAATGTTGGCTCCTAGGAATTGATCCAACTGTTCGGCCAGGCCCATGGGGTCTTCTAATGGGCCTTTCATTTTCTTTTTAAAATTCCGTACCTCAGCGCTAGTCAGGGGAACATTAACATACCCCGTCCCTCCATTTGCTCCTCCCATAGGCACTTCTCTCAGAGGATATAGTCTGGCGGTCTGTTCGACTTCCTCTTTGTGATTTTTAGCTGTTTGTGACCTGGTTTGCACCCTCCTAGCTTCTACACCCCGCGGTTTTGCACGCTCCGTTCCCTCTTCACCCTGGTCTGCATTTTCTCCAGCTGCAGCTGCCGATTCATTTTCACTTTCCCTTGCCTCAAGGTCATCGATTTGCGGAGCGGTAGGGGGCACATATGGGGGCAGCAGGTGGTTGAGCACCTCCCATGTATTCTTTTTCTGTCCCCCTTCATTTATCGTTTTCAATTTATAACTATTTGTCGTTGGTAACCAGCATAGGGCATAATCACTTTCTTCGGGTTTAACGTTAGGTTTTGAATTCACGTACAGATTAAGGGCTTGTTGTACCCAATCCTCGCTAGACCCGAACTTAGGCCATCACACAGCCGACCCTTAGATCGGCTGGCGGCACCAGAATTCACAGTACTGTATCATTTTTCTCTTTGACTTCCCTTTTCGCCTCCCGTAATCCCAATTTTCTAACATCCGTCCCAACGGACTATCAGGGGGTACCCCGGGGTATTTTTCATCATTGGCGCCTGGATTTCCTTTACCCTTTTTTCCCTTAGACCCCTTATTTCCCATCTCGAGGACTTGCCCGGTTCCAATCCACCCGCAGGCACCCCGTAATTCCACAATTCTCGTGCACTACGTCTCTGCAGGAATTTAATTTGAACGTGACCCACCTAGCTCGGTCACTCCTGTCCAATTCCGGAACCTGTATTCCCGCGATCGCCCAGGAATTCACCTGCAGGCACCCCGCAGTTCCACAATTCTCGTGTACTACGTCTCTACAGGAGGAATCACCTGCAGGAACCCCGCAGTTCCACAATTCTCGTGTACTACGTCTCTACAGGAGGATCCACCTGCAGGAACCCCGCAGCTCCACGATTCTCGTGTACTACGTCTCTACAGGAATTCAATTTCTTACCTGGGTCCTGTGCACAGAAATTACTCGATCGCTCACTGTCTCGACTGCCTCGACAACCCCTCTTTGTTTCCTTGAGTCCGCCGGATATCACTCGCTCAAGTCGCGCGGGGCGACGAGCAAGGAATCAGGGACTGCCGAACTCGGCAGGGTGCACCTTCTCCGATGTCCTTCCTTGCCCCCCTCACGGCTGGAGTGTGGATCCTGGACGAGCACCCCAAGTTGTCAGAAACGAGCCACGCTCCCGAATAATGGCTTCAAGACAAGTTCAAGGAAACAAAGTTTATTAACAGTTCTGCAGAGCTGGGCCCCTTCAGAGAAGGGAACCCTGAACCTTACAGGGGAGCAGGTTTTATCCTTCTTCCTTACCACCCCCCTCCCTGACTCGGGAGGTACACTGTGTTTTCCCATTCCATATTTGGAGTTGTTTTTTTACACGTTTCTGTAAAACAATAGTCCATATCTCAGGACTTCAATGATTCCACAAACAGTTAATCTTGTCAGGGCTTCTGCATTCATAATTAAATCACATTTGTTTACAGACTTTAACCCAGACATAATTAAATCACATTTGTCCCCAGACATAATTAAATCACCTTTGTCCTTTGACTTTAACCCAGACCTCTTTCAGAAACGCACATCTTAATTTTGAATCTTACAGAGAACAAATGAGACATCAGCTTAACGTTCAGTCCAAAATGCAAAACCTCAGAAATGCAGCTGTTCCACAGTACAGTCCACGTCTAAGTGCCCAAGTCTCTTAATGGAATGTCCCTGAGACTCTGGGTCAAGTCTCTGGAGGGAATGTCCCTGTGACACCGGGTCAAGTCTCTGGAGGGAATGTCCCTGAGACACTGGGTCAAGTCTCTGGAGGGAATGTCCCTGAGACACCGGGTCAGGTCTCTGGAGGGAGTGTCCCTGAGACACCGGGTCAAGTCTCTGGAGGGAATGTCCCTGAGACACCGGGTCAAGTCTCTGGAGGGAGTGTCCCTGAGACACCGGGTCAAGTCTCTGGAGGGAGTGTCCCTGAGACACCGGGTCAAGTCTCTGGAGGGAGTGTCCCTGAGACACCGGGTCAAGTCTCTGGAGGGAATGTCCCTGAGATACCGGGTCAAGTCTCTGGAGGGAATGTCCCTGTGACACTGGGTCAAGTCTCTGGAGGGAGTGTCCCTGAGACACCGGGTCAAGTCTCTGGAGGGAGTGTCCCTGTGACGCCGGGTCAGGTCTCTGGAGGGAATGTCCCTGAGACTCTGGGTCAAGTCTCTGGAGGGAATGTCCCTGTGACACCGGGTCAAGTCTCTGGAGGGAATGTCCCTGAGACACCGGGTCAAGTCTCTGGAGGGAATGTCCCTGTGACACCGGGTCAGGTCTCTGGAGGGAATGTCCCTGAGACACCGGGTCAGGTCTCTGGAGGGAATGTCCCTGAGACACCGGGTCAGGTCTCTGGAGGGAATGTCCCTGAGACACCGGGTCAGGTCTCTGGAGGGAATGTCCCTGAGACACCGGGTCAAGTCTCTGGAGGGAGTGTCCCTGAGACACCGGGTCAAGTCTCTGGAGGGAGTGTCCCTGAGACACCGGGTCAAGTCTCTGGAGGGAGTGTCCCTGAGACACCGGGTCAAGTCTCTGGAGGGAGTGTCCCTGAGACACCGGGTCAAGTCTCTGGAGGGAATGTCCCTGAGACACCGGGTCAAGTCTCTGGAGGGAATGTCCCTGAGACACCGGGTCAAGTCTCTGGAGGGAATGTCCCTGAGACACCGGGTCAAGTCTCTGGAGGGAATGTCCCTGAGACACCGGGTCAAGTCTCTGGAGGGAATGTCCCTGAGACACCGGGTCAAGTCTCTGGAGGGAATGTCCCTGAGACACCGGGTCAAGTCTCTGGAGGGAATGTCCCTGAGACACCGGGTCAAGTCTCTGGAGGGAATGTCCCTGAGACACCGGGTCAATTCACAGCACAAAGTCACAAAATTAATCTCGTGTGCAATGCAAGTGGTTTCCTGATATCAAATTCACCGGAGTTTCCATTCTAGTGAAATGCTGTTGATAACTGTGTCATGACCTGGTACATTTAACTCCCTTGTGATAGCTTCAAGTAGAATTAACTGTGATCAGTGTTCAAGTAAAAAAAATTGCCAACTTGATTCTCATAGTAAAATTTCCAGAATCCCATCAAAAACCCACATGGCTTTTCTTTTGGTGCCTAATTGATTATTGATCAGTCTTTGAGCTGGTAGAATCTGCTTTTGAAATGTTCTGTTGGGAACTTAGTATTTGAGGCTTTGATGCAAGACTAATGGTGCAAAGTGTTTTCTAATTCCATGAGCATCTTGTAACTTCTGATGTCCTATCCCATACACTGCTCTTCCCCCACTCCATAGTGACAGTGGGCATGCTGCGTCCCTCACTGCTAATTTGGGATTCAGTTCTGTTTGCAGGTCTGTCACGTTACTGAAACGGCGAACACTGATCCACTGAACCGACCTCAATTTCTGCAGCAACTTTCACTCCCTCCTCCTCTCCTTCCCCCACCTCCCAATAAAAGGATGGTCAGATTCACAGATATTTGTTGGGAGGTAGTTAAAAGCATGGCAACTTTCTGATTTTAACTTGTGAGGATACAAGTCTTTCTAAGGAACCTTGTCATATTTTTGCTTGGTCTTCATATTGTGGCTGCAGTTTGTAAGAAGTACCAGAAGCAGTCACTTGGGTAAAGTGTTGCTTGGGGTCAGATGGTGACCTTCCAGAGGGCCCTTCCCTGAGCACATCTCGTTTTGATAGCTGTGCAGGACAGTGAACTGACCTGACCGATAATTCATTTCTTCCTGAGCAATTGACCTGGGTGAAGAATGGAAGAACTGGTTATGGGTGGGGAGTTCTGGATGCAGTTGTGCACTGCTTGGCATCATGTTATCAAGAGTCATTGTCTTGTGGGTTGAATTGATGTGTGTTGAATTATCTCAAAAGCAGCTTGTGGCATACCAGATGGCTATTATTTCTGCTGGTTGTCTGAAAGAAGGTCATGTAGATCTGTTCCCTTTCACGTGTCCTCTTCAAGTACTCACTGGCTTGTGGTGGCATTCTTGCTGAATCGAAAAATCTTGGACTCAAATCTGACTACAGACACTTGGGACAAAAGCTAAGCTTGATGATCCATTATAGGTTACAAAAGGGAGCACACTTAAATCAATCCTACATACTAGGAAGTGCTGTAAGAATGGAAGTCAGTCCTAATAAAAGCTGTAAGTGGATAGTAAAAGCTCTTTCAAGTATGTTTAAAAAAAGAGACAAGAGTGGATATAGGACTGCTTCAAAATGAGGCCAGAGAAATAATAACTGGGGGCCAAGGAGCTGGCCGATGAACTAAATGAGTATTTTGCATCAGTCTTCACTGTGGAAGACACTAGCAGTGTGGCAGCTGTTGAACGGTGTGAGGGAAGAGAAGTGAGTGCAGTTACTACTACAAGGGAGAAGGTGCTCAAAAAGCTGGAAGATGTAAGGGTACATAAGTCACCCAGACCAGATGAATTGCACCCCAAGGTTCTGAAAGCAGTAGAGATTATGGAGACGTTAGTAATGATCTTTGAAAAATCATTGGACTCTGGCATGGTGCCAGAGGACTGGAAAATTGCAAATGTCACTCCACTCTTTAAGAAAGCAGGAAGGCAGCAGAAAGGAAATTGTAGAGCAGTTAGCCTGACCTCAGTGGTTGGGAAGATGTTGGAGTCAATTGTTAAGGATGAGTTGATGGAGTACTTGGTGACACAGGACAAGGTAGGACAAAGTCAGCATGGTTTCCTTAAATCTTGCCTGATGAACCTGTTGGAATTCTTTGAGGAGATACATGTAGAGTAGATAAAGGGGATGCAGTGGATGTTGTATAGTTGGGTTTTCAGAAGGCCTTTGACAAGGTGCCACACAACTAGGCTGCTTACCAAGTTAAGAGTCCAAGGTATTACAGGAAAGTTACTGACACAGTTAGAGCATTAGTTGGTTGGTAGGAGGCAGCGAGTGGGATTAAAAGGAGCCCTGTCTGATTGGCTGCCAGTGTCTATTGGTGTTCCGCAGGGGTCGGTGTTGGGACCACTTCTTTTTCTGCTGAATATAAATGATTTAGATGATGAAATAGATGGCTTTGTTGCCCAGTTTGCAGATGATACGAAGATTGGTGGAGGGGCAGGTAGTGTTGAGGAAACAGATAGGATGCAGAAGGACTTGAGACAGATTAGGAGAATGGACAAGAAAGTGGCAAATGAAATACACTGTTGGACAATGCATGGTCATGTACTTTGTTAGTAGTTATAAATGTGTGGACTACTTTCTAAGTGGGGAGAAAATCCAAAAGTCTGAGCTGCAAAGGGACTTGGGAGTCCTTGTGCAGAACACCTTAAAGGTTAACTTGCAGGTAGAGTTGATGGTGAGGAAGGCAAATGCCATGTTAGCATTCATTTCAAGAGGTTTAGAATACAAGAGCAAGGATGTGATGCTGAGGCTGGTGAGGCCTCACCTTGAGTATTGTGACCAGTTTTGGGCTCCTCATCTAAGATGAAATGTGCTGGCATTTGAGAGGATTCAGAGGTGGTTCAGAAGAATGATTCTGGGAATGAGAGGGTTATCATACGAGGAACGTTTGATAGGTTTGGATCCGTACTCGCTGGGACTTAGAAAGATGAGGGGGGATTAGATTGAAACCTTTTGAATGTTGAGAGGCCTAGACAGAGGAAAAGATGTTTCCCGTTGTGGGGGAGTCTAGGACAAGAGGGCACAGCCTGAGGGTAGTGGGGCAACCATTTAAAACTGAGATGCAGAGAAATTTCTTTAGCTAGAGGGTGGTAAACGTGGAATTTATTACCTCAGGCCAGGTTGCTGAGTGTATTTAAGGCAAAGCTTGATAGGTTCTTGATTGGACATCCCCGGGCAGATATTTTGGTAATTCTTTGAAGGTAGTGAATCTCTGGAATTCTGTGAATGGTGGAGGCCAGATCATAAGATCTATTTTAAGATAGCAGTGAATAAATATTTGAAAGATCGACATTTTGGGGAGGGGGGGGACTAGCAGCAAGAGGAGCTGAACAGAGCTGCAATGATCCGATTGAATGGCAGTCAGGTTTGAGGGGTTGAGAGGCCTTACTCCTATTTTCTTGTTTTGTATTCTTGTCTGTCTAGCTTTTTGTGGGGAAAGTCACTGAGGAGGCTTTATGCTTAATTCTGGGAATCTAATGTGACTCTTCTCATAGGTATTGCAGCATCCAAAAGCAGGGGGGAAAGTTCTGCAGGTGCTGTAAATCTAACACAAAAACAGTGGTGCTAACCAGCCGAGTAAGCACATGGCGTTTTTAAATTTCACCTTGGGTGGGGAAGGTAACAGTATTAACAAACTGCAGTTTATCTGAGAACATCCTCTGATGGGTCGCTTTGTTCTGGCCTTTCTCCAACGAACCATTGTGTGATGGGAAGCTGTGCTGTGATGAAGAGAGCAGAAGATGAGATTACAGCTAAGGGTTGAACTTGAGCAAGGGTTGAACTCAGTGGGCAAAGTACGGTAAATAAAACTGAGGAAGGGAGAAGTGAAGTACTTGAAAGATAATTGTTCATTCAGTGGTGTTGCTGGCAAAGTGACCTTGCTGTAACTTGAGTCGGTGCAGGCTGTGAAGATTCACCCACGCTGCTATTGGGTAGGAAATTCCAGAATTCCATAAAGAAATTGCATTATATGTGAGTTGACATGCTATGCAATAAAAATTGAAAATATTGGGAATAAAATGCTCAGCAGCTGAACTGGAAGCAGTATTAACATCTTGAGTCGATAATATTTTCATCACAGCTGGATGAAGTTAAATAACATGTCACTGTTTGCTTGTCTTTGCTTGGTCTGTCTCCAACTTCCCTTTTGACTTCTAACTCTATTCTGGGAATAAGTGCACAGCCAATATGTATCCTACCAATTCCCTATGGATTGTCACTTTCCAACCGATCACCTGTGAGAATTCTGTTCTAGTTTCTTTTCCTTGCCCGGTGAGATGATGCCAGTTTCTTTGTCGCTGCTGCTGGCATTCCTCTTATAGTGCAGCTCATTCTTGTTTCCTGCATCCTCCATCTAACCAGACTTGTGCTCAACTTGCCATTGTCCTCCATTTCCAGCACCAACACAGCAAAATATCACCCTCTTGTGAGCATCTTGAAGGGACTGTTTTCCTGTGACATCTAGGTTGCAGTTTAATCATTATGAATGCCCTTCCTGATGTCAGTGCACCTTCCCATACTCACAAATTGAGGCAGTACCTGCCACCTTCAGTCCTTCCTTTGCATTTTCCAAGTCCTTAATGCTTTAGAATGTTGGAACTTTGGCCTTCTCCCTCCCTGTTATACAATGTGGTTTATTTGATGTCTTCTCATACTAATTAAAGGCTTCATCAACCACCTTTTGTCTGATCTGGTAGGCTGCCCAGTGAGTCTCGTGTAACTGGATTCTTAAGTTCTCCATCTTGCCCCACTCAGATCTCTTGGTCCTCTGACTCCTCTTGTTTTAAACAGGTTTAACCCCAGCTCAAAGGACAACACCTTCAGTTCATTATCTCTGAAACTGTTGGGCTTTTACTGAGATTGGAAGCCTCAGAGCACAATGATTCTCCTTTCCCCATTCAAAAACAGTATGCTGTCTGATTTCCACTCCATTTTTGTTTTGCGTTGTGCTATCTCAATCCAGCCTTCCACCATGTCATAAGTATTCCCTTGGTGTTGTTTATTCGCCTTGCCCGTGAGCCCGTCTCAACCCTGCATGTTAGTCCTCTTCACATCTCTTGATTTCCTTTCCCAGATCTGGAGAGTAAATATTGACTTAAAATATTAGCCTCGATCTGTATGATTATTATTTAGGATTTGTAGCATTTGATTTGTGCTTTTAGGATGGTGTTTGCATAGGTGGGGAACTTTGATGTTTTGGTCTCTTTAAATTGAAGGCAGACTAAGTCACTCAGCTACTTCTGGGATGACTGAGTTTTCTTATCACGAGTTGTTGAAGAAATTAAATCTGCAGCAAAACCTCTTCATTACTCTGACATTTAGCATCTTGGTACTTGACTGGCAGGTTTTCTGGATTATTGAATGCTAATTCAGTCATTCAGATGTCATGCGCTGTCTAGTAAACCCAGTAAGTTTAAAGGGGATGCAGGAAAAGGGACCAGGTGAGTCAGGTGCTAAATCATTTCCTGGTAGGCTTTTGCATTTGTTCTGTATATTCTTTGGTGCTTGAAGGGTGATATTATTAAAGCATTACGTGAGGGAGAGTGACAGAGTAGATTAACTCATAAGTCTGGTAGCATCTGTGGAGGGAAATAAACTGTTGCTTATTCCCCACCATAGAAGCTGCCTAACTTGCTGAGTTCCTCCATCGTTTTGCATGTGTTGTTCAAGATTTCCAGCATCTGCAGAACCTCTTGTGTGTAAGACAGGGTAGATGTCACTGTTCCCACTGATTGAAGCATCTTTAAATTTGGATGCTTTTACAGTGTAAGGGGTAGTCATTTTAAACTGAGGTACATAAGAGTTTCCTGCAGAGGCTGGCGAGTCTCTAGCCCAGAGGATTATGGGGGTTATCAGTGAGCAGATGAGGGCTATTGGGAGCTGGCATTGCAGGCCTGGGTCAGATCTGCCATGATCATGTTGAATGGCAGCTGCTGCTGCTTTCTTATTTCATTCCCACGCAATGGTTGCCATTGGTTTTCTAGATGGTTGGTTTTATTGAACAATCCTTTTCAGGTAGCTGTGGTGCATCAGTGATAAAATGGATGGAATGCAGATCAAATCAGTGCCTTATTTGATTGTGTTCATGGCTAGTGGCCAGTATTTCTTCTACGACTTGTAGTTGGTAGAAAGATTCTGGAGAGACTGGAAGTGCAATATGCAACCTTCTAAAAGCTAATGCAGCCATGACTTTGTGTCTACAAGCATGGAGGGACATATTCATAGTTAAATTCTTATAACCAAGCCCATGATATTCAGAAATCCTGATCGTTTGGCATCTAGCACACTCATCGGTCCAGAGTGTGAGTGGGTGTTGTGAGATGTGGACCGTGGGGTGTGTGCACATCCAGATCTGGGTTGGGAATGTGGAAAACTTTGTGTCAGAGCCAAGTTCCTGATAACTTGTACGTTTTGGCTTGTTTGGACGATGATCTGTTTGATACCCTTCTTAAATGTTCCAAGTTTACTGAAAAATTTATTAAATTGTTATGTGTTCTCGGGGTGGGGGAGTAGTATGAAATGAGTTGGGGTATTAACAAGAAATATTCTGAAGCCTGGATCACTTGCAGGTCCAGTATTACCCTGTCCTGAGGGTACCAGGTTATCAGAGTTTTACTGTATTTTGAAAGAAACATTGTTTCAACATTTGAGTTGTGTCCTTGTTGCACACAGGTGAGCCTGGAGTGATCTAGAGGTGTGTTTGTTTCTTGCATTGGTATGAACACACTTTTATATTTTGGTTACTGGCGTTTTGTGGTTGATTTGTTCCTCAAATGAAAATAAGGGCATTGTTTTCATTCGCTAATTCTTTCCATTGTACACAACAAAATGTCAGTGGATCCCTTGAGACCTACAACTGTTATCGATGTTAAAGCATCCTTGATTAAGATCTGAAAATTATAATTTAATGGTTAACTGTTCCTCCCTCTGGGTCTATACAACAGGACTTTGAAGGAAATTCTGAATTTCTTGGGGAATCTTGTGCAGTGCTATCCAGCCTTTCTTTTGGTCTGAACAATGAATTGTCTCTTGAGTAGCAAGTTGAACTCTATCCAGTCTAAGACTCCATGTACCTCTTGGCACGTAGATTCATAACTAGATGCCAGCAATGTGGTTTGGAGCTAAAAGTCCTCCATTTTGTCACCACTAATCAATTTAGAAAGTGAACTTGCCTTGTATAATCTAAAATGGAGGAGGAGGTCATTTGATCCATACCTCTGCTAGTTACTGCAATGGTGATGTAGTTTTGTGTCTCTACTTCTATTACCTTGGAATTTTTTTTCTCTTTTCTGTGTTTATAACTAGATGCTTTTTTTAAAACTCTTGAATGTACTCTGACTATCCATTATTCAAAACTGTATCCGCTATTTGTAACTCCTCTAAGGTTCATGCCCCAAGTTTCTCCAACTCTGTTACCTAATTAGAACTTTCCCACCTCTAGCTCTTCGAATGTAGTGGCTGCTGTTTACTGACCTCCCTGCCACCGAGAATTTGCTCTGTCTATGCTATCACAGCCGTCACTAATGGAGAAAGGATCAGAGATCCCGTTTCTTCCCTTTAGCAATTACCAAATTGAAATCAGCTGAAGTGGAGGAATGTCCTTGACTTCCATCATCCCTGTTTCCTCACAGCAGGTCACTCAGTGCAAGCTCTCTTGCTTGATTTGTGTTGATTACATGTAGAGGTTGGCAAATCCCTGTCACGATTAACAGTGTCTTGCCGTCTAGAAGGTTTGCTATGCTGTTATGTGTCCAGGTTACAAAATGAGCAAAGTTGGATATTAGGTAATGTTCACATAATTTTTGATCCAACTTTGTCAGCATAAAAGGGAGGGCCAACACTGCAGCATTTGTAATACCCCAGGCAGTGATCCAAGCTTGTAATGGCCACAGCACACCTGTATTAGTGCTTAATTCTCAGCTAGTACTTTGTGCTGTCTGGATCCATTCCTAGTTTCATGGCCTTGGCCTAAAATCCCTTTTGTTCAATGTTTGGCTAATTCCAGTTTGAATTGCATTCCAGAACTATACGTGAATGCACTTGTGTACTTAGCATCATACAGCACGGAGTTTGGCCTTCCAGTTCAATGTGTCTATGCAGACCACTTACACTAATCCTACAAGAAGTCCTATTTTATTTCATCCCCAGTTTCTCATCAACTTCCCCCCCCCCCCCATGCTTTTACTCACAAATATATATTGGGGGCAATTTTACAGTGGCCAATTAATAACTATGCGAAAATGTTTTCTGACTTGTCTTCTGATGAAGATCTTAATATTTACCCTTGGTAAAACCATTTGTTTGGGAAAACTTGGGGCAAGGGGTGTTTTTCTCTATTGCCTAGCATTCCATTAAACATTAATTTAATTCCCTGGTTGCTTGAATAACACCCTACCCACCCATACTTGTAACGTCAGAATGGCATGCATTGTTCCAACAATTACTTCACCAACATCTTCTATAAATTCAACACACGCACTTTTGGTATACAGGAGTAAATTAAACCCCAGACTAGTCTGCTCTGGCTCAGATGCCATGCTCTTTCCCAAGCTGGAATCGTGGGTCGTACTCATTTTGGAAGTGCAAATGTACAGTCAAAAGTGCACTGCATTACTGTTCACATGGAGTTCTCCCATTCAAGAGAACTCCTGTTCAAATAGCACTGTGGGATCTTCTATGTCTGCCATATCCCTAGACTACAACTGATTGCATTGCCAGTGTGTATAAATTGCTATGTTTCTTGACAAAGGTGTACCATAAACTCCCAAGCTCCTTCCCTTATGGTTTGAGAATTTTGCAGAATGAAGCTTGTACCTTTAATCAACAGTCTGTGGATACCGGCAGAGCAGGTACTATAGGCCTTCCAGCAGAGAGGCAATAGAATGAGTGGATAGTCCAACAAGTGTTGTTTGGGAATTAATCTCAGGGTTTGATTATAATTATGATTTGGCTATTGCAGCTTGGTAACGGGTCCAACGAGCACCTGTTACACTCATGTGACCAATTAACCTTCTAACCTGTGTTCATTGGAATGTGGGAGGAAACCGGAGCACTCAGAAGAAACCCACATGTTCATGGAGAGAACATACAAGCTCTTCACTTACAACGGTGGAATCGAACCCAGGTTGCTGGTGCTGTAATAGTGTTATGCCATGGTGTATGTTGTTATGCCATGGTGTGCCATGGTGCCACCCCTAATAAAAGCAAATCTCATAAGCCAATATTAAGAACAAGCTACCAGGTTTTTAAAACTGGTAGGGAGAGAGGGGTGGTGAGGCAGAGGTTTGAGAGGGAAATCCTAGAACTAGCGATATAGTCGGCTGAAGGAATAGCTTTCTGGTAGAAGGTTGAGTAAGTGCATGAGAAGCAGAACTTGAAGGGAGGCACACAAAATTTGGAGAAACTCAGCAGATCAGGTGACATCAATGGAGACAATGGGCCATCAACATTTCAGGTCCTTTGGACTGCCTATTTTCCCTCAGATGTCTGACCTGCTAACTTCCTCCAGCATTTGATGTGTTGCAGCCTCTTGTGTCTCCAGAACTTGAAGAGCCTTGATCTTGAGACTTGTAAAGGTAGAGGAAGGTTATGAAGACACAGGAGTGAGACCATGCTGGGATTTTAAAAAAACACTGAAAATTGTAAACTCTGTTTGCTGCATCTGAAACTCATGGAGGTCAGTAAGCACAAGGGATGGGGAAACTGGATGATGTGTGATGTCAGTAGGCAGGATGTGCTCATTTTGAGAGAGTCCGTCCATGTAAACTATTTTGATTTTTTTTTACTGTTGGCTCCTTGCCTGGAATGGATGTCTGTTGAAATATTTGACTTAATGCTTTTGTTTTGGCAGCATTGATGGATTGAATCCAATGTTTTCATTACTACAGCCATGTTCTTCAACCTCAAATTGATCAAGCTGCGTATTTAAGTGGTCTTTGGATGCTGTAATGTTGGTAGCATTAATTCAGTGGGCGCATCCCTTGTCTCCACCAGGATGTTAGGAATTCAAGATCCACTTCAGGGACTAAGGCATATGATAAAACCAGAAAGCAAAACTGAGGGACTCACATAGCCAATGATGCTTGTTCAGTACTAACCAAGGCTATGCCCATCTTCTCCAGTTTACCTATGGTGCCTTGAAAAAGTATTTGGTCCCCATAACTATTTTCACATTTTGCTGTCCCATTTTCTAAATTTAAAATATATTGAAGTAGGATTTTTTGAGCTAATCTACAAAACACTGTGCATCATATCAATCAAAACAAAAATTGCAAAATCTGCCAACAATTTACGTACTAAAAATTAAAAGCCAAAACTGTGAGGCTGAAGTAGTATTCACCCCATGTTACCTTACCAACACACCCAATTTGTTGACGTAGAAAATAGGAGGACCACCTGTTTTCAATGAATTCATAAGAATAAGCAAGCCCCCTCTCTGTAAAGCCAAATAGTGTAGTAGATTTTCAACAGACCAAACCGAAATGAAGTCAAGAGCATCCAAGACAAGTCAGGGAAATTATAATAGCAGATCACAAATCTGGGGGAAGGGTACAAGCCCATCTCAAAGGCACCGAACATACCATCATGGAAAAAGTAGGAAAAAAATGAAATCACAGCTGCACTGCCTAAGTCAGGTCACCTCTCTAAACTTAATCACCGGAGAAGAATGGCATTTGTAAGAGAGGTTACTGTGATGCAGAAGTCAGTGTCTGTGACTGGAGATGAAGTTCATGGCTCCACAGTCTCTAAGGCCTTGCGTAAAAATGCTATTTCTAAAAGGAAGAAGCCCTGGCTTTTTTTTTAAAGCGTATATTCTTGCTCATAAGGACTTTGCAAAGCATCGCTTAGAAGATACTGTAAAGATGTGGAACAAGGTCTTGTAGTCGGATGAGAATAAAGTGGAACTTTTTGGCCTCAACACTAAGTGGTATTTGTGGTGTAAATCTAATACTGTGCATCGTCCAGGTAACACCATTCCTACAGTAAGGAATGGTAGAGGGTAGCATCATGCTATGAGGATGCTTTCCAGAAGGAGGGACTAGAAATCCCCAAATGCTGGTAAATGCACAGATCCTGGATAAAAACCACCTATCCTCTGCCAGAAAGCTTAAACTGGGGAGAAAGTTTGTCTTTCATCAGGTCAACACCCAAAGCAACAACACACACAAAATGCTGATGGAACACAGCAGGCCAGGCAGCATCTATAGGGAGAAGCGCTGTTGACGTTTTGGGCTGAGACCCTTCATCAGGACTAACTAAAAGGAAAGATAGTAAGAGATTTGAAAGTAGTGGGGGGAGGGGGAAATGCGAAATGATAGGAGAAGACTGGAGGGGGTGGGATGAAGCTAAGAGCTGGAAAGGTGATTGGCGAAAATGATACAGAGCTGGAGAAGGGAAAGGATCATGGGACGGGAGGCCTTAGGAGAAAGAAAGTGGGGGGAGCACCAGAGGGAGATGGAGAACAGGCAAACAACTAAATATGTCAGGGATGGGGTAAGAAGGGGAGGAGGGGCATTAACGGAAGTTAGAGAAGTCAATGCCATCAGGTTGGAGGCTACCCAGCTGGTATACAAGGTGTTGTTCCTCCAACCTGAGTTTGGATTCATTTTGACAATAGAGGAGGCCATGGTTAGACATATCAGAATGGGAATGGGACGTGGAATTAAAATGTGTGGCCACTAGGAGATCCTGCTTTTTCTGGCGGACCGAGCGTAGGTGTTCAGTGAAACGGTCTCCCAGTCTGTGTCGGGTCTCACCAATATATAAAAGGCCACACCGGGAGCACCGGACGCAGTATACCATACCAGCCGACTCACAGGTGAAGTGTCGCCTCACCTTGAAGGACTGTCTGGGGCCCTGAATGGTGGTGAGGGAGGAAGTGTAAGGGCAGGTGTAGCACTTGTTCCGTTTACAAGGATAAGTGCCAGGAGGGAGATCGTTGGGAAAGGATGGGGGAGACGAGTGGACAAGGGAGTCGCGTAGGGAGCGATCCCTGTGAAAAGCAGAAAGGTGGGGGGAGGGAAAAATGTGCTTGGTAGTGGGATCCCATTGGAGGTGGCGGAAGTTACGAAGAATTTTACGTTGGACTTGGAGGCTGGTGGGGTGGTAGATAAGGACAAGGGGAACCCTATCCCGAGTGGGGTGGCAGGTGGATGGGGTGAGGGCAGATATGTGGGAAATGGGAGAGATGCGTTTGAGAGCAGAGTTGATGGTGGACGAAGGGAACACCCAAAGCACACTGCCAGAGCAACAATGGAGTGGCTTCAAAGGAAGAAAATCAATATACTTGAGTGGCCCAGAGTCCTGACTTTAACTCGCAGACATCTCTGCCAAGGCCTCAAGGCTGCCATACAACGCTGCTCCCCAACTAGCTTGGCACAGCTGGTAAGGAGGAATGGGCTCCATCATGTTCAGCAAAGCTAATAGAGACTTGTCTAAAAAGGCTACTGGTTGTAATAGCTGTGAAAGGTGGTTCAACTAAATACTGAGCAAAAGGGTATTGAGCTGCTGACATTTCGGTTTCTGAATTTTTAGTTTTTCATACTTTACAATTATCCCTGGTTTTTTTTACCCCCCCCCCCCCCACCCCCACAGGAGAGCCCAAAAAAAAAGGACGTGATTCAGAAATAAAAATTCTCAGTTAAGTTGCTCGAAATCCCTGGTTGTAATATTCATTTATATGAACAAAGGGTTGGGAGCTGAATACTATTTCAAGGCACTGTAAGTCCCCTTCCCTCTCTTCGTTCTTCCAAAGGTCAATGGAATTCTCCATATTTTTTTCAGGTATTTTTTTCTCCCTTCAAACAGCATTCCTTGGTGTCATTACCTGGTCTCTCCTTGTTGCCTTATCCAGTTGGGTAAACGGCCATCACCTTGTGTTGTATTTATTTGTGAGCATCGGGAAGAATCTGGTCTTGAGCTTCATTGAAGTGGAATTTGCTGGTTTTTGGCGGGTGTCCTGTTGGAAGGAAAGAGGGATCGGCCAGACTTTTGACTGACATGCTACCTGGAAAGGAGTCGGTAGCATTGGCAGGAATCATGATGACCTTCAGTTCATCATCTCATAGGATCTGTGCCTGAAGGGCATTGGGGAACTTTGTTGGTTAGGGGAAAAGGAAAGAAATTGAAAGAGCTTGATCAAAGTCAGAGTGCCTTGTTTTGTAATACTGCCTGTGTCCTTTATATTGGCATCCAGAAGGATACATATCCTCTATGGAATGTTGTATCTTTTCTATTAATGTCTCCTCATTGGGTAAGGGGAAAGAATAAGTACTTGGGCTCAGTTGGTTTGAGATTAATTGTGGCAAGGTTTGGTGGTGTTTTAATTTTGCATCTGAGAAAATACCTGCTTTTGTAGTTGATCTTGGCAGCAGAATTTAGTCCAGATTTCCCAGTTGGTATTGGGAAAGATCATTGATACTGCTTCCGTTTAGTACTGAGTAGCAGCTGGTATCACCATTGGAAGTTCCCTTTCATCTCACACACACTAGTCAGAGTCTCAGGGCACTGCAGCTCAAACTCAGGCCCTTTGGCCCATCCAGTCCATGTGAACTGTTCTGCCTAGTCCTTCTTACTCGTACCCTAACCATGACTGTCCCTGCACCTCTTGTCCATGTACCTATTCAAACTTCTCTTAAATATTTCAATTGAACACACATTAATCACTTCCATTGGCAACTCATTCCACACTCGCACCATCCTCTGAGCGAAGAAGTTCTGCTTTAAAATTCCACCCTAAACCTACCTCCTCTAGTTCTCTTCTCACCTCAACCCCAGTGAGGAGGAAAAGCTTGCTTACATTTACCCCATCTGTACACCTCATAATTTTGTATACCCCTAAGATCTATCCTCATTCTCCTGTGCTCCAGTGAATGAAGTCCTAACCTATTCAACCTTTCCCTATCACTCAGGTCCTCAAGTCCCAGCAACATCCTTATAATCCTCTGCACTTTTTCCAATCTTATTGATATCTTTCATATAGGTAGGTGACCAGAACTGTGCACTATACTCCAAATTAGGCCTCAGCAATGTCTTGTACAACTTCAACATAACATCCCAATTTCTGTATTCAGTTCTTTGATTTGCAAAGGTCAATCTTTACGACCCAGCTTACCTATGATGCCATTTTCAAGGGATTCTGAATCTGTACTGAGTGCATTTACAAACATTTGTACTTTGTTGAGTAGAAACACAAAGTAGAAATGTTTGATTTTACCAGTTTAAAAAAAAGTTTAGGGTTATTTTGGAAGCTTTTAAATTACAATCAAATTAAAATGTATTCTTGTCTTTGTCAGCAAATGGGATTAATGTTGGAGGCATGGTAGGTTTTGATTAGTGCAGAATTAAAGCAAAGATTTAAGACTGCATCAAAGTGGGTAAGTTCCTTGTGAATTATCACTTACTGTTATTGGCTGTATTACAAGATGCTGATTGCAGTGTGGATTGTGCATTTGAAAACATTTCAGGTTTTGGACTTGGAAGCTGAGCTAATCTTTAATATACATCTTGTTTTGTTTCCATACTCTTTACTTAAGCTGCACCCAGATCCAAAGCACTAATTAATCCAGGCCTTTATTTTACTTTTGGAATTGACTCTTCCTAAATCCAGAACTGCTCTTTCATTTAAAAAGAAAACATCTTGTGAAGAACATGAAGAAAATCAGTTAGACAAAGACAGTTGGCAAAAGGTAGAAGTGAAGAGCAGGGTGTTATTTAGGAGCCTGATATTGTTAATCTAAGGCCCTCGGGGTTCAATACTGTAACTCTTGGAAAGAGAGTACCCAGAAACCACTGAAAAATGTCGGTAAAGTTTACAAATGATGGACTAATCTTAATATTGATGCATGCAGTGTGTTTACATCTGGTAAATATGTTGGATGGTCATTTGTGATAATGAAGAAAACCTGTAAGAGATGTGTGAATAATTGTAAATTCTAGACTGTTGGGAGGAAATGATCTGTAAACTGATTAGTCTGTCACTTCTGAAACTGTTACATAGGATCAATAGCCAGAGTGTGTGTTGCAGCCAGTGAAGTAGTTCTGAAATCTAGATATGTTTGTCAGCAACAAAGCTTGGCTGCTAATTTGTACACATTAAGCGTTTCAAGGAAAACAAGATGGTGCACAAGTCTTTCTTTATCATTGCATTGGTAGAGTGACAAATGCATGTCAGGACAGTGGTGTGCTCTCTTGCATGATGTGGGAATTCAGGGAGACCTCCGGTACCCCTGATGACTACATCTGCGAGAGCTGCATCCATTTGCAGCTCCTTACAGACCGTGTTAGGGAGTTGGACCTAGATGACCTACTGCTCATTTGGGAGAATGAAAGGTTGATCGGGGTTTGTAGATTGGGCATTGTGGAGGAACTGGAGAAGTGCAGAGGTTCTGAAAGAGGATTCTTGACCCACAAGTTTAATGCTGCCTGGCTGCCTGAGTTCCACTATTTTCTTCAGGTGTGTGCCATGATCTGAGTGACCACAGTAACAAACTAGTGAATTTATAATTTTCTGCTCATGCATAGAGTGTCCTAATAAAGTTTTCTGGGTGTTGTTCTGGAGTTCATGACAAAGTGCAGAGCCAGGCATCTTATTTTTGGGTCTCTCTCATGTTTCATATTGGACATCCTGTAACCTGTGTTCAGTTTTCTATGCAACTTCAAGAATAATTCGTGTGAATTCAGAATGAGCTGCCTGAGGAAAAGGTTGAAGCATGTACTATAGTATCATTTTAATGAGCACTTGGACAGGTACGTGACCTTAAAGTAGAAGTTCCCAACCTGGGTCTGTGGACCCCTCGGTTAATGGTAGGGGTCCATGCATTAAAAAAAAAGTTGGGAACCTTTGCTTTAGAAGGACATGGGGTGAACAAAGGAAATTGGGAATTGTTGGGTGGTCAGTATGGAATGTTGGACCAAAGGACCTGAGCTGTATTACTCTATGACTCTGACAGTGTCAAGTGTGCAGTTATGTGTCCAAGTGATGGTAAGGGATATTGTTCAGGTCCTGGTGGACGGAAATGTTTGTTTTCAATGGTCTGTTGATCTTGCCGTTGAGTTCTAATGTTGCCGCAAGTGGATGGAGGAACATTATTATATCTAATGCAGACGTTCCAGTGATGGATCTCATGTGCTCGGTTGAATGCCACCAACTGGTGTTTGTTCATTTGTACTCCAATCCACAGCACTTGGCTCTGGGCCCTTTACTGGCTACTGTTGTGTGTAAGGCTGACACCCTTCATCTTTGGTTGCTAGTTTCTGGTGTAATTGACCTTCATTTTCATCCTGGTGGCTACCTTCATCCAGTGAGCAGTGGTGCTCATTGGAATCGCTCTTCAGAGAATCAGCACAGAACCAAATGGGCTGAATGGCCTCTTTTTTCATGATTCTATTTGAGTTAATTCAGTAAATTAACTTTGGCTGTTTTCACCTTGAAGCAAACACTGACAAGCTGTTAAACACTCTGCATTGTCCTGGCATGCAGATTTCAAAAAAGATGTGGGTGCACAAGAGAAATTAATTCAAAAGGGCCAGGCAACATGTAAACCCTAGGTTCCAGCAGGCAGCACTGAACATGCTAGGGCTTTGTTTCCCTAGATTTGTTTTAAAGGTATTTTTAAAAATTATCAGTGTATTAGATTGAATGGACATTAAATTGAGTGAGCAAACTTACATTATCACCAAAACTGGGTGCAGGAGAAACTAACTCAGAGTGGGGAATGTAAAGCTTGTTAACATTTGGGCTGCTGAGGCAAAACAATTGATATTGGAAATGGTCAATAAAGAAATGGAGGGGTGTGCAGACAACTGTTGGGAGGATGTTGGTGTGAACGTTAAAAACTGATTTGCCTGTTTGGTTGAATAACTTCTAAAATACTTAAACTTAGAATCAGAATCAGGTTTAATAGCACTGGCATATGGCATGAAATTTGTTCTTGTGCAGCAACAGTAGATTGCAATACATAATTTTTTTTAAAAACTAAGTATATATAAAAAGTTAAATAAGCAGTGTAAAAAGAGAGGGGATAAAAAGTAGTGAGCTACAGTTTATGGGTTCAATGTCCATTCAGAAATCTGATGGCAGAGGGGAAAAGTGATTCATGAATCAGTGTGTGCCTTCAAGGCTCCTGTACCACGTCCCTATTGGTAGCAATGAGAAGAGGACAAGTACTGGGTGACAGGGGTCCTTGATAATGGATGCTGCCTTTTTGAGGCATCACTCCTTGAAGATGTCCTGAATGCTGGGGGTGGGGGGTGGGGAGGTGGGGGCTAGTGGCCATAATGGAGCTTATTCCAGGAATTTTATTCTTAGACCCAAAATGGTCATTCTCAGAAATTGAATTTTGAAACTGGTTCCAATAATTGATGTTTGAGATTCCTTCTAATGGGAGTAGAAGGATAAAACATTCTTGATCCGAAGGGGCAGGTGGAGAATAAAAGGAAGTTAAGCTACTTTCCCAATTGTTAAGGAATCCAGGTGTATGGAAAGCATTGTAAGGTTAGTGCTGGATGGTGCTATCATCTGTTTCTTGCTTTGTGTTAATATGTTGGTCTTGTGCTCCTTAGGACTATCTTGACTGTATCATGGACCAATCAAGGCTCCCCCTGGGGACAGAAGACCGCTTGGCCTTGTTTGGGAATATTGGCGACATCTATCGCTTCAACAGGTAAGCTGGTCCTGCTGTAATAAATCCTCTGTCTTCTGTACTTTTCTACCTTGCACACTTTCCATCTGTGCTGGGTTGAGCATCAAGCTAGCAACTCGGCCTCGTAAAAACAAGAAAGCCTGCAAAAAAGAATGCCGTCACGACGACGTCCCAATGACTCCGCTCAGAGTTAAGGACTCTCTTCTTCTTCTTTTTCTGGTGAATTGGCTCACAGATACCGAAATGCAAACTGTTCATCTCTGCTGTTCTCCTCTCAAATGAGATGTGATTTGAAATGTTAGAACCCCATTCAGCCAATTTTGAAAACTTGCTGATTTTTCATTGCTTGACCAAAGGCAGACAAGCAGAGCCCAGTGTTCTGGGATTATTTCTCTTGTACCACTCTGTCTCTTCTTTCTTCCTTTCGAAGTACCTACTAAAACACTTTTTTACTAAACAGCTGCTTCTAATTCAGCTCAGTGTCACTGTAATTCAGCTTAATGTAGAGGAAGTGAGAGAGTGGGAAAAGCACTGGTCATAAAGAAGAGCAAGGATCATTGAAGGCGTAGCTGGAGGACATAGACAGAGCTGTGGAATTGAACTGTTCGCCCCATCCATTCTGTCAGTTCTAACCTCAAGTTTTTACTGGATGCATTGACAGCATAGCCCAGCCAATCCAGAGGTTGGTCAAAACCCATTGCATCACCTGTGACTATTTTATTGATTGAAATTTTGTCAACAATGTTGACCACTGTACTTAATGTTCTTCAGGAAGGGAAATCTGCCATCCTTATCCATTCTGGCCTGGGAGTCTCACAGGCATTAAAATGGTATCACAAAATACTAAATTTAAGGGCATTTAGGACAGGTTGATGAATGCTGGCTTTCTCAGTGATGCCTTGGTCCCAAAAGGATGAAGTCGTTTTGTCCCCCATCTAGTTCTACATCTTTTTAATACTTTGTAACAACAGCCATAGAATCAACTTCATTAACTTGCAAATAAAAATATTACTGAGAACATGTTAGACCACACTTGGAATATTGTCTTCAGTTCTGGATGCCTTATCATAGGAAGAATGTGGAGCTTTGGATTTTCCAGGACGCTGTCTGGATGACAGAGCCCATCTTAAGAGGAGAGTTTGAAAGAGTGGTGGTTTTTCTGTTTGGAGTGAAGTAGGATGAAAGGTGATTTCATGGAGGTATACAAGATAGAGGAGGTATAGACAGAGTGGACAAGCAGTGCATTCTGCCCAGGGCAATAATGGCTAACATGAAGGGCATAATTTTAAGGTGTTTGGAGGAATGTGTAGGGGGATGTCATGGGTAGGTTTTTTTTTGTAACACAGTGATGGGTGCATGGAGCCCCTTGCCAGGTGCGGTGGTAGAGGCAGATACATAAGGAATGTTTAAGAAACTCTTGAGCGCATGGATGTAAACAAAATGATGGGTTATGTGGGTGGGAGGGGTTAGGTTAGTCTTGGAGTAGATGAAAAGGTTGGCACAACATCATAGGCTGAAGGGTCTGTACTTTAACACATTGCTGTATGTTAACAATTATTATTTCATTTCATTGAATTTGATAGATTAGAGTTAGCCAGCTGGCCTGATGTTGGTTCTTTGGAGGAACTAGCTAATTAGACCTACTCCGCTGCCTTTTCCCCACTCTCCCTGCTCCTTGTTAAAAATAACAACCCCTTTTTGAAAAGCTGCTGTTAAATTCATGTCTATCACCTTTCTCACAATGTATACAAGATCTTTAAGTTGCAGAGAATTTGAATTCATGGTACAGTATTGGCCTATTTGTGACATTGAAGAATGAGACACATGGAGATATTTAGCGTGAGAAGTATTTATTCAGCACGAGCAGGCATTTGGGAGGAGATATGGCGGGAGAATTCTCTTTGGAATATCTGAACTCATTACATCGAGGTTTTCTCCTCAAGTAAAGTTAGCAGCGGGTGATTTAAATACAGTTTCAGTATTTACATTACATGTTTACTCCCATATTTGCTATGGGAGCATTTGTCAACCAACAAGACTTCTGCATATTCAAACCTCTTTGGGAATCCAGAACCCTAGACACCTTTACCACAGTAAACAACAGTACTCATATTAGAACATACAGTCTTGGAAAGAACACCAGGGACAATAGTGTTCCATGGATGGTTTTGTGGGATATTTTAGATCTCCTTGTGTATATAGAACAGTACAGCACAGGAACAAGTCCTTTGACCCATAATATCTGTGCCAACCATGATGTTAATTTAAACTAATGCTATCCACCTGTAGAACATTGAACAGTTGTCTTTCAGATTAATGTCTTTTGGAAAGAACTCTTTTCCTGCTCCTGAAGCATTTCCTCACAATGACATGATTATATGAACCTGCATCAGGCATCCAAGGCTCCTGGAATGAGGAATAGATCTGCATTTTTCTGATTTGGGTGAGAGAACAGGATAAAACGGACATTGAAAGTAATGAAGCATTTTTGCTGTCTTGCACATGTTAAGACGTGCAGAAGTGAAGATGGCTGAACATGAAATAACAGACTCAGTGGCACCTGATTCCACCAATATAAATCGTGTTATAATTCAAAGTACAGCTTAGAAAGCAAACACGTGAGCAGTTGTAATAGCTGCAGACAGTTTAGGTTCTTTCAGGATCGGTTTACATTTGCATTTCCATCAAACGTTTTATTAAAGTTTTCTGCAACCTGCAAACTCCTGTGTAATAGTAATAAACAGTGCCTCAGAAACCTGGGTCCCAGAGTAATGACATGGCGTGGGGTGAAAACTAAGATTTGGTAGGAATGGGTTGATTCACCAGTTTGAGTAGGTCTTATCAGACATCTGTGCTGGAAGCTCAGCTTTTCAATCTATTCATGAATGACTTGAAATGATAGCTACAAATTGGCCAACAGTACAAAGATGGTTGTTCAGCAGTTAGTGTTTGGACAAAAGAAAGTAACAAAGCATCATAGGTTATAGATGGAAGTATTCATGGTGGGCTGACTTTAACTTTGCAATCACTTTACCATACTCCATCTCATCATTATTCTCGATCCAGATTATAGGAGAGGTGGTCACTGGCAAACTTATCATGTTGGCGCTTATTTCATTCCACCTTTGTGAATGTAGAGGGAGCCCAGCAGGGGACTGAGGACATAACCCTGGGGCGCACGAGGATCAGGGTGGATGAAATGTTACAGCCGGTTCACACACACTGAGATCTGCTAGTCAGCAAGTCCAGAAGCCAGTTACTGATGATGGTGCCATGTCCAAGAGCCAAGTGATGTGCTTATCAGTTATTATGGTATGGAAGTTTAAACGATGGGTAGCATCTTGACGTGTATTCTTATGCTGAGGTGATCTAGAGTTGAATGTAGCACAAGGGAGATGGCATCTTCTGTAGACTTTTCAGTATGTGAATTGCAGGGGTCTAGGTTATCTGGGAGGCTGTCACTGATATGAGCCTTTTATCAATTCTCAATGCACTTGTAATGCTCTGGTTCATATTTTTACTGTTATACTGTAGGCATTTCATTTAGCAGCTCTCTAAGAGCAGTCTGTTCTGCTTTCAGCCTGTTTGGGTTATTGTTGAAGATCAGGGATGATGAGGAATGTGTGCCATCCAATTAGGATGGTAGAACTGGGGGGCAGTTTTTGGTGAGGGACAGTAAGATTGGGCTTGGGGCTTTTGTTTGGCAGGAGATGAAGAGAAAAGCATGAGTAGACCCCCTGGCCTGGGAGAAGATGCTGAGCTTGGCTCTCCTCTCCTGTTAATAGATTTGCAGATTCTACTAAAACAACTGGTATTTCATTATGGTGGTACTTCACTGCTTCACCATACTAAATGTAGGTTGTCCGTGTATTAAGAAAGGCACTTAGATTGAGGAATTGGATTATTTTTCAAATGGAGAAAATATCAAAAATAAGCGAGCTTTTGGGGGCTAGGCATGGATGTACACAAATACAAAGGGGTTTCATTTTAAAATGATTGGAGGAAAATATAGGAGAGATGTCAGAAGTTTTTACACAGTGTGTATGTGCATGTGCATGTGTGTGTGTGTGTGTGAGCCCTGCCGGGGTAGTGGTAGAGGCAAATACATAAGGGGCATTCAAGAAACTCTTAGATAGGCAGAGGGATGAAAGAAAATTGGAGTGCTACATAGGAGGGAAGAGTTAAATTGATCTTAGAGTAGATTAAAAGGTCAACACAATATCGGGGGCTGAAGGACCTGTACTGTGTGGTCATGTTCTGTGATATCACTTTGAAATGGTTGAGTGGAAGAAGTTCTGCCAAACAAGAATGCAGAAGGATGGAAACAATGTTTAGTTCATAGGTTTTAGTTGGCTCTGAGAGTTTTTAGTTCATCTCCTAAGAGAGCGTACTGCAAAGGTTTATCAGAATAATGCTGGTGTTGGATTATTCCCAAATACTGAAAATGAGGGAATGTATGATCTAAAACCTTTGATTTTTTTTCCCTCTCTGTCAGCACTACCTCCTTGTGAAGAATTTCAGCATATGCAGGCTTAACATTAGAACAGGGACATTCGGAGTAATGTTGGGAAGCACTTTTATTTGCTATCTCTCAAAAAAACCCTATTAATATGAAACGTTGCGGAGAGTTTTGTAGGTTTTTTATTGTGTGAAGGACCAACATTAAAGGGCTGAGTAACCAAGATGAATAAAAAGGATTACGATTCTGAAGGGGCTGGATAGGTCACTATGTTTCAAGTAAGCATCTCCCAAATTCCTTAATACAATGATTTTGGTTTTGCTCAATTTAGACTTCAGATTTCTGTTTTTTTTCTTTCCAAAGTGGATGATTCTCATCTTTACCACATTACACTCTTCATCTGCAAACTTTTTGCCCACTCGCCTAACCAACTTGCACCTCATTATGCAGGCTATTTGTTTTTTTACCTAGACATTGTTAATCATAAAACCATAAGACACAGGAACAGAATTAGGCCATCTGGCCTGTTGAGTCTGTCCCTCCTTTACATCATGGTTGATCCATTACATTCTCAACACCATTCTCCTGCCTTCTCCCTGTAACCTTTTACACCCTGACTAATCAAGAATTTCTCAACCTCCGCATTAAATACACCCAATGACCTGGCCTCTACAGCTGCCTGTGGCAACAAATTCTACAGATTTCTGGCTAAAGAAATTCCTCTTCATCTCTGTTCTAAATGAACACTCCTTTATTCTGAGGCTCTACTGTCTAGTCCTAGTCTTCCCCCAATATAGGAAACATTCCTCCTTATCTACTCTATCTAGGCCTTTCAACATTCAGTAGGTTTCAATGAGATTCCCCCTCCCCATTTTTAAAATTCCAGTGAGTAAAGGACCAGAGTCATCAATTGCTCTTCATACGATAATCCTTTCGTTCCCAGAATCATTGTTGTGAGCCTCCTCTGAAACCTCTTCAATGTCAGCACATCCTTTCTTCAATAGGGGGCCCAAAACTGCACATAAATCTGCAAGTGCCATCTATCTTCACCAAATATTTAATCAGTTAGAAGGTAAACAATATTGATTTAAATTAGGTAGTATTAATTGTGAATTTTGATATTCATTGGATAGGGACTTAATTGATTAATTGATTTATTTCACGATAGAGCGCGGAGTAGGCCCTTCTGGCCTTTGAGCCATGCCACCCTATCAATCCCTGACAAACCTGATTAACCCTTACCTAATTATGGGACAATTTACATTGACAAATCAACCTACCCCAGTATGTATTTGGACTGCGGGGAGAAACCGGAGCACCTGGGGAAAACCTGTGCATTCCACAGGGAGAACGTACGGACTCCCTACAGACAGCATCAGAATTGAACTCTGGAGTGCCCCAAGCTCTAATAGCATTGTGCTAACCGCTACGCTACCATGGTGCCCAGTTAGACTTGGATCCAGCAGTAATGAAAGATTGCAGATTTACTTCCAAAAAGTGAGATTCTGCAGATGCTGAAAATCCAAAGCAACATAGAAAATTCTGGAGGAACTCAGCAGTCCAGGCAGCATCAATGGAGAAGAATAAACGATCAATATTTCAGGCTAAACTCTTCATCAGGATTTGGTTCCAAGTTGGGATAGTAGACAATTTGGAAGGGAATTTGTTCCTGTGTACCTGCTACCCCCTATCCTTGGTGGTAGAGGTTATGGGCATAGGACGTGCAGAATAGCCACAGTGCATTTTGTCGATGGTACACTCTGCAGTCGAGGGAATGAAGGTTCAATGTAGTAGAGAGGGCACCGTTGAAGAAGATATATTGACTGGTGTGGCGCTGGAGTTGTTGAAGTTGCTAGTATAGGTTTAGTACCCCATATCCAAAAGTGTTTTGGATTTTGGAATATATAATGAGATAGCTTGGGATCACCATCATTCCTCACTTTGAATTTATGTGCTACTGGTAAGCAGTTTTTGTCTTACACCTGTTCATCACACACATGTACTTAACAGTAAACATTGTTACATACCATCAATATAACGTGTGCAGGGTAACAAAAGCAGCTCAGCGGCATTGGGAGAATACCTGAATCAGGTGTTCAACAACAACAAACAATGGCAGGCTTTCAGTCTCCACCTACGATGCTGCATCTTGATAAAAAGTTAACAGTGCATGTATTTGTATTTTACTTTCTTTAGGTTTTATGTAAAGTGTATTAGAAACAATCGGCGTTGTTTGAATTTCGGAGTCCTCAACCTGTAGCAAATTTCTCATGCAGCTGACGTGTGCTTTTTATAGATGTGGGAAGGCTTTGGTGTTAAGGGACATGTCACTTGCTGTAGCATATCTAGCTGCAGACCTGCTCACTCGAATTGTGGCTGATCCAGTTTAAATTTTGGTCAATAGTAATCCCCAGGATTTTGAGAAAATTGGCATTGTTATTCTTTGTCAAGAGTAAGAGGTTAGATGCTCTTGTTGGAGATGGTAATTACTTGGCAATTTGTGATGAAAATGTTACTTGCTACTTTACAGCTCATGCATGAATGCTACTTTTCGTTGCACGGGCTGCTTCTTGTTTTGAGCTGTGAATAGAATATAATGCAACTTTAAGTGCTATAATAGCAGGACCATTTCCTCCTGTGTTTTGGCCAACATTTCTCTCAGACACAGATGCTAGAAATCCAGAGCAACACACAAAACACTGAAGGAACTCAGCATGTCATGCAGCATTTATAGAAATGAATAAACGGTCACCGTTTTGGGCTGAGACCCTTTCGATTTCGCTCCTCCCACTTGTCTCAAATAACTGGTTATCACAGCCCTACTTCAAGAGCACCTGATCTACAGATGGACAGCATTGCAACATGCTATGTTTCTAAAGTATTTTAGGATCATGAAGACTAATGTGGCCTTGAGGTTATGAAAAGCACTGTGGTTGTATTTTTAAGATGGTGTTACAAGCATCTAATTTGGCACTGAGTTATAAATTACTGATCAGGAGCTCCCGGAATGATATCTGTAGGTATTTATTTAAAATGCGTCTTTCCCTTTTATTTACAGTGAACTGCTTCATGACCTGGAGAGCTGTGACAGTGACCCAGTTGCAATTGCAGAATGTTTTGTAGCAAAGGTAAATGCTGCTGTGACCTCAGAGTAAGTTTGCAAGCTTGAAAGAAAGGCAACTTTTACTTTGTGTGTGCGTAGGACTGCGATGTTTTTTGCTTCCTGTCTATCTTTAGAATAGCATGGCGGCTGTTTGACCCAATGGGTTCCTGATGGTTTCCAGAGGAGGAATCCCTTCAGTGCCCATTCCCTTCTCATTCTGATGTACCCCTGCACATGGTCATCAATCCTCCTTTGGTTCTTTTCCTGTCAGCAGCCAGTTAACCAACCAACAGGAGCTTGGGATGCGTCTGAAACGCGAGATGTTCTGGTTTCCAGTCACACCCATGACATTCAAGTGTGGTATCAGGAAACGCTTTGGTGGAGAGCACATGTAGACTCCATGTGGATGGCTTTCATGGTCAGAATCACACCTGGGTCCCTAGAGCCCTAATGGTTGTTCACTGTGCCACACCTGGCCGCATAGGGCAAGGAAACAGCCAACCGAATGTCTTCGGATCACCTGAGTTTAATTCAAAACTAACTTTGTATTAATATACTTCAATTCTATTTATTTGGATTGTGAAACAATGGCGACATCTTTTGTTTCAACAAGTATCTCTTTGATAATATCACATCAACTGGGACTTTGTTGAGTTGAGGATATTATAGCATGGAAACAATGTCAAAACCGTGGGGTACAGGGTAAAGCTGTCTGAGTGTTGTCTGGTTTGACGCTGTTCGGTACTTTCCACTGGTCCCAGTTGAGACGTGAGAAAGCCTAACCATTTGAGCTACACCTCTTAATCTGAAATCCGGGTGTTAACTCATGACTCTTCTTAGACTCAGATGAGACTTGTAGCCAACAGAAACTTGTTCTTTCAAGTGTGTGTTTTCATGTGCCCACCCCCTACCCTCAAAGTGTTTGGAGGAGTTCCCAGAACTTTGTGCTGAGGTGTTTCCTGATATCACCCTGAACGTCATGGCATTCATTTGTAGGTAAAGAACTTCTGTTCAGGACTTCCCCTCCAAAGAGGGGAAAAAATTCTCCCTTCCCCATGGGATTCATTTAAGCAATTGAAGTACTTCAGTTAAACATTGAAACGGAACCTGTGCAGCCTTTGTGGAGGTCCTGTCTTGGTGTGGCGTAGTCTTCACTGATGGTGGTGTGTTTGAAACCCATCACAGGTCTAATGTATCTAACGTTGGGACATTTGCTGAACGAGCAGGGTCTGATGTGTTTATTAATCTTGATTCTTTCAGAGTGAAGAGTTCCACATCTATACACAGTATTGCACAAACTATCCCAGGTAGGTCTGCATTATTAACGTGAGGGCTGGACCTAAAGCTATTAAATGGTCAGTTAAGAGGGAAATTGTAACTTCATCCATCCCTTGGGGAACTGCTGTTAGTGAATGCTGGTTTTACATCATGCCCAATTTTATATAATGATGGCATTGGTTCAATCAGAGTCAAAGCAATCTTGTGTTTCCCAGTTACTCAATTAGATCAAAATTTCCTTCAAATTATCATGTAGACATCCAATAACTTGAACAATGCTTCCATTGCTTTTGAAGAAAAGGTGATTTTTAAAATTTTTTATTTTTATCTTTTTTCCTTGGTTTCAATTTCTCCAGGGCAGTCTACCAGAAGCTCTGCTGCCTCGCTTGTTTCTCTGTACTCTCACTGGAGCTAAACCTGGCAGTCAGCTGACAGCATTATAATGGAATCTGGAAGTTTAGATCTTACAGTTGCATATTTTTCTTATGACATGAGAGAATCCCACTGTAACTATGCAGGCTATGGGAGGAATTCTATTAATCCCATTCCCTCCCTTTAAATTAACCTTTTCCATTCTGTCCATCAACTCCCTCCTCCCATCCCCCCTCCCCTCACCAATTATCCTCTTGCTATCCATCAATACTAGGGACAATTTATAGTGGTTAGTTAACAACCAGCATGTCTTTGGGATCAGGGAGGAAACATGGAGAACTCGTGCAGTCACAAAGAGACAGCATCCGCGGCCAAGGTCGAACACTCGTTCGTCATTAGAGGACTGCAGTGGGGTTCGGTGACCATTATCTCACTCAGAATTATTTTTTTTTAAAACAGAAATTAAACAGCATTAAGTTTTTGTTGAATGAATGATGTGGAAGTTTTACTTTTTAAAAAAAGTGATTAAATTTCAGTTCTATCAAGATGTTTAAATGTGCTTTTGGACATTAAAGGAATATTTCAATTTTCCAGTCATGCATTTTGTATTTGATTTGGAGCCTGAAGCAAACAATGACAAAAGTGATCTGCTGTACTCCTTGCCAAGAGCAGAAATGATACTAGAGACTATACCTTGTTTCGATCTTTTGCTCCGTGCCAAAACTAAACATTGAAGAAAAAATCAAATTTTTTAAAAAAGTCTGTATTAAGGCAAAAATGCAATGTCATTAGAAGGCGCCAATCCAGCATCATGACTCAACACAAAAGTAATCAAGATTAGTCCATGTTTTGTACAAGAACTTGGATTTAACAGAGCCACTGATCTTTTATGTAACATGCAGGTCCGTAGCGGTGTTAACCGAATGCATGAGGAACAAAGTGCTGGCTAAGTTCTTCAGAGAGCGACAGGAGACCTTGAAACACTCTCTCCCGCTGGGATCCTACCTTCTCAAACCTGTGCAGCGCATCCTAAAATACCATCTTCTCTTGCATGTAAGTGGTTGCTCAGGCATTCTTGATCCAAAACCAGTGCAACTGAGGATTATTTTAATGGAAACTGATGCTGCCCTTCATTCATGTTACCTTGTCATTATAAGCATTAACGTTTAAGTACCTGGCCCAGATTAATCATTGGCTGCCTCTGTTGTCTAGTTAAGGTGCAACATTTGTAAGGATGCAGGGATTTTTATAGTCCAAGAGACTTACTGAGCTCCGCATAACTTAGTTGGATGACTGTACCTTGAATGTTCAGGATATTGACCTTTTCATCTTTTTGATTCCAATAGTAGTCGTGATAGTGATCCTTTGGGTACAAATGTTTAACGTGTGGTGTGCCAGGCTGTTGGTAGAAAGAATGCCCAATCCAAAATGCTATATAAATTATTTACTAACATGCTCGAAAGCTAAAAATAATTATTGCCAACTCTAATACCAGAACCAGTGAAATTTTGGACAGGTAGAGATTATTTTGGTGTAGTTGAGTTGTTTTTGAAGTGGAAATAACTATTAACTACCACATCAGAATTTTTTTTTCTAATTTTTCTGTTTAAAGACATTTTGATAGTGATTTCTGCCCTTCTGCATAATCTTTGTGAAAGCAAATAAATTTTGGCAGAATCTACTTGATGGCAGGCATTGGTCATTAAAGGGCCTGTTCTCCAAACGCTGGTCAGCCCATCAGTGCTGCCAGCTTCTGATTTCCATCTGTGCTCATGTAAATAACCTTGTTCAACCCCAGACCCAAATCACAATCGGGTTGTTGACGTCAACCTAAATTTTGGCCCTAGAGTGCGAAGCAAATGCCACAACTGTTCAGTAGGACAGTTGCAATAGTCTCAGCCCTGGTTGGAATTGTCTGGGAACTGTGGGTTCCTACTTGTTTCATAATCTGATCTTCCTTTTGCCTATTGTTGTCAGGAAATAGTAAGCCACCTGGAGAAAGACACAGAGTGTTCTGATGTGGTGCAGGATGCCATTGACACAATGCAGAGGGTAGCTTGGCACATCAATGATATGAAGAGGAAACATGAGCATGCCGTACGGCTGCAGGTAAATCACTAACCGGGTTTTAAGCGTGCATTCTGTGAGGGTGGTGTTGCTGCTGTCAGGGTTTATTGCCCACTTCCATTGTGCTGGAAACCAGTTATTACTCTTTCTACTGCTAAAGATTTGATTCTGACTGTGATCCGGGGTGGAAGTCAGTTAAGTGCAGTGAGCAATTTGGCTGCAAAAACTTCAGTCCACCCAAAATTGCCCTTCTCGAATATCCGTTGGGTAAAGGTGACTAAGAGAGCGGCAAAAGGGGTAAATAAGGAAAGGTACTTTTAACCAGGAGTCTGTTAACCTACTTTGTTGGCCATTTCTGCAAGACAGTAACCAGTAGGGATATGTCGCAGGATTGCTGAAGCAACTTGGAAAAACTTGTGCAGTTAGATTGCAAGAGTAAATAGCAAATTAAAAACAAGGGAGCAAAATAATAATTATAATGTGAGGAGTTTGTCATGTAATTAGAATGTAGCCTCCTTTGTTAGTATTAATGCAAGTTCTAATTGTCAAGATGTATGTTGGTGAAAAATTGGATTGTTTTATGAGTACATATTAGACTAAATTTGTCTTGTCTTGAGTACAGATATTAAAGGGGTTGTATTAGGGATGATATAAAAACAGTTAGTAGTTCTTCTATATTGACACATTTTACTCAGAATCCAGACAAGTGAGTTTAAGCTGTAAGCTATGAAGTAGATAACTATTAACTGAAAATAACAAATGCTGCTTCACACTGACAATTTACTTTTCGCTGAGTCATTAAATAGCGTTGCACTATGCTGTTTTGTTGGTTAATCCCTCTGGTTTCCTACAAAGTGAGGTAGAAAAATAAGGTCCTGTTAGCAATAGATCTCATTGGGCGGCTTGGTGTGTTCCATGGTTTGGGAGTTGACGCTACCAAAAGGTGGTCTCCTGTATGTCCGTTTGATATGTTGATGGATGTCATCAAAACAACGACAACTCCTCCATAAATAAACTTCCCGATCCAAAAGCAGCCAAGCTGTGGATAATGGAACTAGCTCGCTAAAATGTTGCAGATTGAAAACTGAGGAAGGTGGATTTTAGTGGGATAATGGCTTTAAGGAATATAGAACCAAGGCAAGTAATTGACATAAAGATGCAGTTTAGGCTTGATGTTATTTAACAATAGTACAGGGCAGGAGGGTTGTTTTAATTGCATTAAATGAATTGCTTTATTGCCACTGTTTGACTGTATATCTGTGTTCTTATTAAGGAGATTCAAAGCCTGCTGACAAATTGGAAAGGTCCAGACTTGACCAGCTATGGAGAACTGGTCTTAGAGGGAACATTTCGCTTTCAGCGGGCCAAAAATGAACGCACTTTGTTTCTTTTAGATAAACTTCTTCTCATCACTAAAAAAAGGGAAGAAACATATGCCTATAAAGCTCATATTTTGGTAAGGACAGTTTTGTTTCTATCTGGGTCACTTGCATTTACTTAAAAGTGCTATGGTTTGCTATTGACAGTACAGCAGTGTATCAGAAAAGTTTCTCTGAAAAGTTGTCTTTGTAGCCATCTACAACGTCAATCAGTAAAGTCAACCCTTTTCAGCTTTCCTGATCACTCTTCCATTCTACATCATCCATAACATATTATCACCATCTTCTGGAAACTCATTGGCTCTATTTCCATACAATGCAGTGAGAGGCCATTGGCCCAATTACTCCATGCCAACTTGTAAATACCATTCCTTTCAATTTTCCTGTAATCTGTTCTTGCATCCTCATCAACTCTTTCCAGATTCTACCACCCACCTGCACTAGGGGCAAGTTACAGCAGCCAACTAACTTGCAAACCTACACGTCTCTTGGGACGTGGGAGGAAAATGGAGCACGCAGACGAAACCCAAATACTACACGGGCAGCAGCTCTGCTCGTTGCACTGTTGTGCTGCACAGCCCAGTAACATCGCATTTAAGGTTCCTCTCCTTTGGGTTAAAATGCTTACTGCACCCTCAGCGACTTGAATCTACAATAACGACCAATCCGAAGCATTCTCTGATCGTTTAATTTTGGTCCTCTGCACTCCCACCACTGGCAGTCATGCCTTGCGGCATTTGTTCTTTCCCTGGAACCTCCGGCTCTACTTTCCCCAAAACTCGAAATCTATTTAATTGGCCAAGTTTCTGGTCACCTAGCTTTTAGTTGACATTGGCCTGATTAATATTCCTAATGGCACTTTAGGATGGTAAAGGAACAATGTAAAACCGATGTGTACATAATGTTTGGATTTTGTAGTGTTTATTGGACCTTGGATGTGCACAGTTTAACTGCCAAGTTCATAAGTGTGTGAAGAAGGCTAACAGTGTGTTAAATGCCGGATTGAGCTCGGGTTGAATGAAGTTGTAATGTTCTCTCCCTCTTCAGTGTTGTAATTTGATGCTTGTGGAGGTGATACCAAAGGAGCCTCTTGGTTTCAGTGTTTTCCACTACAAGAATCCCAAAGTACAGCACACAGTACAGGTAGGATGACCTCTGATTATGAATTTCCATGACCAGTAGTGTTCTATTGGACAAAGGTGGCTTGGTTTTAGCGAACAAAATAACAGTCATTAACTTAATGTTCTAGAAGCAAATATAGTTGTATTATGCAAGAACGTGAAGCCAAAATTACCCACCCTGAACCTTGTGCAATAGCAAGTTCCTATTCTCTCTTAATTCACCACTGCTTAATTCTCCGATCTTTGTTCCCATCTATTGAGGTTAAAACCTGGCCTCTGCAAATTGTATAATGTATAGTCATAATTCCATAAAGAAAGATTCCTCTTACATAGACTTATGTACTTCAATTCACCTACCGATGCTACATAAAGTGGATAAGGAATCCCCAAATGGACTTCAAAAATGGACCGGGTAGTTTCTTGAGGTTTTTAAAGTTCAAATCTATTTGCATAAGAATGAAAGCAGGGTATTTAGTCCCTTCAGGCCCACATTACAGTTGATTTGCTAACCCTTACTCTACAATCCCTTGGGATCCTTGTTCAACAGTGCTAGCTTTTGTCTTGAACTTTGGTGGGGTTTGTGATGGGTAAGAATGAAGAAGAGGTCAATTGAAAAGTTCCAAGTTCTACTGTTTATAAAACATGCAGTGGAAATTTGGATTCTGTCTAGAAGTGTTTCTACGTATGTCACATCATTTCAGATCCTCTCATATTTGTCACATCTTGTTACAGGCCAAGTCAATGCAGGACAAGAGGCTTTGGATTCTTCATCTGAAGAGGCTTATTCTTGAAAATCATCCAGCCAAGATCCCAGCCAAGGTGTGAAATCAGATGACCCTAGTTAGCTTTAGGGAGACATAGTAGCAGAATTAGGCCAGAATTTATGCGACTTTTAAAGTTGATCATCTGTTTTGACAACAAACACAACCATGAGAATGGTAAATGTGCCTAGTATGTTGGACAGGGAGGTATTGCTTATAACTTAACTTTGTTACCTTGCAAACTTAACATAAGCCAAGGCATAAAATTGGCCTGTAATTAGTGTAGTGGAGTATTTGATGTATGTAGGTTGTGACCTACATTCAGCTGAGGCAGCATGTCCATGGGCTGTTTTGTTATAACCCAGTGGGGACTGACACTACTAACCTAAATTTGAAGTAATTTCATCAGGAGAAGAAACTAGCCTGGTCAGGCATGTGGGTGCAGGTACCACTTCATAATGTGATCATGTCTACCAGTGTATCCAAGAATCAAGAATTTGCCCAGTGTGGTGAACACACCTAGTTATAATCTGTGGAAGATGGCCATTCCACCTAATGTTGTGGGCAGAAATTGTGCTCAAGAATTACCTTTTGTATCAACATGAAATAGGTTGGGAATATTGGCATATAATAATTGCCAGAGCTCATTGGCACTTAAAATTCCACTACCTTTGGAGCAATTGTATTTGTTCTTTTGCAGATTCCACCAACATCCGTTAATAAAATAGGCAAAAATGGTACTGTGTGATATGTAAATGGTGGGTTGATCCAGATTAAGAGTCTCTGGAATCCTTGCTTTTGTATCTGGTGGGACCACAAGTTCAGTTCACACACAGCCCAGTTATGGTGTGGAGTGAAACAAATCCACTTTGCACCAAAAGCTGCAAGTTCTGGGTATGAACACACTCAGAAATGGTTTCTTAATTCATTTCCATTTTGTGCAATGAAGGCTGCTAATTGCACAGCCAAAGGCAAATTATTTGAAGCCCACATAATCGTAATCAATTCCACATAGGATTATGTATTTGCCACATCCACCCAGCTGTAACCTCCAGTTATAGGCCTTTGTCAGCAAGCAGATTTGTAATTAATTCAATGTTGCTGGTCCTGTGTCTTGGTTGTGATAAAGCAAAATAATTAAATTTGATTGTGATCCTTTAAAATGGTTTTTGAAGTTGTTCACCTTGTTTTGTTTTCATTCAAGACTGGTCTTGTTTCCCAGAGTCTTGTTTTTACCCACTTCAAACACTTGCATCTCTCGTTTGTTTCTGTAAGGTGGGATCTACAGGGCTGCTTTCAGCTGCTTTCATTTCTGACGTTAGCAACTGGTTGCCTGGATTGTGTTCAATGGCTAAAGAATCGCTATTTTTATTTACAGGCTAAACAAGCAATTCTGGAGATGGATGCTATCCGTGAGTATTGCTTGATTTGCTTTGTTTGAGGGTGTCTTGCCAATTCATTGTTCAGTACTGATTGGCCTATTCTTCAGCTGCATATTAATAATGGCCATATTCTATGCATTGAAGGTGAACATGTTCCCATCTGCGTTACACCAGATCTGGACTGCCACTCAGTCCCACACCTTGCTGAAACATCCAGAACACGCAAAGATGCACTCCTTGGGAAATCTTTTCCTTGGGAATAAGATCTAGTTATATTTGGTTGAATTCCAGCTGAAGGAAAAACATTATCCACTATCTATTGGGCATGCCATTTTTTTTTTTTGTTTGAGCATTTGTCTGGTTGTCTCAGCAGTCACTCAAGTCTCCTCCTTATGAGCCTATTTGCTACTAGGTTTTACCATCGTTCTTTGCATATTTGTGGTAACCCACTTCGGCAACAACAGGTGCTTATGACGAACAGCCTGCATTTTATTCCAAAAACATTTTCAAAGTAGTTGCCAAACTGCAGAAGAAAACACTGGGAAGGTTGACAGAACAGGAGAAGACTTGGATAAAGAGGAGTTTAAATCGAGTGGCTTGGTGCGTAGTCTTCAGCTGAAGTTACAATTGCCAGGGGTTGGGTTGGAAAAATAAAAGGGTGGTTCTACAAGGACCAAGAGTTGGAGAAAAGCAGAAGTGCTTACAGGATGTACTGAGAAGGACGAGGGATTGTAATGTCTGATTGGTGGTTTTGACCAAAGGGGCAAGACCTGGGCTTTTGGAACTGACCTAAGCAAGAGGATGAGAATCTAGAGGTCAGTGAATTCTGTTCTCAGCAAGGAGGAAACCTGGTACAGATTTATAAAGAGTTAAGAGCAGGTAGTGTGGACGTAATTGCTTCTATCTGCATGGAAAAGGGGTCTAGCCACTTTGTAGGTCTTTGTTCTGCGGAGCTGCAGCCCGCTGAAGGTTTTTGCCCCTCATAGTGGTCATTCAGCCTATTATTCCTTTTCCCCCCCCCCCAGAACTGGGTGTCTTCAATACTTGGCTGCCATGTGCAATGACAGTTTTTTTTCCTCACTGGTCGTTTGCTTCGCAAAATGGTAATATGAACATTCTAGATGATAAATAACCTTCATGGAAGTTCACCAAACACTTATGGCTGAAACATCAACTGTTTATTCCTCCCCATAGATGCTGTCTGACTTGCTAAGTTTGTCCAGCTCAGGGCTTTCAGTGTCTGCAGAACCTCGTTTGTGAACAGCCAGAGTAAATGTCTTCATCACAATATCATTTCCATTTCAGATCACCCTGGTTTCCACTACAGCCCAGAAGGCGAGAGGAAAGCAGAAGTAGAAGATGGAATCACACCGCGCAGAGTCCGAAGGAAGTCCGGTATAACACAGCACCTTCACAAAACAAGTCTTTTACACTCTCCATTGTGACAGGCAGGATTTCCCAGTGGCCACCCACTTTAATTCCAATCCCCATTCTCATTCCGCCGTGTTGGTTGATGGCCTCTACAGCCGTGATGAGGCCACTATCAGGTTGCAGGAGCAACACATCATATTCTACCTAGGAGCCCCCAACCTGATGGCATGAACATCAATTTCTCTAATTTACAGTGATATTCCCCCCTGCTCCCCCTTCCTCCTTCCATTACCCACTCTGATTCCCCTCTTACCTCCTCCTCACCTGCCTATCACCTCCTTCTGGTGCCCTTCTTTACATTTCTCGCATGGTCCACTCTCCTCTCCTATCAGATTCGTCCTTCTTTAGCCCTTTACCTTTTCCACCTATCACCTCCCAGCTTCTTACTTCATTGCCTCCCTCCCCCACCCATCTGGCTTCACCTATCACCATCCAGCTTGTACTCTGTTCCTTCCCTCACCTTATTCTGGGTTCTATTCCCACCCCACCTTGCCTCCTTTCCTGTCTAGATGAAGGGTCTTGGCCTGAAACATTGACTATTCATTTCCATAGATGCTGCCTGGCCTGCTGAGTTCTTACAGCACTTTGTGTGAATTACTTATTTCACAGAACAAGGAGTGTTGACTGAGCGCACTTGGTTAACCTGAGATGCATTCCTTCCTGGTTGTGTAGTCATGGCCGACCCTGTAGTGTCCAAAACTCTCAAGCTCCACCAGTTGGCTAACCAAAGTACCTTGGAATCTCAAAACTCTCAAATATGCATGTTGGTTCTCATCGCAATTCATGAATTTCTTTATCCTGCCTTGGGCAAGATCTGAGAGTTCCTTACCAACCTATAAACATTACAATAACACTTGCATCATACCACAGCAATTAACAGGAACGTCTTGCCATTACCATCGGTGTATATAGAGATGGGCATTAATTTAGTCTTGCCAATGATGCCCATGTCACTAAAGTTTTAAAATGTATGCAAATCCTTCACATGACAGTAGTAAATACCATTATGCAACTGGGAACGTTCTATGCTTGACTGCAGGTATATGATGGAGTTGGTGCCGACTTGGGTACAAGTCCTTCTGTTGACTCTTAATTGTTTTGTTTTGCAGAGCCATCAGCAAGAATGAAGACTCCCAAACAAATGGGTCAGTAACAAAACTTGTGATTCATTTACAATAATGTAACCTACAGTATCTTCAACTAAGCAAGTTTAAACTTGTAGGCGTTTAAGTTCTTGAACATGTTAAATTGTGTTTTCTCACTAATGCCTTTTTCTTTGTGCCCTTTTCATATTTCAGATACCAGGCAAGACAAGGTAAGAATATGTTTGATTTGTGGGGCCAATTTTGATTATTAAAAAAGGAAACTGGGGAGGTCTGTAAAATGTTTTCAAATGGTACAAAATTGGGTTTTGAACTTACAACTAAAGTGATTGATTCAAGAGAGTTGTTACTTAAATAAAGCAGTGAAAATAAAGTAGATTTGATTTTAATGTAGAGTCTTTCATGACTTCCAGCTGTGATTAAAAATGTAAGACGCCCACTTGGGCATTTAGAGTTGTCAATATCAATGACAACCAGAGACTAAGGTTAAATGGTTTGGACTGCTTGTATTTTAGAAATTAATAGAATAGAACTTCATTGTCACTGCTCAGGACAATGGGATTGTGGTCATACTCCAGATGTTTACAATGCATGCAGTACAGCTTAATTTTAAAAAAATTCCATGCAACAAGTGACTTGTAGCGTTCGTTATTCAGCTGCACAACTGCCCTCAGGAAGAAGCTGGTTCAGTCTTACTCCCGTGACTGAGATGTTTCTGTATCTCCTACCAGATGGCAGGAGATTGAACAGGGATAGGATGGGTCTTTAATGATGTTACGAGCGTGCTGTAGACGTTGAGTGTTGTAGATTGTCTCCAGGTCCAGTAGTTGTGTCCCGTTGATGTACTGAGCCATCCGAATCACCCATTAGGAACATTCCATGCAGGCAGTGAATACCATGCAATCTGTAATAGATTGTAAAAGTGGATATCTTGTGGTTTTGTTTAGAAGGCAAAGTCTGTTTGGGTCTTCCGGTGACCTGTTTCTCATTTCTCTCCGTTTTCCGTTCCTCCTCCCTTATGTTGTTCTTGTGCATTTCCCAACTTCATGCATTGTATCTTCCTACAGCCATTGGTGATATAATGTAGCTGAGACAGCAAAATGCCTTAATAATCATCATGTCCCGTAGTATTTTAGTCAGTGCTGTAGTTTGAAATAAGCTCACTTTGCAGGAAATATTACACCTGTGTGCACACGGCAGTGTAATGATAACCGTTTCAAAGATAGCTGAATGATAAGTATAGCTTAGGGTATTTATTCTCTTCTATTTGTAGAAATCATCCTTGGGATTTTTCTGACCCTGTCTGAGAAAGTAGACAGGATTTTCTGGTCGAACTAATCTAATGCCATCAGTACAGCACAGACGGTTCAAGCTTCTGATGTAGGATTCAAAATTCATTAGTTATGACACATCTTGAGGGCATCCTGAAGTTTTCCCAATTATTTTATACAAGTAATTCACTTTGGGTGGAAAGCTTAATGGGCGTGGACCAGCTTGAATATAAAAAAATATATAAAAAAGAGACATTGCAACATGTTTCAGCAACAATTTCACACAGATCAGTTAAGAGCTCTTGACTGCTTCTCTATGGGATAATTAAAAGACTAGTCAATTTCTGAAGATTTGTCTGATAGAGTGGGGCAGGGTGTGGCTCAAGCAAGAAAATTACTCTGAGATTTCATGTTTGTTTTTGTGTCTAAGGTTACTGCCGTTAGAAGTGGACAAAAATTATTTAGTTGATTAGTACATGCCAATTTGAATGCTGGTGATCATGATACATAAAATGTCGACCAGCTCTTCAACACAATGTCTGTGCTGAGTTTGGTGCTAAATTAAACTAATCCCTCTTGTCTGCATGTGATCCACAGCCTTCATTTCATGAATATTCATCTACCTATCTAAAAGGCTAAAATATTCTTGAATGTTTTTCTTTTATCTGTGATGTTTTAGTGGAAATATCCAAACTGTTTAGCACATAAGAGGAAGTGATAATCAGCCTGAGCCAGCCCATACATACCGTAGATTCCGGACTACAGAGCGCACTGGATTAAAAGCCGCTGGCTCTAATTTTAGAAATAAAATCAATTTTTTAATTGTAAAGTCCGCATCGGATTTTAAGCCGCACCGGATTTTCGGCCGCAGGTGTCCCACGTTGTAATATGAGATATTTACACAGAAAGATATTACACGTGAGGATTTTTTTAACTTTTAATTAAATCCATATGGTAACAAAAACAAATACATATTGCAAATGCTTTTTTTCGAACCGTGCCCGTACGCGGCTACTTTTAAATATACGTTGCGTATACTTCTTTACTGAACAACATTCCAATATCTCCTAACGACTGGTAAAAAAATACATATATTGCAGCCTACCAGGAAAAGTTATTGATACCTTTAACTTAAAAGCAGAGTTCGCTCAGATCCAAAGCCGCTCGCGTAATGCGCTCCCTCCCTCCGTCCCGTTTCATCGCAAACCGGCATTTTCCCACAAGACACCGTGAAACCGGGTGTGACGTCATAGCATCCCGCGGTGTAGTACAGAAAACAAATATAGTTTAAACTAAGTAGGCAGCACAATGCTTCGAGTGTTTTCCATGTTGATGAGGGTGAGTACAAATGACTGATTTACAATAATTTAATTGTGAAAGTGCGCTTGATTTATCGTACAATTTCATTGGACCTCTGTGAACTACTCATCAATTTTATTGGTCTACTGTTATGAGGCAAAATGTTTACGAGGCGGCATGAAAAAAATCATGCATTAGCCGCTTCGGATTATTGGCCGCAAAGTTCAAAGCTGTTCAAAATGTGGGAAAAAAGTAGCGGCTTAAAATCCGGAATCTACGGTATTATCCATTTTTGTAAATCCTGTACATAGATTTATGAGACAATCTTCTCCCTTTTCAGCATTTATATTTATTTTTTCTACAAGCCAGCTTGGAGATTTTCAAAGAGTAACTTGCTTTTATGGCTTATCCTTCTGTTTGGAAATTGAATATTCCCTGGGATAGCTTGTTCATTCCTTCCTTGGTATAAATTCATAATGTGATGAAAGTCTAGACATTTTGTGATGGATATTTCCCTCTCCTAACAGCGTAACAGTGTTGAAGGATCCCTCTATTCTCCATCTGTGGAAGTGTTATCCAATGAAACTACCCTTGACTCAAAGAGCAAAACCAATGCACTATCTTGTGGCGATGCTGTCAGCCAATCACGGGAATCCTTGGAGCCGGCCTATCCAAGTGACCTCGAAGAAAGCCTTCACCTACGCCCCTTGGACCAGACGGATGCTGATGATGAAGAAGAAGTTGAACAGGTTGAAGAATATTTTATTGTTGCTAATCAGATACGTGCCCAATGATATTTGAACTTTATCCTCTAACAGTCCCGTGATCTATGTTATTGACGCTTGCTGTGCCCCAGTTGTTTAACAGAGCTTTCACTGCAAGCTGAGAATGATGGGGTTGAATACAGGAACAGAAAAGACGGTTCAAGCTCTTCCTGCAATAGTGCTCCCTCGAGGCAGTTTTGGAGAAACAAACAAGAAGCTGGAGAAACTCAATGTGGTGGGAAATGGACAGCTGAGTTTTGGGTTGAGATCCTTATATATATATTTACCCAAAACTTTATCCATTTCTCCTCACAGATGCTGCCTGACCTGTTGAATTCCTTCCAATATCTTGATTGTTGCTCCATATTCAGCATCTCTGGGCTCTTGTGCCTCCATTGGTGTCTTAGCGAGACAGCACGTTAGATGTGATGTACCTTTCAATGGAGAACTTGTCTTCTCCCTGAGTGGAACACAAAAGGTCCCAGTTCGAGGAAGAGCAGTTGAAGCTTCCTTATGTCGTAGCCATTGCTCGGCCATTGACAATCAGAACTGGAAAAGACATTCATCAAGTGAGAAGTGGATCGCTACGTTTCCCCTTGAATTATGTAATTATTTACAAATGGCCGGTAAACATCCTGCTATAAATCCTGTTTTGTTTGCTTCCATGCTAAGAAATGCATTCTGGTTTGCTGGGTGCTGGGCTGTGCAGCTGCTACAATAGGTACTGCATTTAACAATATCACCCAAAAATGAGTTTGTAATCAAGGAGCAGCGCAGCTGTGTTCTAAACAAAAATCTTATGTTGGGACACAAAGGCTTGATCGAAGTAATGGCCTTGACCTTGAAGGAGAAAAGGATTTGGGAAGGGAATCTGACAGTTCCCTAAGGCAGGGCCGTGTATAGTGGGGTGATAATGATTGCCCATGAGATCAGAATTGGAGCAATGTTGTTGGGTTGGAGAATAATTGGAAAGAATGAGTGAGATTATTTATCTAGTGACACAGCGTGGAATAGGCCCTTCCAGCTCATAGAGCCACGTCATTTCGGCAACCCCTGACAACCTCGATTTAACCCTAACCTCTTCACAGGACAATTTACAATGACCTATTAACCTACTTGGTATCTTTGGACTGAGGGAGGAAACTGGAGCACTCAGGGAGGAGGTACAGAGACTCCTTAGATAAGTTGCTGGAATTGAACTCCAAACTCTGCCACCTTGAACTGTAATAGTGTTGCGGTAACTGCTATGCTACTGTGCACAGTTGATTTTTTTTCCTTGGAAAAACTAAACATTTTATAACTTTTTTTAGTTTGAGGAATTTTAAGGTATAAACCATGTTTTTCTGCTTCATTAACTGAATGAATTTCACTGTCACAAACCTCTTGCGTCTGAGTTGGTACTTGGTTGCAAAACACACAAAAAGTGATGCTTTGGTGCCACCTAGTGGCTGAAGCTCGACTGCAGTAACAACAGTGGAACCATTCTGTGCAGCATTTTTAATTCAGATTGCAGTAAAACCTAGTTTTCAACTTAATTACCTGGACCCAGCAAAATTAGATTTACAAGTAGAGAGTGCTTCAAAATGTAGTTTTTAAAAACATTATCAAGTTAGATGAACGGCATTGAGTTTGTTCTGTTTCTGTATGCTTCCATTGGATCTTTATATACCACTTTGGGACATACCATATGCTTCACAATTTAGTACCTTGTGAAAAGTGACTCCATTTATTAAGTTGGGAAATGATGCCCTTGCTGGTAGGAACTTGCAGTGAACAAAATAATCAAGGCAAATTTGTATTTCAATGATGCTGGACGGGGGATAATTGTCAGCTCAGGCACGTACGATGCTGCCTAACTTGCTGAGTTCCTCCAACATTTTGTGTGTGTTGCTCAGATTTCCAGCACCCGCAGAACCTCTTGTGTTTATCATCTCCCTTTCAGAATCCTGTTTAATATCACTAGCATATGTCATGAAATTTGTGGCTTTGTGGCAGCAATAGGTTGCAACACAAAATTTTTAAAAACTATAAATGACTAAGAAATATATGTAAAATTTAATTTAAGTAGTGCAAAAAGAGCACAAAAATAGTGAGGTAGTGTACATGGGTTCATTGTCCATTTGGAAATCTGTTGGCAGAGGGGATTTTTCTTGCTTCACTCGTTTCCCACCCCTCTTCCTGGTCCTCCTATTAGCTGATCATTTAAATGAATTTTCATTGCACCATCCACAATTTTTCTACGTTCATTTCTTTTCAGTTCCCACTCCGAATCATCTCCATCACAAATGCATCTGCCCCTGTTCCCCGGCCCCATCCACTTATGTCTGTATGAACCAGGTCAATTGAGCATCCTGCATTTGCTGCTAACCTGAGCACCTCGACAGTTCTGTCTTCCATCCTGACTGTTGCCCAGACTTGATTTTGCTCTTGGTGGTCTTTAAATCCATCCTTGATTCCGGCCTTTTCTTGTGATCAGAGACCTTTGCTCCTCCTCTAACCAATGGGTGTTTTTGTTTCTCCTTTCAGATTACGTACAAAACTACAGCGAAAGAGAGCCGCCAGTTCTCCGTTCATTCAGCGTGCCAAGGTGCCAAGCCGGCGGGGTGGGATAAAGATGTGATCCGGGGGGTGGACAATGGTGGGCCCAGAACCGAGCGGGCCCAGACCATCGTCAACCGGGACTCCTACCCTGGCCCAGTGTCACCCCGCAGGAGCAGTGATTATCAGGTGTTCGTTCCGGCTGCCTCGGCACCCGAGCTACACTCCGCGCCGATGAGCCTGTTCCTCGGTGCGGCCAGCTACCGACACCCAGCCCGGGAGTATCCGTCCAGCGGCCCAGATCGCAGGATCGTCCGGCGGGCCAGCAGCGCTGGAGAGAGCCGCTCCAGCTGCCGAGCCGGGAGCGACAGAGGCCGCTTGTCAGCGAGCCTGCACCGGGCCGTGAGGCCGGAGGCACCGGCTGGGGAGCAGCATGTTGGCAGAGCTCAGCCCCGACTGGGTCTGGCAGAGCAAGACCGAGGCCAGGCAGACACGGGGACCCAGGGCCTAACTGCTGCCATGGCATCGCCCAAGCGGGAACTGCCGGTGCTGGAGTGCATGGAGGGGAGGCCAACGCCATCTGAGAAGGCCCCCAAGAAGCTGAAGAATGACTGGGAGGTCTGTGGCGACCGAGGCAGCTTCCCGGGCCTGGGAAGGAGCACGGACGGTGACTTGGCCTGCTGCGGCCTGGGTGGCTTTGCCTCTGAGGAGAGCCTGCGGGGCAGCGGTGACGACGCATCGGAGCGCAGCCGGTCACCGGTCAAGAGCGGCCCGGCATGGACGGGCAGCTCCTCCAACTCCAACTCGGCATCACGGGAGTCGGTGCCTGACAAGCTGTCGGAGGAGGTGGACGAGATCTGGAATGACCTGGAGGACTACATCAGGAGGAGCGAGGTGACCAGGCGGGACCGACTGCCTGCAGCTTTTCCCGTCAACCAGGACGATGTGGGTGCGCCAAGTGGCCAGAGACGCCGGCTGGCCGCAAGCCCCGGGCTCGCGGAAGCTGAAGATAACAAGCCCGCCAGGCTGAGCACCGCCAGCACGGGGACCGACGGCGGCGGCGAGCCGAGTGGGGAGGCCTCACCGCTGAGTGCCAGCGCTGCCACCTCGGCAGACGGTGAGGGGCTGGAGGCAGACAGCCCACTGGGCAGCACCGAGGCAGTTGGCTCAGAGCTGGACCTCATGGACCGCACCAAACGCAGGGTGTACTACATGGCCCGGCAGTACAGCCAGAAGATCAAGAAAGCCAACCAGCTTCTGAAGATGAAGAACGCAGGGGAGCAGTCGCCGTCCGACCAGCCCAAGCGGAAGTGCAAGGACCTGGCAGCCATCCTGGAGGAGAAGAAACAAGGCGGCACCGCCATTGGTGGGTAGAATCATCTTCTAGCTTCATGAGTCTTGACTGGGTTTCTCAGTTTCTCCAGAGTATCGACACCTCATCTCGAGGACACGAAAATATAAAACTTACCGTAGGCTTCCCGTCTGCTCTGCCACTACAGTGAAACATTCTATTACCCCATTCTACGTTTCTGCACCATCCTTGTACCCTTTGATGCCCCAAATATACTAAAATCTACCTAATTCCTTCTTGAATATATGGAAAAACAGTAAGTAAATTAAGTAGTTAACATTGCCCCTCAAACCTGCCCCACCATTCAGTTTTATCTGTTTACTTAGACAGACAGTGTGAAATGGGCCCTTCCAGCCCAACAAGCCACATTGCCTGGCAGTCCACCTCCTTAACCCAAGCTTAATCACAACACAATTTGCAATGACCAATGAATTACTAATCGTTACATCTTTGGACTTTCAGAGGAAACCCAAACGGTCACGGGGAGAATGTACAAACTCCTTAAAGGCGCTACCACAATTGAACTCTGAACTCTTGCGCCACAAGCCGTAATAGTGTCATGTTAACTGCTGCTCTACCGCGGCCACCGCAGGTTTGTTTCAGATTTCCAGTGTCTGCAGTTTATCTTTCCCTGATATGCAATGATGATCCTGGCTAATGTGCCCCAGGCCTGTTTTCTCTGTGCCAGTTCCCACGCTGCCTTTACCTCCCCGATCTTTCAAAAGCATATTTACCTCTTTAAATACCCTATCAGTGATGCCGGCTGAACTACCTCCAGGATAGAGAATTCCCATCTGGATGCAGAACTTCTTACTGTTCCTAATTAGCCAGGTCATCTTTGACCCTGATTCTATAGACAGCAACTATCGAGGCAGCATCCCTACATTTACACTGTCAAGCCCTGTAAGAATTCTGATTAATACATAGAACATTTTAACACTCAGGCCTTTCTGTCTACAATGTTGTGCTGATCTTTTAGCCTACAAGATCAATCTAACCCCCCCCCCCCCCCCACACACACACACACACACACACACACCACTCTAATTTTCTATTATCCATGAGTAATTTCTTATGCTGCTGTTGTATCTGCCTCTGGCACCATCCACCCACCATTCTGATTTTAAAAAAGCATACTTCTGACATACTTTCTTCCACTCACCTTAAAATTATGCCCCTCGTAGAAGCCAGTTCTACTGTGGGAAGAAGTCTCTGTCTGTCCACTCAATCTGAGCCTCTATTAAGTTGCCTTTCATCCTCCTCTGCTCCAAAGAGAAAGGCTATAGGACATGGGTCTAGTTGCTTCCATCTTCATCTAAAACAAATCCTGCCCTTTTCCCTTAGAAACAATCCGGTGATCTCCCAGTCAACCCCCTCTTTAACAAGTGTTTTGTTCTGTGGACAGAGAACAAGGACAGACTACATTGTTACTAAGACATGTATACCATTGCAGTAGGAAAACTTTTCTCTTGTACTTGAATCTGCTTGCAGAGGAGGCCAGCATACAGTCTGCCCACCCACTGTTTAACGTATCTGCAATTTTCAGTGTTGAGCATCTTCTTAACTCCTTGCCCCGTCCACTCCCTTCATCAGGACTACCCCACTTTTCCATTTTGTTACTTTTAACTAAAAGTAACTATAAATAAATTTCAACATAAATAACTTTGTAAGCATGAATCCACCATGGCAATTGTCATTCACATTAATACTTGTACCATTAATTCATTTCTCATTACAGAGGCTGTGTATTTCCAGATGTAATCTTCAGTTTTGCCCTTCATTTCCTTGCCTGCCTCATTCATCATCATTATGTGCCGTGCCGTATGAGAGGGTGATCATGGTCGCCATGCTGTTGTATATACTCTTGTATAAATGACCTCTTCCTGACAATCACTTTTTTAAACACTGGGTTATCATTTATCTGTTTTGTCTTGACAACTGACAATCTCCTAAATTTCCTCTGACCAGAATCCTTTTCTCCTCCCTCTACCTTCCCCCAACCCAATCCCAAATGGAAAGACAAAATGCTGGTTATTCTGTCCAGGAGACAGAAAATTGCAGGAGTCTTGTATGTTTCTATATTTTCTCAGCTAATGTGCTACCAAGATGCTCTCTAAACCTGTCTTTGCCTTCATTACTTCCAAGCAAACTCCTGCTGCCCATGCCTTCACTATAACGTCTGTTCTGGAATTGGTGCTCAGGTCTCTGGGGTGGAGCTTGCGTGTGAGTGCAGTCAACTGAGCTGTGTTTGGCACCTCACTGGCTGTTAAACCCACCCTGTTTCCTTTTACCATTCTCGGGGGTTTTGTGGTGTATTGTACAGTATTTCTAAACTCTGTGCAGTGGAAAGGTAGGAAAAGGAGGGTGCGAGTGAATATACTATCAGATCTAACACATCCCAATTGTGGTCTGGGGCACCAATCGACATCTACTCACAATCTCCAGAGAGGATGTCATAAAGGAACATGTGGGGACAACGCTGTTTCCAAGACCAATGGGACAAAATTGAGTCATTCAGCGGTCAGTAAAGCCTGTTGACTGTGGCTGTCAGTGACTCAGATTAAAGAAAGCCTCACAGATTCGATGCAACTATTTTCCACTAGTATTTCGATTGAATATATCCTGCTTTAAGTTGGGAGAGTGTGATTTCTTCCAAAGCTCCTTATGTCAAAGTTGAGCTTATTGTCATATGCACGAGTACACGTATGCACAGGTTCAGCAAGCAGCTTACCTGGAGCAGCACCATAAGCACATCGCATCAGATAAGCAGCATTCACAACGGAAAAAAGTTACATATAAAACAGTAAAACCCAAGTCCATTGTAGTGCAAAACGACTTTATCTGCAGTGAATCATAAATGGATGAGATTCTGCAGATGCTGGAAATTTAATGTAATGTGCACAAAATGCTGAAGGAACTTAGAAGCTCAGGCAGCCTCTATGGAAATGAATAAAGAGTTGATTTGTCGGGCTGAGTCCTGATGAAGAGCCTCGACCTGAAATGCTGACTTTTTATTCCTTTCCATGGATGTGCTTGATCTGCTGAGCTCTTCCAGCATTTTGTGTGTGATAGACCATAAGAGATAGGAGCAGGATTAGGCCTTCTGGCCCATCGAGTCTGCTCTGCCATTCTTTCATTGCTAATCCTTTCTTTTTCTCTCCTCCTCAACCCCAGTTCCCGGCCTTCTCCCCATAACCTTTGGTGCCATGTCCAATCAAGAATTTGCCTTAAATACACCCAATGACCTGGCCATCACAGCTGCAATGGCAGCAAATTCCACAAATTCACCACTCTTTGGTTAAAGAAATTTCTCCACATGTCTGTTTTGAAAGGGTGCCCCTCTATCCTGAGGCTGTACCTTCTTGTCCTAGACTCTCCCACCATGGGAAACATCCTTTCCACATCTACTCTGTCTAGGCCTTTCAACAATATAAAGGAAGATAGCAAAAGCTTTTTTAGGTATGTGAAGAAAAAGAAGATAGTTAAGAACAATGTTGGGCCCTTGAAGAATGAATTGGGTGAAATTGTTATGGGAAACAGAGAAATGGCAGAAGAATTTAATGAGTACTTTAGATCTGTTTTCACTAAGGAAGACACAAGCAATCTCCCAGATGTATGGATGGGCCAAGGACATAGGGTAACAGAGGAAATGAAACAGATTGACATTAGGAAGGAAACGGTGATGAAAAGACTGATGGGACTGAAGGCTGACAAATCCCCAGGTCCAGATGGTCTGCATCCTAGGGTACTAAAGGAGGTGGCCCTGGAAATTGCGGATGCATTGGTAATCATTTTCCAATGTTCCTTAGATTCAGGATCAGTTCCTGAGGATTGGAGAACGGCTAATGTTATCCCACTTTTTAAGAAAGGAGGGAGGGAGAAAACAGAGAACTATCGACCTGTCAGCCTGACATCGGTGGTGGGGAAGATGCTAGAGTCCATTATTAAGGATAAAATAGTGGCATATCTAGATAGCAGTGATAGGATTGGGCCGAGCCAGCATGGATTTACCAAGGGTAAATCATGCTTGACTAATCTGTTGGAGTTTTTCGAGGATGTAACCAGGAAGTTAGATGGGGGAGATCCAGTGGATGTAGTGTACCTCGATTTTCAGAAGGCATTTGATAAGGTCCCACATAGGAGATTGGTGGGTAAAATCAAAGCTCAGGGCATCGGGGGAAGACATTGACATGGATAGAAAACTGGTTGGCAGATAGAAAGCAAAGGGTAGCGGTGAATGGGTGTTTCTCAGAATGGCAGGTGGTGACTAATGGGGTGCCACAGGGCTGGGTATTGGGACCACAGCTGTTTACAATTTACGTCAACGATTTAGATGAAGGCATTGAGAATAACATCAGCAAATTTGCTGATGATACTAAGCTGGGTGGCAGTGTGACATGTGATGAGGATGTTAGGAGAATTCAGGGTGACTTGGATAGGCTGGGTGAGTGGGCAGATACTTGGCAGATGACGTTTAATGTGAATAAGTGTGAGGTTATTCACTTTGTGAGTAAGAACAGGAAGGCAGATTATTATCTGAACGGTGTAGAGTTAGGTAAGGGAGAAATACAAAGAGATCTAGGAGTCCTTGTTCATCAGTCACTGAAGGTGAATGAGCAAGTGCAGCAGGCAGTGAAGAAGGCTAATGGAATGTTGGCCTTTATTACAAAGGGAATTGAGTACAAGAGCAAGGAAATCCTCTTGCATTTGTACAGAGCCCTGATGAGACCACACCTGGAGTATTGTGTACAGTTTTGGTCTCCAGGGTTAAGGAAGGACATCTTGGCTGTAGAGGAAGTGCAGCGTAGATTCACGAGGTTAATTCCTGGGATGTCTGGACTGTCTTATGCAGAGAGGTTAGAGAGACTGGGCTTGTACACGCTGGTATTAAGGAGATTGAGAGGGGATCTGATTGAAACATATAAGATTATTAAGGGATTGGACAAGATAGAGGCAGGAAGTATGTTCCAGATGCTGGGAGAGTCCAGTACCAGAGGGCATGGTTTGAGAATAAGGGGTAGGTTATTTAGGACAGAGCTAAGGAAAAACTTCTTCTCCCAGAGAGTTGTGGGGGTGTGGAATGCACTGCCTCGGAAGGCAGTGGAGGCCAATTCTCTGGATGCTTTCAAGAAGGAGCTAGATAGGTATCTTATGGATAGGGGAATCAAAGGATATGGAGACAAGGCAGGAACCGGGTATTGATAGTAGATGATCAGCCATGATCTCAAAATGGTGGTGCAGGCTAGAATGGTCTACTTCTGCACCTATTGTCTATTGTCTATTGAGATTCTCCCCCCCCCCCCCCCCAATCCCGCTGAATTCCAGTGGGTATACACCCAGAGCCATCAAATGTTCCTCGTATGATAACCCTTTCATTCCTGGAATTATCTTTGTGAACCTCCTCTGGACCCTCTCCAAAGCCAGCACATCTTTTCTAAGATGAGGGGCCCAAAACTGTTCACAATACTCAAGGTGAGTCCTCCCCAGTGCCTTATAAAGCCTCAGCATCACATCTTTGCTCATGTATTCTTGACCTCTTGAAATGAATGCTAACATGGCATTTGCCTTCCTCACCACCAACTCAACCTGCAAGTTAACCTTTAGGGTGTTCTGCACAAGGACTTCCAAGTCCCTTCGCATTCCAGATTTTAGATAGATAGATACTTTATTCATCCCCATGGGGAAATTCAACTTTTTTTCCAATGTCCCATACACTTGTTGTAGCAAAACTAATTACATACAATATGATATGCATCTAAATCAATATCTCAAAAAGCATTTATAATAGCTTTTAAAAAGTTCTTAAGTCCTGGCGGTTGAATTGTAAAGCCTAATGGCATTGGGGAGTATTGACCTCTTCATCCTGTCTGAGGAGCATTTCACCTGTCGCTGAAACTGCTTCTCTGTCTCTGGATGGTGCTATGTAGAGGATGTTCAGAGTTTTCCATAATTGACCGTAACCTACTCAGCGCCCTTCGCTCAGCTACCGATGTTAAACTCTCCAGTACTTCGCCCACGACAGAGCCCGCCTTCCTTACCAGCTTATTAAGACGTGAGGCATCCCTCTTCTTAATGCTTCCTCCCCAACACGCCACCACAAAGAAGAGGGCGCTCTCCACAACTGACCTATAGAACATCTTCAGCATCTCACTACAGACATTGAATGACGCCAACCTTTTAAGGAAGTACAGTCGACTCTGTGCCTTCCTGCACAAGGCATCTGTGTTGGCATTTTTGAATTTTCTCCCCATTTGGAAAATAGTCTAATTTAAAAACGCAAACACGAGGAAACCTGCAGATGCTGGAAAATAGTTTGCACTTTTATTTCTACTACCAAAGTGCATGACCATGCATTGTCCAATATTGTATTTCATTTGCCACTTTCTTGTCCATTCTCCTAATCTGTCTTAAGTCCTTCTGCACCCTACCTGTTTCCTCAACACTACCTGCCCCTCCACCAATCTTCGTATCATCTGCAAACTTGGCAACAAAACCATCTATCTCATCATCTAAATCATTTATATACAGCATAAAAAGAAGTGGTCCAACACTGACCCCTGTGGAACACCACTAGTCACTGGCAGCCAACCAGAAAGGGATCCTTTTAATCCCACATGTTGCCTCCTACCAATCAGCCAATGCTCTAACTGTGTCAGTAACTTTCCTGTAATACCATGGGCTCTTAACTTGGTAAGCAGCCTCATGTGTGGCACCTTGTCAAAGGCCTTTTGAAAATCCAAATATACAACATCCACTGCATCCCCTTTATCTATCCTATCTCCTCAGAGAATTCCAACAGTTTTGTCAGGCAGGATTTTCCCAGAAGGAAACCATGCTGACTTTCTTGTCTTGTGTCACCAAGTACTCCATCAACTCATCCTTAACAACTGACTCCAACATCTTCCCAACCACTGAGGTCAGGCTAAATAGTCTATAATTTCCTCTCTACTGCCTTCCTCCTTTCTTAAAGAGTGGAGTGACATTTGCAATTTTCCAGTCCTCTGGCACCATACCAGAGTCCAATGATTTTTGAAAGATCATTTCTAATGCCACCACAATCTCTAATGCTACCTCTTACAGAACTCTAAGGTGCAGTTCATCTGGTCTGGGCGACTTATGTACCTTTTAGGTCTTTCAGCTTTTTTAGCACCTTCTCTCTTGTAATAGTAACTGCACCCACTTCCTTCACACACTACAATATCAGGCATACTCCTAGTGTCTTCCACAGTGAAGACTGATGCTAAATACTCAATTAGTTCATCAGCCATCTCCTTGTCCCCATTATTATTTATCCTGCCTCATTTTCTAGCGGTCCTATATCCATTCTAATTTCTCTTTTATTTTTAATATACTTGAAAAAACTTTTACTATCCACTTTGATATTATTTGCTAGCTTGCTTTCATATTTTATCTTTTCCCTTCTAGTGATTTTTTTTTTAAGTTGCTCTTTGTAGGTTTTTAAAAACTTCACAATCCTCTATCTTCCCACTAATTTTTGCCTTATTGTATGCCCTTTCTTTTGCTTTTACAATAGCTTTGACTTTCATTGTCAGCCACAGTTGTACTATTTTGCTATTTGAATATTTCTTTGTTTTTGGAATTCATCTATCCTGTACCTTCCTCATTTTCCCCAGAAACAAACGCCATTGCTGCTCTGCTGACATCCCTGCCAACAGCTCCTTCCAATTTACTTTGGCCAACTCCTCTCTCATACCTCTGTAATTTCCCTTACTCCACTGAAATACTGCTACATCAGACTTTACTTTCTCCCTATCAAGTTTCAAGTTGAACTCAATCATATTGTGATCACTGACTCCTAAGGGTTCTTATACCTTAAGCTCCCTAATCGTCTCTGGTTCATTACGTAACACCCAATCCAGTATAGCTGATCCCCTAGTAGGCTCAACAACAATTGCTCTAAAAAATCATCTCTTAGGCATTCAACAAACTCACCCTGTTGAGATCCATTACCAACCTAATTTTTCCAATCGACCTGCATATTAAAATCTCCCATGACTACCATAACATCGCTCTTTTATCATGCCTTTTCTATTTCCTGTTGTAATCTGTGGTCCACCACCCAGCCGCTGTTGGAAGGCCTGTACATAACTCCCATCAATGTCCTTTTACCTTTGCAGTTTCTTAACTCAACCCACAGAGATTCAACATCTTCCAATCCTATGTCACATCTTTCTACTGATTTGATGCCATTCTTTACCAGTAGAGCCACACCACCCCCTCTGCCTACCTTCCTATCTCTCCGATATAACCTGTAACCTTGAACATTCAGCTCCCAACTACAACCATCCTTCAGCCACCATTCAGTGATGGAAACAACATCACACCTGGCAATCTGTAATATTGCAACAGGATTATCCACCTGATTTATTATACTATGCTCATTTAGATACAACACCTTGAGTACAGTATTTGCTATCCTTTCTGTTTTTGCATCCCTGATGATTTGATACTCAGCCTGTTGGCTGCAACTAAGCCCCATCACCTGCCTGCCCTTCCTGACAATCTGGCTGCATGTTATCTTTACTTTTGTACCATCTGTCCTATTCTGGGTCCTTTCACTCCAGTTCCCACCCCCCTGCCAAATTAGTTTAAACCATCCCTAACAGCTCTATCAAACCTGCCCGCAAGAATATTGGTTCCCCTCGGGTTCAGGTGTAACCCGTCCGTTTTGAACGGGTCATACCTCCCCCAGAAGAGATCCCAATGATCCAAGAACCTGAAGCCCTGCCGCCTGCACCAGCTTCTCAGCCAAATCATCCTGTTTCTACCCTCACTGGCACGTGGCACAGGCAGCAGTCCAGAAATTACTGCCCTGGAGGTCCTACTTCTCAGTTTTCTACCTAGCTCTCTAAATTCTCTTTTCAGAACCTCTTTGCTTTTCCTTCCTATGTCATCGATACCATAAAATGCTGTGGATGCGATCCAAGTCGTCCCTGACCCTGACACCTGGGAGACAACACCCCATCCGAATGTCCCGTTCACGTCCACAGAATCTCCTGTCTGCTCCCCTGACTATTGAATCCCCCAATTACTTCCATTCCTCTCTTCTCCCTCTTTTCCTTCTGCACCACAGACCCATGCTGAATGCTACTAACCCGGTCTCCGTGGCATTCCTCTGCGAGGTCATCCCCCACAACAGTATCCAGAGTGGTATACTTATTATCGAAGGGAATGGCCATGGGGTGCTCAGCACGAACTGCCTTTTCACATTATCATTTCACCTGATGGACATCCAGCTACTCGTCTCCTGTAACTTCAGGAAGACTCTGATTGATTTATCTCCTCACTCTCCTGTACAAGCTGAAGGTCATCCAGCTGCTGCTCCAGATCCCTAACACGGTCTTCAAGGAGCTGCAGCAGGATGCACTTCACACAGATGTAGTTGCTATGTCATTGGTACCAATATTTATCAAGACATGTGGCTGTTCTCCCTCCCTCTCCAAAATGTTGCGGACGCAATCCGAGATGTCCCTGACCCTGGCACCTGGGAGGCAACATACCATCTGGGTGTCCCATTCACGTCCACAGAATCTCCTGTCTGTTCCCCTCATTATTGAGTCCACTATCACTACCGCTCCCTTCTTTTCTCTCGTTCCCTTCTGCACCACAGACCCATGGTCAGTGCCTGTAACCTGGTTGCCGTAGCATTCTCCTGGGAGACCATAAGACAAAGGAGCAGAAGCCAGCCATTCGGCCCATCGAGTTTGCTCCGCCATTTCATCATGAGCTGATCCAATCTCCCCTTTCGTCCCACTCCCCCGCCTTCTCACCATAACCTTTGATGTCCTGACTACTCAGATACCCATCAATCTCTGCCTTAAATACACCCAATGATTTGGCCTCCACTGCAGCCCGTGGCAACAAATTCCATAGATTCACCACCCTCTGGCTAAAAAAAAAACTTTTTTGCATCTCTGTTCTGAATGGGCGCCCTGCAATCCTCAAGTCATGTCCTCTTGTACTAGACTCCCCCACCATGGGAAACAACTTTGCCACATCCACTCTGTCCATGCCTTTCAACATTCGAAATGTTTCTATGAGGTCCCCCCTCATTCTTCTAAACTCCAAGCAGTACAGTCCAAGAGCAGTCAAACATTCCTCATATGTTAACATATGTGGGAGGTTATCCCCCACAAAAGTATCCAAAGAGGTATATTTATTTTTGAGGGGAACGGCCATGGGTGTGCTCTGCTCTAACTGCCTACTATATTTCCATTTCTCCTGACAGTCACCCAGCTACTCGACTCCTACAACTTTGAGGTGACTACTTATAGTAGTGATATCAATAGCAGTCCATTTATGTTTGGAAATACAGATTTTGTGCCACGTTAGTTGTAAAATTGATTTGTTGTGAGCCCACATGTACACCCTGGCCTGCCTGCATCCAAATTGCTCTCATGACACAAATTTCTCTGTGAGAAACAGAGAAAAAGTATGCAGCAAAAGTTGTAGTAATGTTGAAAAGTACTGGCTCTCCAAATCATTTGAAACAGATCAGGTAACTTGTTATCCACAACTCACAAACAGTGAGATCTTTACAACAGATTTTTTTAAGCTTAAGAATGTAAAACTTAAAAAATATATATAGAAGCAAGAATAGGCTATTTGACCCCTTTTATTTTCAACAAGATCACAGCTGATGTTTTTCATTGCAGGAACCACTTTCCTGCATAAATGTTGTCAGGTTCCTTTGAATCAAGCAGTGGCAGTTAATCTCATAACATTTCCTGGTGTTAATTGTTCTTTCTTGGCATTTCTTTGATCACATTTACTGAGATTGAGGCAGAGCTGATGTTCTCACTCCCCTGTGCAGATGTACGGTTTATTTTCAGGAGGCATGAAGTGATGTGAGTGAACACAAACCAAGCTAGCATGTCATAAAATGAAGAACAAGTTGGTTACTCTATTAAGTAAGTTTCCAAACTGTACACACAACTAAATAATTCTACCTGCATCATTTCTGTAAATTCAGATTAGCACACTGAATGTGGAGATGTAAAGCCTGTCACCCCTGCTGGGCATAGGCTGCCAACAGTAGCTCGTCAGAGTCCCCTGTCCTGGGTCAGTTTTTCAAGCTACGTCCAGGTATAGCCCATCTTCTTGGTGTCAGCTTTAAGATCGCGTTGCCAGGTGCTTTTTGGCAGGCTTCTCTTTTGCCGTGGATGATAGAAGGTTGATAATTTCATACATCTTTTAGGTGAAGACCGTTCCTCTGCCAGGGATGAAGTCTCGCGCTTCTACTGGCATTACTGTAGCCCTGGCTTTTTATGGAATGGAGTTGCTGGCAGCCCCTTCCTTGCTCAACCCCCCCTTTCATAGCCGGGCTTGGGACCGTCCAGGGCAGAGTTTGAATGTGGAGAAGGAAGGTGAATATTTCAAATCCACTCATGGATTGTGGTAGATGGAAATTTGTGTAGGGAGGTACGAGTGTGTTTTGGAACTAGGAAAGCTTAAAAATGCTTTGTGTTGAAAATCCATTAACTCTGGCGATGCATTACATCCACCTTGGGCAGAAATACTGTCTGAGGAATTGGAATAAGGGTCAAGCTAATTGTTTTGAATAGTCCTTTAAATTTTCCAATGGAAATAAAGTATTCTCAAGTTAACAGACGTGATAAACTTCAGAGACAGTTAACTACAGGTGCTGGAGTTTGAGAAACAAGCAGATCACTGGGGTTCAAATGGATCTTCACTGGAAACAAAAACTGTCCCCAGACCCTGCCAGCCGCCTTCTCCAACATCTTACTTGTTGCTCCAGCTTCCAGTATCTCTCGCCTCTGGTGCCTCCAAGATGTCTCTGGGAGCTCAAAGGGTCGGGCACAGGAAATGGATGGCTGATGTTTGGGTCATCTGGACTTCTGCATTTACTTCTCAGAGGCTGCCTGGCCCATTGCGTTTTGCCAGCAGATTGTAAATTTCAAAGGGACAATGGCAGCATATTGTGGCATTTCACCTTCAGTGTGTCATTTACAAAGTGGGTCTTACTTCTGTTTAATGATTTTTCCCATTCTTTTCTCTCAGGAGCTCGGATTGCCGAATACTCCCAGCTGTACGACCAGCTCCTTTTCCGGGAAACTCCCCCCAGATCTTCGATGGCATCAACGGACAGCGAGGGGTGGTCACGGGGCTCCCCCCAAGGCCTACTGTCCGCCTGCAGCTCCCGTGGGCACAGCCTGGACGTCGAAGACTGGCTGCTCCACTCCACTTACAGCAATGGAGAGCTGGCAGACTTTGTGGGCTGGCCAGACATCCAGGAGCTGACAACTAAATACTCCACACAGGGAGCGGGAGGATGCCTGCAGACCAGGGGAGGGTTAGCTGGCTCATCCCCCTCCATGGCTGCTGGCCACCCCCCAGAGCAACGCTGGAGTGCCCTAGTCATACCGCCCAATGGTCCTGGCTGCTCGGCGCTGCGTGGCTGCCAGACGCTGGGACGGAGGGAGGCTGGGGCGAGGGGTGTGTCACTGTCCTCTCCCTCGGTGGCAGCCACTGACTGCAGTGCTGGGGCCACCTCAGCTGGGCTGGTACTGGAAGCTGAGCGGCCCAAACTGACGCTGCAGGATCCCCGGCAAGTGGTGCTGGTGGGCAGGACCCCAGCACTGGATGCCCGCTCGGCAACACAAAACTACCTGGCTAACTTCAATGATGCAGGCGAGGATGATGAGGACTATGTGGAGATTCGCTCTGAGGATGAGGACTATGAGGAGCTGGACGAAGGCAGCCTGGCCGCCGACGCCCTTCTGCCAGCTGGTGCCATGGCGGGGCCTGGGCCACAGGCTCCCCAGAGCAGTACCTCCTGCAGCCCCAGAGCATCGGGCTCCTTGTCTACACTGACCGAGCCTAACCAGCTGAGCCACTACCTCTGGCGGGAGCCCTCCCCTGGCCAGCAGAATATCGTACAGACGCTGCGGGATAAGTTCCAATGCCTCAGCTCCAGCAGCTTCGCATAGTGGGCAAGGCTGGCCTGGACTTGGAACGCTGGGCAGGGGAAGGAGCAAAGGGAAACTAGATATGTGTTGGCTCACTCTGATAGATCTCTGGCTGCACTCCCTGACTGAGTCATAGTGTAGAGTAGTATCTAGATTTGAAGAAGGTGCGTGTTTATCACAATTTAATAAAAAAAACAATGCAAGTAAATGTTTACTTTTGTACATATAGAGAATCACTGGCTGAATCGTGAGCAAAAGACGCAACTACAGCACGGAATGCAGTGAGCATCGTGGGTAGTGATGTTACCTAGTGCCTCTGGAGACGGGAATGATTAGTGATGGTGTCTGTGGCTGGTTCTGGCATGGAGCTAATATCTGAACCCTCTTCGTGTACTGATCTTGCATTCACTATCTCACACTTGGATGTGTTAGCTGGTTGGAAGTGACCCAAGTAGGCGTTGTCATGTACTCAGGAGTCGCACTTACTCCCTCCCAAGACTGAAAATATAACTGATCTGGTTGCACATAATAAATGGTTTATTTATTCAGGAACCCCCCCCTCCCCCCCCATGTTTTGAGGCTGGTGTGAGACCGCTGAAGTTGAGAAATGCACAATAATGGAAGTTGGTGTGATGGAGGGGGCAACGTCGTGTGTGTGTGTGAGTTTCTGAGTATGGCCTGTGTCAGAAATAAATCCACTGTGAGGGAGGAGGCCCACACTTGATTGTTGCCTGTCATTTCCCACCAGACCCATCTTGTGATAATAAGAACTCAGTACTAGAAGTATCCACGTGAAGAGCAGAGCTGTTGAGGTTCGGTGGATGACCGTTGATCTGAAGCATGATTCTGCTTCTCTCTCCACAGCTGTCTAACCAGCATCTGTTTGTTAAATTTGATTTCCATCATCTGCAGTTTCTTGTTTTTCAAGATCTGAGTAGTCCTGCAGGCAAGTTCACTGAACAGAGCTTTATGCAGTTAGCAAACCAGCTGGAAAACAAGCCGTCTTCATGGCTGAACCAGCTTCACCTGCCATCCCATACAGTTAATGTCATGCACTCACCAATATTTTATCTTCAATCTCATCCTGACTATGGCCTACAGAATGTGAGACTCTGATCCCAAATGCTAATAATGCAAGCTTTCCATCATCTCCAGCTTACTTGTGCTAGCAACCATTGTCTTGCTAACTTAAATTCTTGAGCATTCCAATGTCCCCATCGTTTAATCATTCTTAAATGAATGGCAGCACTTCTGCTGGCCAGGAATAGGCGGCATGTCATTTAAACAATGTGTTTTGCAGAGTTGGGTGGAGAGAGCTAATGATTGAGAGAGGTGGTATTCTCTGTGCAGAGATGCCTGCTGGTGAATGAGGCTCAACCATTTGGTCAGGTCCATTGTTTTTATTTGAAAAGTTGTTGCCTATTGGAACAAGGTCAGCTGATTAAAGGAGTCCACAACCTTTTTGGGGGTTGAAGGGAATACACCATTTATAGGGCAACATCATTATACATTTTCAAATCAGTTTCTGATCCAGACCAAGAGATTTATTTGTGTATTTTTGACTTATCTACCTAGTCTCATATTTCCTGTGCCACTGGTAGTTGCTCCAATTTAAAGAACTGGTTTATTAATCTCTTTTTCTGCATAGTCTATTTGATGACAGGTGTGTGGAACTCATCCCCAACCTTTCTCTCTCAGACAGTCATTCTATTTACATTCAGATTCCTGGAAGGTTACCTGTTACAGGTGGTGCAATCCATTCAGATTAACTGCTCACTATAATGAGTCCTTATCAATGCTCAGTGAAGACTTTGGTTTAAAATCATTAATTATCAGTCCAAAAGTTTATTTGATTCCATGGAAGTGCTGAAAACTAATAATTTATGCAGGTTCACAATAAAGGTAGTAGAATCAAGATTGGACACAGACTAATTTCAGGCTTGGCATTTGTGCCACCCAGCCTACATGAAACTGGGAAGAATTAAAATGTTCAGGCACACAGCATCTGATCGTCAGGTTTAGAAATGTCCCTACAGCTGTTCCTGTTTGGTTCCCTGTTTGATTGAACTGGAGAAACCGGAAGGTGGTGAGATCACTCATCAATTATCTCTTGGTTTGTTGGTGAGCAGTAGTGGTGGGGAGTCTTTCAGAGGCAGTGCTACAAAGCTGCTCCGGAGGATGGAACGGACATGCACGTTTGACCTTCAATGCACAAAATATACCCACATAGTCTATGTGCTCCTGGAATACATCTCTGCTTCACATAATTATGCAACATGACTCGCAATGTTTGGTTTCTGTTGCATAGCTGCATCTTCTTCAATTTATAGAAAATCAGACAAACAAATTGTGGCTTTTTCCCCGAAGCAAAAGACATTGCTTTTTATTTTAAGCAATAACGAAATGCACTTGATGCAGTAACTTGAGATTTCACTGACTTCTAATTGTAAAAATCTGTAGGTGGGAACAGTCTTCACAAAGTTTAAAGCTTGTAAATTTCATATAAGTATATTTTTAAAATAACAGTAGGTCAATATTTTATTGTAACGCTCCTTTACAGGAGGTTTGTTGTAGTTTAATATGTTAATTCAAGAATCATTGAACTGGAGAGATGAGATCCTGGTGATGTATTTCAGAAAAAACTATCAGGATTTCTCATTAACTGTTTAATTCTGTCATTCCATCAGAAGCTATACTGTACAAAGTACTTTGCCAAGAGTTGATCTTCAGTCATAAGAGATCTTTGGCCAAGTTCACTTGCAGTTCTGACATTTGTTACATGGGATATATTTGTCAGTTGTTGAAACAGAATTGATTGTTGAGTTGACCAACTTGTAAAAAAAAATAGTTATCTATCTCAAAGACTTCAGTTCTCATGTCTTATCCTATGGATGAGAATTTGAGCTGGAAATGACTTCCAAGAACAAATTTGCACTTTTTATGGTTATTTTGTAAAACAAAATGAATGTTGAACATGTAGCAAAAGATGAAAAAAATTGATGCTTGCTTTATTAATTTTGCTATGCTCAAATTGTTGAGCCTAATGCATGCCAAATCGCCAGGAATAGTTTGAATATTTTGGTTTTTTTAAGTGAATGTTTTCTGTGTGGAGGGACAGAATGCTGTACATAAATGTTTGAAATAAATAATTGAACCATTTATGTATTCAGTTTTTCTTCAGTTTTTTGTTTTACTATGTTACAGAGAAGGTGAATTTATGACTACCTCTGACATTTTTCATGTGATCACTCGGAGTCCTTTAAATTTAAATATAAATAAACATGGAACACTACAGCACAGTACAGGCCCTTTGGCCCATGATCATGTGTCAACCTTTTAAACTACTCTAAGATCAATCTAATCCTTCCCTCCCGCGTAGCCTTCCATTTTTCTATCATCCATGTGCCCATCAAAGATTTGCTTATATTGTCCCTAACGTATCTGCCTGTATCACCACCCCACACACTCGCCACTTTTTAAAAAAACAACTTGCCTCTAACATCCTGCCCACACTTTAACCTTCAATTATCTTAAAATTATGCTCCTTGTTATTAGCCATTTCTGCCCTGGAAAAAGTCTCCGGCTACTTACTTGATCTATGCCTCTTATCATTTTTTACACCTCTGATCCTCCTTTGCTCCAAAGAGAAAAGTCCTAGATCACTCAACCTATCTGCTAAGACATACTTCCTAATCCAGGCAGCATCCTGTAAATCTCTGCACCCCCTTCAAGGCTTCCACATCCTTCCCATAATGATGCAACCAGAACTGAACACAATGCTCAAACTAGGGTTTTGTAGAGTTGCAACATTACATCACAGCTCTTGAACTCAACCCCTGAAGGCCAACATACCATATGATTCTCAACCACCCCATCAAAATTGTAGAAACATAGAAAACCTGCAGCACAATTCAGGCCCTTCGGCCCACAATGCTGTGCCGAACATGTACTTTAGACATTACCTAGGGTCACCCATAGCCCTCTATTTTGCTAAGCTCTATGTACCTATCCAAGAGTCTCTTAAAATATTCTATTATATCCACCAAATTGTGCAGCATCTTTGAGAAATCTATCGACATGAACCCTAAGATCCCTCTGTTCTACCATTAACCCTGTAGTCTGCCTTCAAATTCAACCTTCAAACTGAAGGTTTGTCACATTTTTCTGGGTTGATCTCCATCTGCCGTATCTCAGCCGAGCTCTACACCCTGTCAACCACCTGCAACAACCTTCTACACTATCCGCAACTTAAACCTTTGTGTCATCTGCAAACTAACCCACCTTTCCACTTCCTCATCCAAGTCACTGATAAAAATCACAAAGAGCAGGGGTCCCAGAACAGATCCCTGTGGAACGCCACTGGTCACCGACCTCCAGACAGAATGTACTCCATCTACAACAACCCTCTGCTTTCTATGGGCAAGCCAATTCTGAATCCACACAGCTAAGTTTACCTGCATCCCAAGTCTAACTTACTGAATGAGTCTGCAATGAGAAAACTTATCAAATGCCTTACTAAAATTTACATAGACCACATCCACTGCTCTACCTTCATCGTGCTCGCATCCTCAAATAATTCATCAGGCTCGTAAGGCATGACCTGTCACAAAGCCATTGTAACTATCCCTCATCGAACTATGCTCCTCCAAATGGTAGTAAATTTTGTCTCTAGGAATCTTCAATAAATTGGCCACTGCTGAAGTAAGACTTGCTGATTTACAATTCCCAGTGTAATATTAAGTTAGCATCTCGTAGGCTGCTTGTGACCCTGGCTATTTTTTGTAAGGGTCATAGCAGCTATGAGCTTGAGAAAGAGTATAAATGCATGAATGCTTTCTTATAAGATAAGCTGAGCTTGAGAAAAAGAGTATAAGCTCACAAATGCTTTCCCATAAAATAAGCTGAGCGGGTGACATCATCCTTGGTATGCGATCTGCACTTCAGTTTTGCTTAGGGTAACTTGTATCATTGCCTGATTAATTGCTGTGAGAGACCTATTGTGCCTTGTATTCCTTATGACACCTGCAAGATAAGCATAAAAAAGGAGCGGCTATTTCCAAGGACAGGAGGCTTTGGATGGTAAGCCTGTGCCTGTCTGCATCCAGACATAGTAGCAATTAAAACTGTTATACGAACAATTTATGACTGATAAAGTTAACAATACTCGTCTATTCAGAAACTAAGGGGGGTGAACCCACATGTATCTGTGTACGTGACCGCATGATATAAAAAGAACTGTATTTGCTTCAGGAGACAGAGACCCTCGAAGCAGCCTCCGAGAGAGAGTGCTTAAGGAGGGTTCTCTCGAGTAACTTGCTAATTAAGAGTTAAAGTTACTTTCACCGTAGTACGTGGTGTCTTTGCATCGGGTAGATCGAAAGAAGTTTACAACAATTTGGCGAGCCAGCCAGGAGTTCAAGACGAGGTACATCCGTAAAGACGGTGTCAGTCTCTGTGGCAACGACCTGAGGTGGATGGGCCCACAAGGTAAGACTTATCTCGATCCCTCTCATTAGTTGACCACTTTGGTGACCCTTTCGTCTGACAGGAGACCCTCTGACGAGCTTCTGAAGAACCACAGTTAAACTACCCGAGTACTACGGTAACTAAGAGGGTGAAGTTCGAGTTCTCAAACTTAAGGTGTAAGAGGGTGAGGTTCGAGTCCTCAAGATCAAGGTATAAGATGAGGTTCGAGTCCTCAAACTTAAGGTATCTGGGGTTAGACTCCTCAAAACTTTGAAGTATAGTGGATAATATTGTTTGAAAGTGCCTGTGTCGGACACCCTGCCTTAAGAGGGGAAATCCCCCACGCAAGGTCAGGACCCTGAAGTGGGTGCAGAGAGACACGGCACTAAGTTACAAAAGGGTGAATAATTTGAATTCTGAAATGGGTCAGACCCTTGATAAATCGGGACCTAATACGCCTTTATTTAAACTTTGTAAAGGCAACCTGGGGGATGAAAATGATTTTCGCAGACTGTCGGCGTCATTAAATAAAAAAACTAGGGAAAGATATGGCCGCTAGGTGTCAGCTGGGATTTGGATAAATGTATCAAAACAGAGGAAGGGCTGTGGAAACGGGGGTCCGCAGAAAGGGAGAAAATATTAATGTCGACAGGGAGAAAGACAGTCGAGGAATTAAACACCAAGACTAGACATAGTAGTTGGGAATATAATGCATGTAGAAGGGGGATTAGTGTATGTGACAAGCAGGGTAATCCTAAATCTTGAGAGGTTTTGAAGTATAAATGTGAGGATTACGATGTTGACCAGAGTAGGAGAGAGAGAAAAAGGGAGAAAGACATGAAAGAGAAGCAGGGAAATAAAAATGGTGATCACAAAGGTAATGCGGAGGTACCTCCCGACATGTCCGGTTTGCCCCTGTTGTTTCAAAATGATGATACGGATGAAACTGAGGAGGATTGGATGATCCGCCCCACCGCTCCCACATACCCCCCCCCCCCCGATCCTGCGTATCTCTCAAAAGGCCGCAACAACCCCACCCCAGGAACAGTACTGTGACCCTGTTGCAACACGGACCAGGAGTCAATCGAAACAGAACCACCCTTAGCAAACGTTAGGGTTACAGGATGCTACCTCTGATCATTGGCAAAGGGAATGTCCCGATCGCCAACAACCATTCCCCACCCGTAACCCGTTTTCTGCCTGACTGGTTGATCAGCCGGATACTGGCTTGATGTTCCCTGCCCTCACTGATAACCCTGAAGAAAAGCCCATTTTAACCTACTAGTGGAAGGCAACAGTATCCCCTTTATGCTCGATACTGGAGCAACTAGAATCTTCCTGCATCAGTCAACATGGTTTCAGGATGTCAGACACCTCAGTGACTCTGAGTGGCTTAATGGGACAAGAAAAATCCTACCCACTGACGAAACCCCCACGAGTCCAGTTTGGGGACCGACGGAGTAACAATTCAGGTTGCCCAAACCCCGGACCTCGGAGTTAACCTAGCAGGGAGAGACCTGCTCTGCTCCCTCCGACTTAAAATAAAATGTCTTGATGCTGGAATTACTATTAGTGGTCCTGACTCCAGAAGGACTTTTTGGGTCTACCATCCTCCTCAGTGGTGGGCTGTGGACCTTTGGCCCGGAGATTTCGACCCACCCCTGCAGGTGCCCGACCCACATGTAACACTGACGTATGACCCCTCAGGGCTCTCACAGGAATTAGAAACCCAGTATGCCCCCTTTGTGGGCAGCATGGTCAGCATTACTGTTCTGGGAGACGTAAAGGGTAAGGAGGGAGCAGCATCTGGCACGGTTCCGGAGGACTGGAAGGTCGCAAATGTAGTTGGGTTGTTTAAGAAAGGGGGGAGGCAGCAAAAAGAAAATTACAGACCTATTAGTCTGACATCGGTAGTTGGAAAGTTATTGGAGTCGATCCTCACGGGTGAGATTATGAATTACCTTGAGGTGCATGACAAAATAGGCCCAAGCCAACATGGTTTCATGAAGGGAAGATCCTGCCTCATCAATCTATTGGAATTTTTTGAGGTAATCTCAAATAAGACTGACAAGGGAGAGGCTGTGGATGTTGTGTAGTTGGGATTTCCAAAAGGCCTTCGATAAGGTGCCGCATAAGGGGCTGCTTAATAAGGTGTGGGCCCATGGAATTACAGGGAGGATATTGGAATGGGTGGAGCATTGGCTGATAGGCAGAAAGCAAAGAGTACGAATACAGGGATCCTATTCTGGTTGGTTGGCAGTTACTAGTGGTGTTCAGCAGGAGTCGGTGTTGGGGCCTCTTTACACTGTATATTGACGATTTAGATTATGGATTAAATGGTTTTGTGGTTAAGTTTGCAGATGACACCAAGATAGGTGGAGGAGCAGGAAGTGTTGAAGAAATGGAGAGGTTGCAGAGAGACTTGGTCAGTTTAGGAGAGTGGGCAAAGAAATGGCAGATGAAATACAATGTTGAGAAATGTACGGTTGTACATTTTGGGAGAAGAAACAATCGGGCAGATTATTATTTAGATGGGGAGAAAATTCAAAAATCGGAAGTGCAAAGGGACTTGGGGGTCCTAGTGCAGGATACCCTAAAGTTTAACCACCAGGTTGGATTGGCAGTAAGGAAAGCGAATGCTATGTTGGCATTCATTTCAAGAGGAATAGTGTATAAGAGTAAGGAGGTGTTGATGAGGCTCTATGAGGCACTGATGAGACCCCATTGGAAATACTGTGTGCAGTTTTGGGCCCCCTATCTTAGAAAGGATGTGCTGATGTTGGAGAGAGTTCACAGAAGATTCACTAGGATGATTCCTGGAATGCAGGGACTAACATATGAGGAGTGTTTGTCGGCTCGTGGATTGTATTCATTAGAGTATAGAAGAATGAGAGGGGATCTCATAGAAACATTTCGAATGTTGAAAGGGTTGGACAGAGTAGATGTGGAAAGGCTGTTTCCCTTGGTGGGTGAGTCCAGGACAAGAGGTCACAGTCTTAGAATTAGAGGGTACCCATTTAAAACAGAGATGAGGAAACATTTTTTTAGCCAGAGGGTCGTGGATTTATGGAATTCGTTGCCACATACAGCTGTGGAGGCCCAATCATTGAGGGTGTTTAAGGAGGAGATTGTTAGGTATCTAATTAGTCAGGGTATCAAGTGATATGGGGAAAAAGCCGGAAATTGGAACTAGATGGGAGAATAGGTTAGCTCATGGTGGAGTGGCAGAGCAGACTCGATGGGCCGAGTGGCCTACTTCTGCTCCTTTGTCTTGTGATTATTAGTTCAGGTGCCTACTGAGATATGGAGCTAGTTGGGTCGTGTCCCCCCACATCACCTTGTCAGTCAGTGGCTGTGTCGTGGTTTCTCGTGCCCCACAAACGACCAGGAGGCGCAGAAGATTCTTCAAGAAGGGTTAAACTTTAATTTGCAAATCAAAGCTGAGACAGTCATTGAGCTAGTCGCTGATTGCCCACCGATCCTTGTACATAGCATTTTTTATAGCAATCTCCTGGTTTAGTTGCATTAGCATATCCAATCGGTCTATAGTTGCGTATCACAAGTACATCCACCACTATTGTTTCTACCCATTGATTTAATCCTGTTCTAATCTACATCTCTTAGCTACCTCTCATTAACACACCATTGTCTTCTACATTCTTAAGATTTCATTCTCCTACTAAATTGGATACATGCATAGCAAATAGCAAGTTCAAAGCTGACTACATGGTTTTGGTTACACAACAAACAATGCAACTTTTATACTCCAATATATCCCCCCTTTGAGACCCATAAAGAAAGACTAAGAGTCCACGCACAAAAGCCCCAATAAACTCAAGCACTTATTCCCAAATCTCGGGTTAAACTATAATTTTCTGCGCCAAGACCTCAAAGTATTCTCTCCCTGTTACCCTGGGCCGCTGAGCCAAAAACCTGTCCCTTTGTACCTGAGACAGGGAAAAAACCTCAGAAGCCCTTACAATCTACTCCCACACTGTCGTTTTGCTCCTGTTCATCCTGCAGGTGTTGTAGGCTGTAACGATACATTTTCGGTGTTTCTTTCTCCACTAAGCTTGCTTCAGTAATTGCCACGAGCATCGGAAATTGTTTGGTTGCAGCACACACTACAAGAGACTTGAGACAAGGAAGAAAGCAGCACAGCACAAGCGCACAGCTCAACAACACAATACTGACAGTCATTGCCATTTTAGTCAGCCATGCTCCCCATCCTCCGAATCTACCTTCTAACCAGTCAAATAACTGATGTCCGGACCCTGCATTCTGTTTAACTTCCTTTCTTAGACTTTTCAACTTATACATTGCCTTAGTAAACGATCCTTCTGGACTAGTGTTATTTGGTATAAAAGTACAGCACTTCTCTCCAAACATCACACAAACTGCGAGGAAGCCTGATATAACATACACCAATATGGGCACACTGGTGCGTTTCTCATACAGTTTTGATAGCAGGGATCTGTTATAACACAAAGCTTCAGGAAACAAGCCTTAACCGGACCTGGACACCGTCGTTCGCATTGTCCCCTGTGCTCTCTTCGCCACCGCGTGCAAGTGGAGGAGTTATAAGGCATGGGAACTACATGCTGAGTGGGGCTTTCCCTTGAGCACAGGTAACAATTCTGTCTCTTCTTCAATCCTGCCGTGTAAGTTGCCCATTGATACCACTGATTAGTACGTGTCTGTAACCATGGCGAGGAGGTAAGTGTTGTGCTCCTCTTACTTCTTTTCTGTAGGTTCTGTGGGGACTTAACAGTCCCATTCCATATCTGCCACACTAATGGTTTCCAAGTCTGCACTGGAGTATGTGGGTGCTTTGTCCCCAGGGGCATGACTGGTCGTTCCCAGCTCATCCCCATTATCTGAAGAAGCCCTACTATCCACCACCACTTCCTGAGGGACTTCAGGCCCGTCCTTAGAATCAAAAATTTCCCTTACTAATTGATCAAACTCCTGAGGTGCAGTGTCAGCTTCTTGTTCCTCCTGTCTGTCTCCTGCTAACAGCTCTTCCGCATCACTTACCTCGGACACCTCATCTGATTGCCCTTGCGGGACTGCCCTCGTGCAGTGGTTCAGATGGTACCAGGTGGAGTGTCCTTCTACCTGAACTGCAGTGGGTGATGCCTTGGTCACTGTAAAGGGTCCTTCCCTTCTTGGCTCGTTCCACTTTCTCCGAAAAACTCACACATAAACCTGGTCTCCTGGTTTGATCGGTCCTTCCCCTTGTACGGTCTCCGGCTCTTTCTGTTTTTCCTGTGCATAAATAGACCTATGTATCATAGTTAGCTGCTGCATGTATTGTTTCAATTCTATTTCCAATTGTTCCAAACTAGGTCCTTTATACGGCCCTCTCCACTGGGGCACTGGCATGGGCCTCCCAGTGAGCATCTCATGCGGTGTCAGGCATGTCATTCGATTAGTTTGCATGTGGTAACTCATCAATGCTAATAACGGTAAAGCATCAACCCAATTAAGTTTAGTGTCTGCATAAATTTTGTTCAGCTTGGCTTTCAGGGTTCCATTAATTCTCTCTACCACGCCCTGCGACTGAGGGTGGTATACACATCCAAATCTTTGCTTTATCCTCAGCGCTTGTAGTACCAATTTGACCACTTTCTGGATAAAAGCTGAACCATTGACTGAGCTAACTTCTGTAGGTATTCCAAACCTTGGGATCACTTCATTTGTCAGAAATTTTACCACTGTCTTTGCCCCTTGATCTCTTGAAGATGACCTCCACCCATCTGCTAAATCGATCAATTACTACCAGCATGTATCTTTTCCCTCTCACTGTCTTTATCTTGTCTACGTAATCGATCACTAGATGTTTAAATGGTCCTTCAGGTACAGGAATGTGACCTATTGGGGTTGTAATTCCCTTCCGAACATTATTCTGTGCGCATACCTCGCACTGTGACAAGACAAAGTCCACTGAAGCCTGTAAATAAGGTGACCAAAAACTATCCTCCTTTATTTTCTTTATCACTTCCCCCCTTGCACAATGGTCAATCCCATGCGCTTCTGAAATCAAGGTGACCAAAAACTATCCTTATTTATTTTCTTTATCACTTCCCCCCTTGCACAATGGTCAATCCCATGCGCTTCTGAAATCAGAATCGTCAGTAGAGGGGTGGGCACTACCAACAAACCATCTTCCATGCTCCACAAGCCTTCCGGGTTCTACTTGGCCCCCCTTCGTCTCCACATTGTCTGTTCTGCCAAAGTTGCCTTACCTTGTATTTCAATTAGGTCCTCTACCACAGGTTCTGGAGCTAGGCTTACCTGGGGGGCAATGACAGCTGATGTACATCCAGACGCTTTTCTGGCTGCCTCGTCCACAGCTTGATTTCCCTTTGTTATTACATCATTTCCCTTTTAATGTGCCTGGCATTTTACTATAGCCAATGCTTTAGGTTTCATTATGGCTTTTATTAAGTCTAGAATTTGCTGACAATGTTGTATGGGATCTCCACTGCTTTTTTAAAAACCTCTCTGTTTCCACACTGCCCCGAACAAATGGCATACTCCATGAGCATGCGCCGAATCAGTATAAATGTCTACTTTCTCACCTTCCATCATTTCACATGCAGCTGTCAGGGCTTTGATTTCCGCTAGTTGGGCGGAACACGGTTGGGGACAGGACTCCATCCTAATAATCTTATAGCTCGACTGATCCTGCTGTACTACTGAGAACCCTGCATGATTTCCATCGTAATCCCTATAACAAGAGCCATCAACAAACAGAACCTTTTTATCTGCATCCTCTAGTGGTTCTGACCGTAAATCTGCTCTCAATTTGGCAAATGCCATCGTCTTCCCTACACAATCATGGGGTTCTCCTTCATAGCCCAAAGGGACAAAATCGGCTATATTACTGGTAGTGCATCTCTGTATAGTTATGTCTGGAAATGTCAATAGCATCTGATATGCTACTGTCCTGGCTGGCGTCAGCACGAATTTCCCTCTTTCCAGCAATTCTGCTACTTTGTGGTGTGTGTACAGAGTCACAGGATAGCCCAGGGTTACAGATGATGCCTTTTCATATGCATAGTGCAGTGCCGCCAATCCCTGATAACAGGGTGGATACCCCTGAGCCACCTCATCTAGTCTCATATCATATTTTTTTACTGAGTTAAGTATTGTATGTAATTAGTTTTGCTACAACAAGTGTATGGGACATTGGAAAAAAAAAGTTGAATTTCCCCATGGGGATGAATAAAGTATCTATCTATCATCTATCTATCTATCTATCGTACTGTAGTATGCTATCGGCTGCTTTGCTTTTCCTGTGCCTGTCTCTTGTGTTAGAACCGCTGTGACATAACCCTCCTGTCGGTTGGATACATACAAATGAAAAACCTTCTCACAGTCAGGCAAAGCTAATGCTGGTGCTGACTGCAATTCCTGCTTAATAGTATTGAAAGCTATCTCCGCCTCTCCATTCCACTGTAAGCCGTTCTTCAAATTGGTATGTCCTGCTTCTTTCATTATCTTTCTCAAAGGTGCCACAATCTCAGCATATTCTCCTATCCAATCTGAGCTGTACCCTGCCATTCCCAAAGACGTCATCATCTGCCCTACAGTCTGGGGTTTTGGGGCCTTAGTTATTGCCTCAATCTGATCTGGTGTTAGCGCCTTCACTCCCTTGGATGTTACCCTGCCTAAGTATTCCACTTGCTGCGTGCAAAATTGCAGTTTCTTTTTGGATACTTTATGTCCTCCGTGCGCCAGCTTCTCTAACAGAGTTATAGTGTCCTGCTCACACTGTTCCTTACTGTGGGAGCAAATCAACAGGTCATCCACATATTGTAACAATGTACTTTCCAATGGCATGCCCTCTAAGTCTGCCTTCAACACCTGATTAAAAGCATGTGGTGAATGTTTAAACCCTTGCAGCATTCTGGTATAGGTATACTGAGCACCTCTGTAAGTAAATGCAAACAGATACTGACACTGGTCGGCTAGAGGAATGCTGAAAAAAGCCGAACACAAATCAATCACTGAAAAGCAACTTGCTTCTGGTGGAACATTAGTCAAAAGCGTTTGTGGGTTGGGGACTACCGCTGGCCAGTCCTCTACCACATCATTTACCGCTCGCAAATCATGCACCAATCTCCACTTAGATTTATCTGCTTTTAAGACTGGCAGCAACGGGGTATTGCATGGACTGTTTGTTCTTTTAAGCACTCCTATTTCAAGCAACCCCTGCACTGTCGATGCTATTCCCTCTTCTGCTTCTGGTCTTAGAGGGTATTGTGGTCTCCTGGGTGGAATTGCTCCTTTTTTCAGCCTTATTTCCACCGGACTAGCTGTTTTTATTTTCCCTACGTCTGTGTCATGCTGTGACCACAGAATAGATGGCAACTCATCTAACCTTATATCTTTCTGCTGGCCTCTTTCCTTTCCCAGCAATGGCATGTGTGGTTGGGGAGTTATTTTGACCGCTCTCACTGTCCCTACCATATCTACACTTACCATTATTTTAATGCAATTGTTGTCTTCTGATATCCACACCTCTGGCGTGATTTCCCTCCACACTGTTACGGTTTCAGCACTCTTAACTAAGGGTCCTAAGTCTTTAGACTGATATCCCTTGTTTAACAACAACACTACGTGGGGCGCAGCCTCCGGTATCCTGTATCATTTTTCTAAAAAGGTGTTCCACTTAACTTGTAAGACTGCCCCTTGCTTTCCAATTATCACAGCCTCCCCCTCCAGGTGCTGTTGGGTACATGCCTCCAGGTGCCATCTCTCCTCTAACTCCCTGTTCTGAGTCTCGTCAAAAATCACTGTACAATGTAGCTCAGATTTGGGCATTACCGCCCTGGGTAATATAGCCTGCACACCCTTTTTCCATTTTTCCCAGGTTTCCTGAATCTGATCTGCGATGTCTCCTATCCAAAAGACATTAGCCTTCTTGTCTTCTCGCACTATCAATTGAGCCCCTGCTCTTTCCACACTCAGCCCATTTCTGGTGCATTCTAATTTTAATTCCAGTTTCAATAAGGCGTCTCTGCCTAACAAATTAATCGGAGTTCCTTTAAATACTAGCACCGGCAAAACAATTCCTTTATTTCCCATTCTCAACCGCACTGGAGCCGTGCACTGTGTCCACTGTGTTTTCCCCGAGAACTCTACCGTCTTAATAAACTTTCCTGACATGGGAAAGCGAAGGGCATACTGTGGCTGTACGCAAGTGTACGTGGCTCCAGTATCTATCATCATTGGTGTCAGTTGCCCTTCTAACATAACCTGAACAATCCTCGTCTGCCTCCCTTGTTATCATTGGGTAATGTCCCTTCCCACTTGAGTTCTCAGGGCACCCCTAATGCCTCGCATAGGGGTTCACAGGTCCGCTTGGGCCTGTGGGGGCTGGTCCTTGGCTAAACTTTATTTCCCTTCTTATCGGTTCCTGCTGGTGTGTGACAGGCCATGGTGTAAACGGACAATCTCTTCTCATGTGGCCTGGCTGATTACATCCCCAGCACAGTCTCTCTACCTCTCTTTCCCCCTGTTTCCTCACTGGTCCCCTCTGCCCATAGCTCCTCTGTCCCCCTCCTTGGGACTTCCAGTTCTGTCTGGGCTGTTTGAATTTAGTCTGTTCCTGATAGGGCATTTGTGGGAATGCTCCTCCAAAGACGTTGATTATTGGCATGGGGTTTTCCGGCCCTTGTCTTACAGTATGATCGGTTCCTCCGTATAGCGGTGCTTCATCCAGTTCGATGGCTGTACTTGGACCGGTGGTTGCTGGCAGCATCTTTTTGCTTTTCTCTTTTTCCTTCTTTTTGAGTTCTTCGAGCTGCATTTGTATTAGCTTTCTTTGCACCTCTTCCTGCTGCTCAGCCAACCTTAGTTTGTCTTTCCGGTATTCCTCAACCGCATGGACTACGTGGTCTCTAAAATTCTTGTGGGGTCATTGACATCAGCCCAACCGCTTCCTCCAGTTTGGATTTAGCTTGCGGAGGCATTGCATCCAAAATGCTATGTCGGAACAGTGTGGCGATAAATAAGCTATTTTCCACCTCTTGTTCAGTCTCCAGTCTCCACCTTTCCAACTGGTTTTCTACATAGGCTGCTGGGTTTTCAGTGTCTCCCAGTGGATCCCCCTTTAAGGCTTTGGGGTCCACTTTGGGTGGATAAAGCTTCCTGAGGGCCTGCCATACCCTCTGCCTCACTCTGTCAAACCCGTCTCCATCAGTTCTCGGGTCGTTTGAGTTTACTATGCCAGCCATTTCCATTAGTTCGTTAAATTTGGAGGTACCCATCAACCTTATCAATTGTGTCTTCAAATCTCCCATAGCCAATAATCGTCCCGCCATTTCTTCTTCAAAGGCTCTAATCCATTTCCCTGCTCCTTCATGTAGATTGGGCAGAGTGTTTTTCAGCCCTTCTAGGTCCTGGGATCCCCAAGGGATATACTGCACTTGTCCTGATCCTTTGACTAACAACGGCATCATTCTTCCTCCTCCTTCCCACCTGCCCTGGCTCTCCTCCTCGCCTGACTCTCCATCTGTCTCAGGGTATATCTTTACTGCCTCCCACACAAATCTCTCCAGGGTCCTCTTCTTCCCTCGGTCTCCCTGTGGAGTCCTTCCTTTCTGTCCTGATTCAATACTTGGTTGGCCCCTGGAGTATTTTTCGCATCTCCTCTGGCAATCCCCTCTCAGTAACTTATCTAGCTCTCTCTCTACTTCCGCAAGTCGCTCCCCTACCGCCTCCTTCTGCTCTTCTAGGCTTCTGCCTCCTACCTCTTCCCCACAAATTCTCACATCCGCTCTCTCTCCACTTAACTCTTGCTCCTCCAATGAGTCACCTTCTCATTCTTCCTGTCCGTGTCTGTACACCTGTGGCAGGGACTCCTCATGATCCTTGCTCGTGCTTGATTCCCTTCTCTCTTGTGTTTCTCCAAGACTCTCATCTCCTATCTTTTTTCCACTTCCTCTTGAATGCCTCATCTCTCCCTGCCCTGATGATCCACTTTCTTTTCTAGTCTGTTTATTTCTATGGTATAACCGATACTCCTCATACTCCTTTTCCTCTCTCAAGTATTTCATCCGTTCAATCTCCTTTCATTTCTCTCTTTGCCTGTTCCACCTTTATCCTTTCTGCCTGTATCTCCTTCCATATCGCCACTTTTTCCTTCTCGTATTGTCTTTTTTCCTCCTCATTATCCCAAACTTGTACTTCTCCCTGCATGTTTACTGTTCCTGTCAGCAGGGGGCACTGCTTAGGGGTTCCTTCCTCATTATAGGGAGGGGGCTTTACTGTTTCTTTCACATCCGGGTACGGAGCTGAAGCCAGCTTCTCACTGTACCTTCCTCTCTCTCTAACAGGCTGTTTCTCCAGCACCTTAGTGTCTTCCTCGCTTGTAATCAATATTCTACCTGTCCTCCTCAGCCTTTCTCCCTCCGTTCTGAAGAGTTTTAGCACTTCCATTTCTCGTTCTCTTTTTTGCCCTCTTTTCTTAGATTCATCTTTTGGTTTGTAATTTTTAATTAGTGCCTCCATTTCTTCGCACAAGCTTACATCAAACGTTCCTTCTCTTGGCCATTTTGTGACCAGGTTTTTGGTTCTCTTTTCCCATTTTTCTGAAGTTTTTGTGATCTCATATTTATTTACTGGGATTTTTTGCTCAGAATCTCTACTGCCATTCCTTTACCTGTCATGTTGTTCTCTCTTTTTAAGGTATTTCAGAAATTCACAGTTCGTTTACAGGATAATATTATTTACTCTAATTCTATGCCTGGTCTATCGTCTACCTACCAGCGCCTTAAACTATATATTGGACTGTCCTTGTTTCCTATTCTGTTCTGCCCGTACAGACCTCTACTCAGAGCGGTATCCACAGAACTTTCTCTTTGCACCTCATCTATTCAGACCCTTTCTCTTAAGGCGGTATCCACGAGGATTTTCTCTATTTTCCTTTCCCTGCCCGTTCAGACCTTTGTTTCATACGAAGCGGCATCCACAGGGATTTTCTCTATGCACCTTGTCTATTCAGACCCTTATCTCTTAAGGCAGTATCCACGAGGATTTTCTCTATTTTTCCTTTCCCTGCCCGTTCAGACCTTCGTTTTATACGAAGCAGTATCCACAGGGACTTACCAACACCACGTGGAATTTTTCTTCACTTCTTATTAGCTTATTTGTACTTACCCTCACTGCAGTGTTCCAAGACCTCCCCAAAACCAACAGAATTCTTAGTCCAAATTGTCGCAAAAAGCGCTTACCTTTTGTTTGGGTGCACCCTTAATTCTGTTAGCCTTGTGGGGGTCCCTAGAGGACTGGGAAGCGTCCCCAATCTGCCGTTTCCTTTCCGCAGGTCTCTTTCCGGTCCTGTCACGGTCGCTAATTTTGTCGTGGTTTCTCGTGCCCCACAAACGACCAGGAGACGCAGAAGATTCTTCAAGAAGGGTTGGGGGGAGGGGGGATGGGTAATACATATATTTTTTTCATATACTTTTATTTCTGTAATTACTTGAAAACACAATTTAAAAAGTTTAAAAAAAGAAGGGTTAAACTTTAATTTGCAAATCAAAGCTGAGACAGTCATTGAGCTAGTCGCTGATTGCCCACCGATCCTTGTACATAGCATTTTTTATAGCAATCTCCTGGTTTAGTTGCATTAGCATATACAATCGGTCTACAGTTGCGTATCACAAGTACATCCGCCACTATTGTTATTACCCATTGACTTAATCATGTTCTAATCTACATCTCTTAGCTACCTCTCATTAACACACCATTGTCTTCTACATTCTTAAGATTTCATTCTCCTACTAAATTGGATACATGCATAGCAAATAGCAAGCTCAAAGCTGACTACATAGTTTTGGTTACACAGCAGACAATGCAACTTTTATAATCCAATAGCTGCAGGACACAAACCAAAGGAGTTAGGGTTTCCAGCCTGCCGACTGCAGGAACAGGGGATGTTACCAGATGGAATTTTGACTTATTACCTTACCCCCTTTTCAGTAACAGGCTGGTTCCATTGTCACCAGTCTCACCACCTCACCTCGGATGAGCCAGCCCTGACTTATGGGCCACATCAAAGGTTGAGGTAGGACTAACCTCTGTGGCCCCAGTGCAAATTCGGGTGAAAGAAGGAGTACAGCTGCCCTCCATTCCACAATACCCCCTTTGGAAGGACGCTGTTGTCACTTCCCTGGTGGACACCTTTTGCAAACAGGGTATCTTGGTCCCTTGCCAATCACACCCCTATTCTACCCGTCCCCAAACCTGGACAGATGAAGTGGCGCCTGGTACAAGTTTTACGGAAGATAAATGAAATAGTTGAACCTTTACATCCTGTCGTCCCCAACCCCGCCACCATTCTTAGTAATGTCCCTGCGGACTCATGTATTTTCACTATCATTGACCTGCAGCATGCATTTTTTGCAATTCCCCTGTCCCCTGAATCTCAGTATTTGTTTGCCTTTACTTTCCAAGTCTAGTAATACACTTGGATATGCCTTCCACAAGGATTTGTCCACTCTCTGACCATTTTCTCTCAAATCTTACATAACCAACTTAAGGACTTGCAACTGCCAGGGAGGTCATCCAAAACGTAGATGATCTGTTGCTAGCCAGCCCTTCTGAGCACCAATGAACAAGACACTAACAGGCTCCTTAATGTCCTCCACTTCTGGGGATATGTAATACACCCTCATGAGGTAAAATGTGCTCAACGTCAGGTGAAATTCCTGGGCACCCTATTGAATGCATATGAGAGAAAGCTCACCCCTGAACGAGTAACACCCGTTATTGCTACCCCACTGCCAACCACACCGAAGAGTATGAGGGCCTTCTTGGGTCTAGTGAATTTTTGCAGACAGGCCTAACTAAGCACCTCTCACCCCTGGTGTCCAGCCAGATGGCAGGATCTTTCGAACTCACACAAGAACAAAGGGATGCTTTTGACCAACTCAAACAGGCGCTGGCCAGTGTTCCGGCCCTGGGACGTCCCCTCTATGACCACCCCTTCCAGTTATTTGTTAATGTCCTGGAAGACAGCACTCCTTACTCAGACCCATGGAGACAGGAAAAGACCGATGGCATATTTCTCCACCCGCTTAGACCCAGTGGCAAGGGGTCTCCCACCATGTTCACAGATGCTCCCAGCCATTTACTCTCTCATTACAGCAGCCTCCAATATAACTCTGCAGCAGCCTGTAGTTATTTATTCCTCACACACTGCAACTGCACTTTTTACCTCCCATCAAACCCAGCACCTCACCCAGGCTAGATTGAACAGATATGAGGTAGCACTCCTTAATAACCCACCTTTGCCTACTTTACTACCACCAACCCTGCCACCTTTTCAGAAAGCCCACCTGAGGACCTCACGGAACCACCCCATGACTGTTTAATGAGGAACCACTTTCTGACTACCCCCCGCCTGGATCTCTCAGATAAAGCTTTCCCATCTGCAGATTTAATCCTTTACGTTGATGGTAGTTCCCCTGTCTCTGAGCAGGGCACCCGCCTCAGCGGCTATGCGGTTGTAAATGACTCAGCTGCGCTCGAGTCCGCATCCTTGCAGCCCCCTGTATCAACCCAAAAAGCAGAACTTTTTGCCCTAACCAGAGCTTGAATTATGGCTAAAGATAAAGTGGCCAACATTTTTACTGACTCCCGCTATGCATTTGGTGTCACCCATGACTTCGGCCAACTTTGGGTGCACCGGGGATTTCTCACTTCCACAGGAACCCCTATTCAGAATGCTTTGTATGTACAGAACCTCCTCAGGGCCATCCTCCTCCCAAAACAATTGGCTATTGTTAAGTGCTCAGCACGCCTCTCCGATTCCTCCGCAGTCACCCAGGGCAACAACCGGGCGGATGGGGAAGCCAAATTAGCGGCACGAACAGCCATTCACATTGTCTCCACGGCAGAGAAATTGGCCTTGGCCTGCAAGCCGAACACAACGACGAAGGGTATCCCAGACATGAGCGCTGTGCATCGATTCCAGGGGCACGCCCCTGACTCACACAAACCATTATGGAAGATGCATGGGTGCTCGCACTCTGCGTCAGCAGGCTTTTGGCTTACGCCAGTGGGCCAAGTGTGTATACCTGATGCTTTATTACCAATGCTTATTGACGGCTTACATACTGATACGCACCTTGGCAAGGAGGGAATGAGTAACATTTTGCTACGCACCTGGTGGCACCCTAGGTTGAATGAGGTGGCGCACAAAAAAAAGATCATGTTTAATATGTCAAAAAATGAATGCGGGAAAAGGGGTAAAGTGCACCTCAGGTAAACCCCCTTGCCAGGTGGACCGTTTGAATGCATCCAGCTTGATTTTATTGAATTGTCGCATGTACAATGTTGCTTAATAGTTGTAGGTGTGTTCAGTAGATGGATTGAAGCCTATCCAATCACCAACAACAAAGTCTCAACAGTAGTGAGGCTGTCACTCACAGAGATAATACCAAGATTTGGGGTACCCCGACAGATCAGCTCAGATAATGGTCCTCACTTTGTAGGAAGGATAAATAAGGAGTTGTGTGAGGTGCTGCATATCGAGCAACAGTTCCACTGTACCTACCACCCAAGGGCGGCAGGCATAGTGGAAAGAGCTAACGGCACCTTGAAAAACAAATTGGCCAAAGTGATGTCTGAAACTGGCCTAAATTGGCTAAAGGTTCTCCCATTGACACTGTACCACATGAAGATCACTCCCCATTCGACTACTGGGGTGTCGGCCGCCGAGGTCGTTTATGGCCCCCGGGAAGAACCCCATGGGATGCCAATACCCAACCCCCCACCCAAGTTGATCTCAACATCATGGGGGATGATTTACAAAGGTATTTCAGGCAATTTACATCCTCTTTAAAGTTTCTTCATTCACAGGTACAGGAGGTGTTCTCGCCACAAAGAGGCTCGAAAGCAGAGTGGTCTGACTTAAAGATTGGAGACGCGGTACTGATAAGGGACTGAGAGTGCCCTAAGCTTGGACCTCGGTGGAAGGGACCCCTCCAGATACTTCACCAGACACCCACAGCGGTAAAGGTACAAGGTCACGACCGTTGGGTTCGCCTGAGTGATTGCAAGCGATGGCCGCCAGAAGAGAAATGATCATTGTTGGACTTGGACTCTTTATCATTGCCATTGCCTTTATGGTCACTGCTTTAAGGGAAAATCTGTTCTATAAAACCCATATGCAGCTGCATGGTAATCGTACTGTATGTTATCTGCTTGCCAAATCAGTAGAAGCCCTGTTTGTAGCCACCCCGGGATGGAACCCTACGAGTCTGTACACCATTGATACCTGGGATGCCCCCTGCATAGGAAGGACAGGCAGGTTCTGGCAGGGGGCAATAGGGCAATGTGTAGAACTTGTATACAATGATAGGAGGAAATCCCCAAGACCCAACTGCATTGGGTCTCATCCCATTAAAGGAACAAAGGCTAACTGTTCTGACCCACAGAGTTACCCCTACTGTTTTGGAGGGGAAGGCTGGGGCTGTGTAATAGGTCTAGTTCCTAACAATGTCTCTTGCGCAATCACTCATTGCATACACTGAAGATGCAGAATACAAGGAGGATGGCTTAGTTGCACATGTGCAGAACAACAGTGTGTTAATATGACCATGGGACCACAGAGGGTCCGTGGGAAGTGTAACGGGACACATGTTACTACAGGTTCCCTGATATACCCATATAACACTTCAGATTTTAATCCATTTGCAAGAATCAGTAACTGGCACAAAAAACAGATGACGGGAGCAGGGAAGTCTACTATAAAATGGTACTGGGCTAAGGAAGGGTTCGTTTTCCTTCTTAGTGGGACTTTTACCACCTCCACATCCACTCTGCCAGCTTTGTTTGTGGTGGGAACGATTGGGCCAGTCACGGTCCCCTGTCCCCAGAAAGCTCATGTCTGACGAAGACTCGTGGCCCGGTCAGTCAGTAAGGAGTTCTGTGTGGACTGGAAGGATCCAGTCACGCTGGGCTCCTCTTTAGGTTATGGGTTTCTGAGTACTCTCTCTCTAGGGGGTTCTGCAGGGACCATAGCCGCAAAACATCAGAACTACCTTATTTGTGGGCTGGCTGTGCTGGGAAACAGTACTATGGAAGGACTGGAGGCCATAAATAAAGAGCTGGCAGAGTTGTGACTGTACGCCCAACAGATCCGGTATGCTGTAGACTACCAGTTGGCTCAGCAAGGAGGAGCTGTCTGACTCAGACACACATCTATCCTAATGTTTTTCAGAAGTTCTAGCACATCCTATTAATATCGACATTTTCTAGCATATCAGTGTGTTTTTACACTGTCCTTACAAATATCAAGGTCCCTCTCACTGGTGAATACTGAGGCAAAGTATTCATCAAGGACCTTCTCCAGCTCCAAGCACTTTCCCTCTTCTATCCCTGATTGGTCCTACCCCCACTCTAGTCATCCTTCTGTTCTTCACATACGTGTAGAACGCCTTGGGGGTTGTCTTTATCCTATTAATTGTAAATGGTCTTTACAATTTAGCTAAAAGATGTGAAATGCTCTCTCTGTAGTTATCGCCTTGTGGTTGGAGCATCTTGAGGCCAGCAGCCACTGATTATTGGTACAGAAGGCATTTGAGACCTAGGCTGTTAATGGTGGGTAACTTCCCTGTACTCCTGCAGACTCTGGAGGGATCAGTGATGGAAATGCCTACTCAGTTTAGCTCCTGTGCAAGTGGTGTTTTGTAAACTTTATTGCACAAAGATAAATTGAAGTGTTTGAGAAGACACCTAGCTCTGCAAGCCTGATGTATGTTATTAATGAATCTAGCAGAAAATACAGAGGAGTAACTATAAACAATGAGTTCTTTAACATATGCATATAGTAAAGTACGCTGACTGATGTGGAATATAAGTAATTTTCTAATGCAACTGTTCAGAGCTACATCAAAGCTCTCATATAACTCCCTTAATAATGAATGCAGACAATGGTTGATGCCTGGGACAACAGTCACATAGACTTGCTGAAGAACAATTGAGTTCTATAAGTAGACCATCTGAATCGAGATTCCCAGATGTACATTTGCCATAATTATCTATAATGTGATTAAATGTCATGCAGAACATGTTTCAGCATAATGATATTCAGGCCATGGAAGCAATAGTAGAAGTTAAGTGTTTGCCTTGCATCTCATTACGAGGCTGGAATGTACAAAATTAAATTAGCATTGCTTGTGATGAATACTTTTGGATGGTGGAAACTGCGATGTATGTAACACAGCATTTCACCAAGACTATAGAATGTTAGCATGGAACTGCTTGGTCTCTTTCTTTTAGCCACTCCTATCAGAAATGTTATGGTGACTCTCATTGCTCTAGCTTATAATTTAAGGATATAGTGAAGTTTCCCTCTGGAACTTGGTAATTTAGGACTGCCATACTCTTTTGTTTTTCGGCTAGTAGAATAAAATATTTTACAAACAGAGTCTGTTAGCGTGATTTTTGGGTTTAGGACAAATACATTTATCAATTGACTTTGGCTACCAGTCTTCGCAACTGAAAATGTATTGTTGATTTAATTTGGAGTGCAGCTCTGAACAATGGGTTCCTAAAAGCTGTGAATGCTGATTAAAATTCATTTGGATGCCTGTAGTGTGGATGTGAATCAGGTTGTATGTGGTTTCAAAGTGGTGTTTGGAACATAAAATATCGAGCCCCACATTGGGCCAGCAGACCTTTCGACTAAAAGCGCCTCCATATGATGCCTCCTGTGTCTTGCTTTGTCAAATAAAGAAGCTGCTTTGTATCTACAAGTAATTTTCTCTAGTGACTTAATTCATGTGAAAACAGAGCCCAATGACTTCACTGTTCTTTATGCACAGTGACCACACTGTGGTGTAACAGGTAGAAATATTCCCTCCCAGTCCAATGCTGACTACAATCCTAACCTTCAGGATTGTCTGTATGGATCTTGCATATATTACCTCTAAGTGTGTGTATTTCCTCCGGGTGCACCAGTTTTCTTCTGCATTCCAGAGAGATATTGGGTGATGGGTTATTTGGCCACTAAATTGTCCCTGGAGTATAGGTGAGTGTTAGAATTTGGGGGAGGTTGATGGGAATATGGGGAGAATAATGATGGAATTAATGTAAGATTAGTATAAATGAGTAATTAGTGGGCTGAGAAGCCTGGTTCCATGCTGTGACCTTGATTCTATGATTATGCAATTGGTCCTATTTTCCCTGCACTTTCTTCATACTCCTACCCCTTATTCACTTTCTGAGTGAATAACTTGCTGAGTTGCCAGACTTGCTGAGTATTTCCAGCATATTTTAAAAAATACATTCTTTTAATCTTCTCTAACTGAGGGAGAGCAACACCAGAATTTCCAACAAACAATTCAAATTCAACAAAAAAAACTTAAATGGCATATATATGTAATCAGATTCAAGTTTTTGGATTTCTCTGTAATCCAAATATGCCTACAAATCAACTTACCTCTTCTAAATTCAAAGGAACACAACTGCCTTTTAAGTCCTAGGGTTATTCAGGTGAATCATTACAGCACTGAAACCAATGTATGGTTCAGTGGGTCAGACTCTATACAGTTCTAGGCAGGATTAGGCCTCTGACAGCTGAAGCCCTCATTTCCTGCTTTTGATTGGAGATGTTCCTGATCTAATAACATTGCAGCTTGAAATGAAATCATGGATATATGGTGATGAAAGATCATTTTCCCTGTTTTTTCATTGCTGGATTGCATTTTTTCAGATGTGAAAGTCACTCCATGATCCTATAAGCCATTGAACTACCTGCCTCTAATTTGGAAACTGTTCACTGATCAGAATCAGACTTTAATCGCCAAGTACCTATGCACATACAAGGAGTTTACTCCCGGCAGATGTTGTCTCTCTACTCATAACAATAATAATGATAAATATAAATTATTGTAGTGAATTAAGGATTTCTCAAGAACTTTATAAATGTCCTCTTTGTAACCATAAGTTTTTTTAAAAATATCAAGAATACTGTAGCGAGAAAATGGTCAACTGATAACAGCTTCATTGCGGAACCAATGTTTAAGTCCACTCAATGTTTAAGGCATGAGCACATGCTCTCAGCTGAATTGTACTTTGGAAATACCATCTTTTTTTCTGAAACAAAGACTCCATCTAGGTTAGTCTATGGGGGGGGGGAAGGGGGAAAGAAAGATCCTAATGCAATGTAAGTATAATATTATGGCCAATATTTATCATTCGTCTGATATCACCTAAAGAAACTGGTTATCATGAGAGAAAAAATACTGTACAATTTAGCAGCTGTTTTACATTACAACTGTGAATACAGCTTTTAATGTTTTGTTTATAGGTTGAGAAGATGTAATGGCTATTATTAAATCATATTGAGGGGAATGAATTGTTCAGACATCTAGGAGAACCAGTTAAAAATGGCTATTAGTCTGGATTCCCCTTAAGGTCAGACCAGTTAAGCTGGAAATTTTCTAATTCAGTCCTTTACAGCCACAAACAATTAACTATGGAAATGTCACAGCTCGCTAATAGTTTCTTTCTGGATAGATTAGTCTGGATATTTAAGGTGGAAAACTTTCTAATTTAGTCATTTGCAGTCACAAACGTGAGAATTAATAATGGGAAAGAACTCTCACAGTTAAACTAGTACTTCCTTTCTGTCTTCATGAGAGAGAATATAAATGACTTTCCAGTAACACTGGTGAGCCAGGAATCTAATGGAAAGGGGGAAATTAGTACCTTTTTTAAAGTTATGCTGGAGAAATTAATGGGACTGAATGCTAATGAATTCCCAAGGATCATTATCTGCATGCCGAAGTTTACAGTGTCGGGGTTGTTACGGATTCAGCAACAATAAATATATAAGTGAGGCAGGGTTTTTTATAACAAATAAAACATTTATTAAACACTGAAAAACAAACCCCCAAAAAGTAAACAAACCACTAATGCAACTGGAAATCAGCTGCTGTGCGGCAGCTTAAACAGTTCTTAAAGTGACAAAGCTTAAACAGTTCTTAAAGGAATAAAGCGAAAACAGTTCTTAAAGCGATGTTGCAAAAACAGTTCTTCAAAGTAGTACTGCAAAAGTTCAAAATGCTTACAGTCCATTAAAGGAGAGACTTATTAGACGATTTAAATTCTCTTTCACGCCGTGTTGTTGCGGTTCCCAATCGAACTATACTTTTCCCGGAGAATTTACGAAGATGAAAATGAAACGGCTTAAAGGCACTGACCTTTCATTGACAAAACTGTACCCAACCCTTTCTGCTATTATTTGCAGGGATTACCACGGGCACAGCCAACGAATTCCTTCCGAATGAGGATCAAACAAGGTCGAACCTGTTTCACCACCGAAATCGACGTTCTTCGATCTTTTAACTCCCGAACTCCGATCTTCACTCTCTACTGATTTTTAACGGGCAGTATTATAAAGAAACTGCCGGCAATGACCTTTTAAACTTTAGGCATTAAATAAAACTCCACCTTTCAACCAAACTGCGTCATAATATTGGACCACGCAGTGGCATGGAGTCAAAATGGCAAATCCAGCCACGAACTGCCCCTCCTCACAGGGAGGGGTCTTCCTTTCATACCCTGTGGAAAAAACCTGTCACATGACCTCTACTGGCAGGAAAATGACGTCACTCCACCAACACAACACCACTACCTTAAGTCCAGTATAGCTTCAACACCACTGTCACCTCCCTCCAAAAAAAAAAATTTGGTCTGTCAAGAACAAAATTTTAACATTTCTTTACAAGAAAAAACAAATGCATAAATTTTATAACATACACAGTATACATAGTATCAACATATAACATCTTACAACTTACAATACAGTAGGAGTGTTACAAATGTTAAAAAAATTCCATAAAAAATTACATTGTACATTCAACATTGAGATAGACAATCAGCAACCACATTATCTTTACCTTTAATATGAGTTATCACAATATTTTACTCTTGTAACATCAAATTCCAATTTAATAACCTGTTTTTGTTTTTCATCCTACTCAGAAACACTAATGGATTATGATCAGTGTAAACAATAAGTGGTTTTTGAGTTGTACCAACATACATGTCAAAATGCTCTAAAGCTGAAACAAGAGATAACAATTCCTTCTCTACTGTCGAATAGTTTCTTTGATGCTTATTAAATTTCTTAGAAAAGTAAGCTACTGGATGATCAACCTCATCACCCTCATTCCTTTGCATTAAAACTGCTCCTGCAGCCTCATCACTAGCATCTACAGCTAATGAAAAAGGTTTTTCAAAGTCAGGTGCCTTAAGCACAGGTTGTTGACATATCATGGTTTTCAATTTCTCAAATGCTTCTTGACAAGGCACTGTCCACACAAACTTCTCATTCTTCTTCAAGAGGTTAGTTAATGGAAGGGCAACATTAGCAAAATTCTTACAAAATTTTCGATAATATCCTACCATTCCCAAGAATCTTCTGAGAGTTTTTTTCCCCGTTGGAGTGGGAATCTCTAAAATTGCCCGAACTTTTGCCTGAACAGGAGCTACCTTACCTTGACCCACAACATAACCAAGGTAAGTCACAGTGGCATGTCCAAATTCACTCTTAGCTAAATTAATAGTTAAGTTAGCTTTTGAAAGCCTTTCAAACAATTTCTCCACCACAATAATGTGTGCTTCCCAAGTATCATTTCCTGTCACTAAATCATCAATATAAGCATCTGTATCTTTCAATCCCTGAATCACAGAGTTAATCATCCTCTGGAAAGTACCTGGGGCATTCTTCATCCCAAATGGAAGAACATTATATTCATATAGCCCAAATGGAGTTACAAATGCAGAAATCTCTCTATCTCTGTCCGTTAGTGGAACACACCAATACCCTTTCAATAAATCAATCTTTTTAAGGAACTTTGCTTTTCCAACTTTATCTACACAATCATCTACTCTAGGAATTGGATATGCATCTGTTTTCATTACAGCATTCACCTTCATATAGTCCGTACAAAACCTAATACTACCGTCTGGTTTTGGCACCATAACACAGGGTGAACTCCAATTCGAGTTAGAAGATCTAATAATATTATCCTCTAACATACATTTAATTTCTTTCTCAGCAAGTTCACATTTTTCTATGTTCATCCTATATGGGTGTTGTTTAATGGGTTTGGCATCTCCAACATCTACATCATGTGAAGCTATAGTAGTCCTTCTCGGAACGTCTGGAAACAAATCCTTATATTTAAAAATTAATTGCTTCATCTGCTGTTTCTGCTCTGGCTGTAAATGTGCTAATTTCTCATCAATATTTTCCAGAATGGTTGAGTTTGGTAACCTGACAGAAACAATGTTGGATTTAGAATGAAATTCAGATGAATCATCTATCATGTTCCTAGTTAAATCAAACTCATTATTATTAACCAGTTACAGTAGCAGATTGTTTCTCACAATGTGGCTTTATCATATTTATATGGCAAAATTGTGTTGGCCTTCTACGATCTGGAGTTTTTATCACGTAATCCACATCATTGATTTTAGACACAATTTCATAAGGACCATGAAATCTAGCTTGTAAAGGATTCGTTTGCACTGGGAAAAGAACCAGCACCTTATCTCCACGCTTAAACTTCCTCATCCTAGCTTCTTTATCGTACCAAGTTTTCAATTTCTCCTGAGCCAATTTTAAATTTTCCCTGGCTAAGCTACAAGCTTTATGTAACCTGCCCTTAAATTTCAAAACATAGTCCAACAAATTAGTGTGTACTTCCTTACTAATCCACTGTTCTTTTAATAAAGATACAGGTCCTCTAACTCTATGCCCAAATACAAGTTCAAATGGACTAAAACCTAAAGATTCTTGTACTGATTCCCTTACTGCAAATAAAAGTAAGTTTATATCCTCATCCCAATCGCATTCATTTTCCACACAATATGTCCTAATCATATTCCTGAGGGTAGAATGAAACCTCTCCAAGGCACTTTGCGATTCCGGATGGTATGCAGACAAAGTGATTTGCTTAGCTCCTAATTTATAAACTATCTGTTGAAACAATCCATACATAAAATTACTGCCTTGATCAGTTTGTATTTCCTTAGGTAATCCAAAATAAGTAAAGAATTTTATAAGAGCCTTTGTCACAGTTTCAGCTGTTATATTCCTAAGTGGTACTGCCTCTGGAAACCTAGACGAAGTACACATGATAGTCAACAAGTACTGATAACCAGATTTTGTTTTTGGTAATGGCCCTACACAATCTATAATAACTTTAGAAAATGGTTCACCAAATGCTGGAATAGGTTGTAATGGAGGCACTGGTGTAACTTGATTTGGTTTACCTACAATTTGACAAGTATGGCACGTTCTACAAAACATCGCCACATCTTTTCTTAGATCAGGCCAGTAAAAATGTTTTAAAATCTTGTCCACAGTTTTCCTTACCCCTTGATGTCCACCTAAGGGCACACTACGAGCTAAAGTCAAAATCTCATTTCGATAAACTTTAGGGACAACTACCTGGTAAACAATATTCCATTCATCACTTGCAGGAATTGTAGGTGGTCTCCACTTCCTCATCAACACTCCTTTTTCAAAGTAATATCCTACTGGCACCTTCTCAATTTCACTATCTGATAGAGCTTGTTCTCTTAATTTTATAATCTCAGGGTCTCTACTCTGCTCTGCTATCATCTCCTTCCGAGACAGAGATAAATCTTCATAGTCGGACTTACTCCAAGAATCTTGTTCAAACAATGAAGGTAAGAAAGTCTCTGACACATCCTCAAAACTCGAATCCTGAGTTGAACAGTCATGAGTAACAACCTCATTCTGCGCATCAATCTTTTTAGCCATAGCTCTAGTCACAACACAGGAAGAATCTGTGTTAGAATTCATCTGTGGTTCCTCTGACTCCATTGTCAAATGCACTTCAGGAAAAACTTGTCCACCTGCCAAGTCATTACCTAACAATAAAGAAATATCCTTCACAGGTAAGCTAGGCTGTAATCCTACTTTAACAAATCCTGTAACTAACCCTGACTTTAAATTTACTTTATGTGAATGTACAGGCATAAAAGCACTCCCAACACCTTGTATATAATTTACCTCACCAGTATCAGACTCTTCATTAAACTTCAATACACTGTCTTACATCAGTGATTGAGAAGCTCCAGTATCCCTAAGGATTTTTATTGGCACCAGAGTAGATCCTTCTTTCAAGGATACAAACCCTTCAGTTATAAAATGATCATATCCCTTTTTAACTTGGTCAGACTCTAACAAAACCTCATTTGTGTTTATCGAACCCTGTAATTTTACACACAAGCATCTGGGACTGCTTCCTTCTCTTTCTTTTTCAATCGGAAACAGTTAGCTATTACATGGCCAGGTTTCTTACAATAGTTACAAATAGGACCAAACTGTCTTTCCTTCACAGGCTTTCCTTCATCCTTACCTTTCTCATTAACTTCTGTTTTAATTTCTGATTTACCTTGAGTCTCTGTGTTATTTTTCCTCCTAAAAATTCTGCCCTGAGGAAATTTGTTCTTATGGATTAAAACATACTCATCAGCTAATCTAGCAGAGTCCTGCAATGTATCAGTATCCCTCTCACTTAAGTAGTCCTTACTTCAACAGGGATGCTTCTTTTAAATTCCTCCATTAAAATCAGCTCTTTCAATGTATTATAGTCCCCATTTACATTTTTAGAGGAAACCCATCTCTCAAGACACACAGCTTTATCATAGGCAAATTCCACATGAGTTTTTTCCACAGACTTCTTCAAACTTCTGAATCTTTCTCTATACGCTTCTGGGACCAATTCGTATGCTTTCAAAATATGCCGTATCACAATATCATAATCTAGTGCTTGCACAGCAGTTAAAGCTGTATAAACTTGTTCTGCTTTGCCTTTAATCACACTCTGTAACAACACTGCCCATTTATCTTTCGGCCACTCTGAAATCTGAGCAATCGTTTCAAAATGTTGGAAATATCTTTCTACTTCTGATTCACTAAATGGAGGAACCAATTTAATTTCTTGACTAGCAACAAACCGCTTTCTAGAACCAGAAGACTGATTCTCAGACCTTAATTCCACCATCGCATATTCAAATTCCCTCTTTTTATTATCAGCTTCTAACCTACAATGCTCCAATTCTGCTTTACTTTGTTCCAACTTCATTTGTTCGATTTGCAACTGCATCTCTAGATTACTTATTGGAAACGACTCTAAAATCGATTCATCAAAATCACCTGAATCTACATAGTGTGACGTGATTTTTCTCTGTATTAGAGCCTTTGATGTAGACCTCGAAGTACCTTTAAGTCTCAATCTACTAGCTATCTCAGACACCTCATTTTTTTTTCGTCTTCGCCAACAATTCCCGCGTCTGGTGAAGCCAGAAACTCATCAATATTCATTGTTGCCGAATACCACTCACAAGCCAATCAAACAAAAGAATCGAGTATTCCCCTTTTCCAAAACACCGATTCAAAATTTAACAAGAATTTAAACTCAAAAATGGTTGATCCCGGATACAGCCCCCATATTTATGTTACTGATTCAGCAACAATAAATATATAAGTGATGCAGGGTTTTTAATAACACATAAAACATTTATTAAACACTGAAAAACAAACCCCCTAAAAGTAAACAAACGACTAACGCAACCGGAAATCAGCTGCTGTGCTCTTAAAGCGATAAAGCTTAAACAGTTCTTAAAGGAATAAAGCGAAAACAATTCTTAAAGCGATGTTGCAAAGACAGTTCTTCAAAGTAGTACTGCAAAAGTTCAAAATGCTTACAGTCCATTAAAGGAGAGACTTTTTAGACGATTTAAATTCTCTTTCACGTCGTGTTGCTGCAGTTCCCAGTCGAACTATACTTTTCCCGGAGAATTTACAAAGATGAAAATGGCACTGACCTCTCCTTGACAAAACTGTACCCAACCCTTTCTGCTATTATTTGCAGGGATTACCACGGGCACAGCCAACAAATTCCTTCCGAATGAGGATCAAACAAGGCCAAACCTGTTTCACGGTCGAAATCGACTTTCCTCGATCTTTTAACTCCCAAACTCCGATCTTCACTCTCCACTGATTTTTAATGGGCAGTGTTATAAAGAAACTGCCAGCAATGACCTTTTAAACTTTAGGCATTAAATAAAACTCCACCTTTCAACCAAACTGCGTCATAATATTGGACCACGCAGTGGCATGGAGTCAAAATGGCAAATCCAGCCATGAACTGCCCCTCCTCATAGGGAGGGGTCCTCCTTTTATACCCTGTTAAAAAAAACCTGTCACATGACCTCTACTGGCGGGAAAATGACGTCACTCCACCATCATAGGACCACTACCTTAAGTCCAGTATAGCTTCAACACCACTGTCACATGACAAGTACAAAATACCCACGGGTACGTAGCAGGGTGGAGAGAAGAAAAACCAGGAAATCTAGACCTTTTTAACCTAATATTAGTAGAGAAAATGCTGAAGTCAATTATAAAGTCTGTGATAATAGGACATAGAAAATCTTTACAGGATTAGACAGAATATTATTTTAATATAAGATTATGTAAATTTCATGTACTTGGGTGCCTTGTACAGCAATTACTGAAAATGATACAGGTGAGGTGAGCTGTTGAGATGGCAAATGGATTTGAATATAAGAGCAAGGATGTTTTGCCACAGTTATATAGGGCCTTGGTGAGACAACATTGTGTGCAGTTTTGTTCTCCCTACCAGAAAGATGTAGTTGCTATTTGAGGAATTGGAGTAAGGTTCACCAGAACAGTTCTTGGGAAGGTAGAATTGTAAGGTCAGATTGGGTTGACTTACAGCTATGTTCATTAGCTTTTAAGAATGAAAAGAGAATTTACTGAAACATAGAAAATTCTAGCCAGACAGACAAATGGATCCCAGAATCTAGAACAAAGCATTACTATTGTAGGGTTGAGATTACTTTCTTCTACGAAAAGGGTGGTGAACCTATGGAATTATTTCCAAGCTGTTGAATATATCCAGGAAGGTAGGTAGATTTCTCAATGCAAAAGCCATTAGGTATTGAGATTATGATTGTATTGAATGATAGAGTTAGTCACTAAGACCTCTTTCTGTGTTTCAAATGAACATTAGTATACTAATTACATTTTGCAACAGACTGCAGACTTAAAGGTCACCAGAACAGTTGATAGCTTTTTATTTCAGATTAATTTTATTAAAATAATTTTAAAATTTCATGCTGCCATGTGGGAATTTAAATCTTGCCCCTGAATCAGTTATTCTGGATTTCTAGTTCAATCATTTAATAGATGAAGTACCCAGTAGGCACTTTATTGTCCAGATTTGGGATATTCAGCATGTGATAGGTTCTGTGTAATAAAAATCAAACAACATTCTAGGCAGAAATACAGTTTTAATGTTAATATTGCACCAGAATGGGACAGCACATGGCTCAGTAAGTAAAAATGGGAAGTTGTGAAGGAAAATGTCCAAGGCAGTTTACTGGTTATAATAAGAATTGTTTTTTGAGGTCACTGGTAATTAGCAAATCTTCTTGAAGAATACTTTAACATTGTTAAAGTCCAAAATAGATTTCCAAGGATACTGAAGTACTGAGTTCCCGGGAGAGATTGATTTGAGTCGGATTTTATTTCTTAGCAGATAAGAGGACTGAGATATATAAAATCATGAGTCTAGATGGATTGAATTCACTCAGTCCTTTTCCTAAGAGTTGCAGAATCAAAAGCTATTTTGTTTAATCCCTCTTCTACACCGTGCATCCTTCTTGATCTCTCCCCAAACCATCCTAACCACCTCGAACTGTAGCCACCTCTTCTCTAAGCCGGATGTAAATACTCATTTCTTTACGTAAGATATCTGCCTCCAGAATCCACAGCCGCTCTACCATCTGCCAACGTGACCGAACACCATTACCCGGTCGCTGATACATCCCTTCAGAACTTCCTGTGCCCAAACCGTCTGCCCCACTTCCCATTTTACATGAGGGGCAAACTTTTTTTACATAAGGGTGGTATTTCTATGGAATTCGGGGTTGAGGCAAGTATAATTACAACTGTTATAGGAGAGTTGGGCATTGGAGTGTTTCAAAGGGTATGGGTCAGACATTTGTAAATGGGATGGACTTGCATGCAATATCCTGGACAGTATGGATCAGTTAGGCCAAAGGTGCTGTTTTGGTATTTATGATTCCATAACTAAACCATCCTTGGGAAGCATCATGGTTTCAGCTGGGGTAGGGATTGATCTTTAAGTTGCCAGAAAGCACTAGGCTGAGGATGAGATAAAAAGCAAGGATGCAATATTGAGGCTTTATAAGGCACTGGTGAGGCCTCACTTGGAATATTGTGGGCAATTTTTGGCCCCTCATCTAAGAAAGGATGTGCTGACATGGGACAGGCTTCAAAGGAGGTTCATGAAAATGATTCTGGGATAGAAAGGCTATGAGGATGGCTCTGGGCCTGTATTCACTAGAATTCAGAAGAATGAGGGGTGACTTCATTGAAACCTATTGAATATTGAAAAGGCTCAATAGTGTGGACGTGCAGAGGGTGTTTCCTATGGTGGGGGAGTCTAAAACAAGAGGACACAGCCTCAGAAGAGAGAGACATCCATTTAGAACCGAGATAAGGAGAAATTCCTTTAGCGAGAGAGTGGTGAATCTTTGGAATTTGTTGCTACAGGTGTCTGTGAAGACCAAGTCATTGGGTATACTTAAGGCAGAGGTTGAGTAGTCAGGACATGAAAGGATACAGGGAGAAGGCAGGAGATTGGGGCTGAGAGGAAAATGGATCAGTCAAGATTAAACGGCAGAGCAGACTCAATGTGACAAATGTCCTAATACTGATCTGAAATCTCATGGTCTTATGATTTTATGGAAGAGAAATGACAGAATCCCATTTAATTTAGTCTTTTATGACAGTCATAGAACATAGAAGAGTACAGCAGAGTATAGGACTTTCAATCCATAGTGTTAACCCTTTAATCTACTCCCAGAACAATCTAACACTTTCCTCATGCAGAGCCCCCCACTTTTCTTTCATCCATGTGCCTATCTAAGGCTCTTAAATGTCCCTAATATCTTTGCCTTGGCCACCACACTGACAGCATGTTCCACATACCACTCTATGTAAAAATAAACTACCTTTGACCCCCCCCCCCCCATACTTTCCACCAATCACTTTAAAACAACGTGCTCTCATATTAGCCATTTTCACCCAGGGAAAAACATCTTGGATGTCCACTCTGTCTATGCCTCTTATCATATAAATCTCTATCAAGTCACCTCTTGTCCTCCTTCGCTCCAAAGCAAAAAGCCCTAACTCATTAACTTTTCCTCTAATCCAAGCAGCATCCTGGTAAATCTCTGCACCCTTGCTAAAGCTTCCACACCCTTCCTATAATGAGGCAATCAGAGCTGAAAACAATATTCCAAGTGTGGTCTAACCAGAATTTTTTGGAGTTGCAACATTACCTCTTTGCGGCATTTGTGGACATGGACACAAGATCCAGCTGTTCCTCCACACTGCTAAGAATTCTGCTATTAACTCTGTATTCTACATTCAGATTTGACCCTGCAGAGTATCACTTCATAATTCTCCAGAATGAACTCAATTTGCCACTTCTCAGCCCAGTTCAGCATCAATGTTCTTTTGTAACCTTCTGCATTATCCACATCACCAAACTTTGTGTCATCTGCAAACTTACTAACCCACTTTTCCAACTTCCTCATCTAAGTCATTTACAAAAAACACTTACCTCCAGGCAAGATACGCTCCAGCTACTGTCACCCTCTGCTTTCAGTGGGCAAGCCACTTCTGAAACCACACACTGCCAAGTTTCCCTGGATCCTATGCCTACTGACTTTCAGAATTAGCATCATTAACAGGTGAACCGAATGGGGTGCATGCAAACAAGCAAGAGTTTATTTTAAGCACATCAACGAACAGAGAAAACTGAAAGACATTACACGACATCTCTCAATCTAATTTGTGTATCATCAACTAGGAATGTTGGGTGTAGATATAATTAAATGTGAAACAGGCCCTTCGGCCCAAATGATTCGCGTTTTAATCCAGTCTTGGTCACCAGGGTTATTAATCAAAATCACGCCCCACTCTGCCTGGGGGTAGCATAGTCATTATACACATGATACCGAATCATAGCAGCTCCTTCAGTTATATTAACTCTAACTTGAAAATAACTGCTCTAGGTATCTGCTACCGCTTTGCCTTCTCTCAGGCCCATCCCTGAGACGAGAGTCAGGCCGGCCGGAGGGCGAGGCCGCCTGTGGAAGGAGGGGGCGGGAGGCTGCGCAGGGCGCGGTCCCTTTAAGAGGGCGGGGCTAAAGGCGGCGGCGGCGGCGGCACGGGCACACTCTGTTGGAGCGCGCGAGCCATGTGGACGCAGCTGGCGAGGAGCCGTTGCCGGTTACCGGCCGGGGCCGGGCTCGGGGGTCGCGCTGCGCGGCTCACCGCCCTCCGCACCCAGCACGGGGCCGTGGAGGGGTCGGCAGCCGGCCGCCAGCTCCCCTGCACCGACGTGACGAAGAGCATCAGGTAAACCGGATTCCGGGCTGGGAGTCTCCAAGCCTACACTTGCAATTTTATAGCATCCTCTTCGACAAATTCAGAGAACTCGCCTTTAGTTTTCACGGACACTGTGTGTGTGTGTATTTTTTTAACGGCATACACGCTCATGTAAAATGGGAAGTGGGGCAGACGGTTTGGGCACAGGAAGTTCTGAAGGGATGTGTCAGCGACTGGGTAATGGTGTTCGGTCACGTTGGCAGATGGTAGAGCGGCTGTGGATTCTGGAGGCAGATATCTTACGTAAAGAAATGAGTATTTACATCCGGCTTAGAGAAGAGGGGGCTACAGTTCGAGGTGGTTAGGATGGTTTGGGGAGAGATCAAGAAGGATGCACGGTGTAGAAGAGGGATTAAACAAGATACGCAAGATAATGCGGTCACTGGAATATTGAACAAAAAGGGTGGTTGAGTGGGACTAAAGTGTAGACTCGCAGGGGTGGTCAACCTTTTACATTCCATGCATCAATTTTTTCACGCACGAGTTCTATATTAACATTTTTACAAGAATTGTGAGGGTACAGGAGTTGTATGGCGCGTTTGAACTCGTGCGTGAAAAAATTGGCGCAGGGAATGTAACAGGTTGCCCCCCCCCCCCGGTTGAGGGAAGATACACAAAAAAAGAGATGCAGAAGGTGATGGAGGGCGAGACGAGTTGGTAAATGCCAGATGCTGAAGGTGGGTGGGGGGGATGATGATGCTGGGGCAGCAGTGGGGAGAGTGATGTTTAAAGATAAATTAGTGAGTGGTAGGTGAAACAGACGAGGTCAAACTTAGGCAGATGGAGCCAGTTGGTAGGGTGGGATGAATGGGTAGATAGAGATGGGCTGCAAAGTGATGCAAAACCAAAGAAAGAAAGGCCAGCGCAGAGGAGACGGGTAGGATATGTCAAGGGAGAAGAAACCCAGGTGAATAGTTGTTTGAATGATGGGCAGGCAGAACCAGGTGAGAGTGAGTGATTGATGGGGGGGGGGGGGGGAGAAGAAATTGACAAAGGTGAACGAGGGGAGAGAGAACCTGGGTGGATCAGGAGGAGTGGGAAAGGATCATAGTGCGTGTGAAAAATCAATGTTTGTGTTATTTAGTTGTAGGCTGGAATATGAAATCTTGGTCTCAGTGGTGTTCGGCCTCTGTTGACAGTGAAGGAGACTGAAGGCAAGTTAATGTGGGAATGAGGAGCAGAGTTCAAACATGTACAACCAGAAGGTCATTGTGAATAGAGCATGGGTGTTGTGCGAAATAGTCACCTAGTCTATGCTTGATCTCGCCAGTGTTTATTTCCTCCCTTATTCCGCTTGTCTGTTCCCTAATACAATGAGATGGGCTCTTATCCTCACCATCTAGATCCTTGTGATCTTGCACCTTATTGTCTACCTGCATTGCACTTTCACTGTAGCTGTTACACTTTATTCTGCATTCTATTACTATTTTATACTATACTTCAGTGTATGTGACAATAATAAAACAGTTCCATTTTCACCTATCACTTTACAGGCAATCTGTCTCGACCTGCCCTCTTACCTATAGCCTCCTGTCCTATCCAACCCCTGCTTTTTCCATTATCTGTTTCAACCCATCACCCACCAGTCTGTCTCTAAATTCATACTCCGCCTGTATCCATCTGCCTATTATCCCCCTCCATACCTGGTTCCACCCATCACCTTCCAGTCCCTTGCCTTGCTCCTTCCTCTCTGGAAACAGCTTACCTTTCCTGTGTGCTCTCGGTCCTGATGTTGGGTCTCGTCCAGAAACACTGATAGTCCCTTTGTTCCTTCACCAGCTGAGTTCCTCCAGCAGTTTGTTGATTTAAAAAAAGAAGACGCATGGAGAGGATTGGCAACAGGTTGTGTGGGGAGAGGAGGAAGGGGTGTGGCAGTGTCATCCATATGGGTTTGAACTGTGGAGTGTGGGTACAGACTAAACAAATAGCCCACTGTATATTTCACATCTATTTTTGCTCATGATGTGGGGCTAAGTAGTGCCTTGAAACACTGCCCAAGTTAATTACGTTCTGGTTGCTTGTGTTTGGGGCCAGTAGTGCAGAAGCAACCATGTGTTGCTGCTGGTGAGGCTGATTGCTCATGTGGTTGATGCAGTACCAGTCAGTTGGGTGGTTGTTCTATTTGGTAAAATTCTTGAGTGCAGTTGGAGTTAATCTTAGGACAGTAGAGTCACTCTCTTGTTCCTTGTAGATTGGGGAAAGTCTTTGTTGATTTGGCAGCTAAGTCGCTCCCCACAACATTCTGCAGCTCTAACCTGCTCTTGTAAATCTGGTCCTGTTAACTTTCTGGTTGATGGTATGATCTCAGCAATCATAATGCCATTGCCTTTCAGGGATTGGAGCTGGCCGTGGCATGTGTGAGATGAATGTTATTTTGCCTCTTACCAGACCATTTCAGGTCCAGTTCAGTGAAATTGACTGTTGGGCTAATGCCTGAAATTTTAGCCCAGGGTGAAGGAAAGCAACTGAAGAAGTTAAGATTCACAGCATCGCCTTGAGAAATTCCTGCAATGATGGGCTGGAATCAAAATTGGAATTAAAAAAAAAAGACCAAAATTGGGCCATTGAAGACAGAAACGGGTGAATTTATTATGGGGAACAAGGAAATGTCAGCTGAGTTGAACAGGTACTTTGGATCTGTCTTCACTAGTGAAGACACAAACAATCTCCCAGATGTAATAGTGGCCAAAGGAACTAGGGTAATGGATGAACTGAATGAAATTTATATTAGGCAAGAAACGGTGTTGGATAGACTATTGGGTCTAAAGGCTGATAAGTCCCCAGGACCTGATGGTCTGCATCCCAGGGTACTTAAGGAGGTGTCTCTAGAAATCATGGATGCATTGGTAATCATTTTCCAATGTTCTATAGATTGAGGATCAGTTCCTGTGGATTGGAAGGTGGCTAATGTCCCACTTTTCAAGAAGGGAGGGAGAGAGAAAACAGGGAATTATAGACTGGTTAGCCTGGCGTCCAGTGGGAAAGATGCTGGAATCAATTATAAGAGGAAATTATGACACGGATAGCAGTAGAAGGATCAGTCTGAGTCAGCATGGATTTATGAAGGGAAAATTATGCTTGACTAATCTTCTGGAGTTTTTTTGAGGATGTAGCTATGAAAATGGACGAGGGAGAGCCAGTGCATGTAGAGTACCCGGACTTCCAGAAACCTTTTGATAGAAGTCCCACATAGGAGATTAGTGGGCAAAATTAGGGCACATGGTATTGGGGGCAGAGTACTGACATGGATTGAAAATTGGCTGGCTGACAGGAAACAGAGTAGCGATTAATGGGTCCCTTTCGGAATGGCAGGCTGTGACCAGTGGGGTACTGCAAGGTTCTCGGTGCTGGGACAGCAGCTGTTTACAATATACAATAATGATTTCGATGAAGGGATTAAAAGTAACGTTAGCAAATTTGCCGATGACACAAAGCTGGGTGGCAGTGTGAAATGTCAGGAGGATGTTATGAGAATGCAGGGTGAGTTGGACAGGCTAGATGAGTGGGCGAATGTATGGCAGATGCAGTTTAATGTGCATAAATGTGAGGTTATCCACTTCGGTGGCAAGAACAGGAAGGCAGATTACTATAAATGGAGTCAAATTAGGAAAAGGGGAAGTACAACGAGATCTAGGTGTTCTTGTGCATCAGTCAATGAAAGCAAGCATACAGGTACAGCAGGCAGTGAAGAAAGCTAATGGCATGCTGGCCTTTATAACAGAGGAATTGCGTATAGGAGTAAAGAGGTCCTTCTGCAGCTGTACAGGGCCCTGGTGAGACCCCACCTGGAGTATTGTGTACAGTTCTGGTCTCCAAATTTGAGGAAGGGCATTCTTGCTATTGAGGGAGTACAGCGTAGGTTCACAAGGTTAATTCCCGGAATGGCGGGACTGTCATATGTTGAAAGATTGGAGCAACTGGGCTTGTATACACTGGAATTTAGAAGGATAAGAGGGGATCTGATTGAAACATATAAGATTATTAAGGGATTGGACACGCTGGAGGCAGGAAACATGTTCCCACTGATGGGTGAGTCCAGAACTAGAGGCCACAGTTTAAGAATAAGGGGTAGGCCATTTAGAACAGAGATGCGGAAAAACTTTTTCACCCAGAGAGTGGTGGACATGTGGAATGCTCTGCCCCAGAAGGCAGTGGAGGCCAAGTCTCTGGATGCTTTCAAGAGAGAGTTAGATAGAGCTCTTATAGATGGTGGGGTCAGGGGATATGGGGAGAGGGCAGGAACGGGGGTACTGATTATGTATGATCAGCCATGATCACAGTGAATGACGGTGCTGGCTAGAAGGGCCGATTGACCTACTCCTGCACCTACTGTCTATTGTCTATTAATTTTATCTTTGTGAGCAGGACATATCTGGGCAGATTTCCATATTGTTGGGTGGTCTGATTGAAACAAATTTGTTGGAAGCCCAGCTAAGTTAATAAGCACAAATGTTAAGCGCTATAGCTTGGATCCCATCTTTTTCTACATCTTTGTGTCCTGTACTCTTGCCTGCAAAGGGGTTACCTAGAACAATATAGACCCTTTGGCCCACAATGTTGTGTCGATATTTTAACCTGTTACAGGATCGAGCTAACCCTTCACTCCCAGATAGCCATCCATCTGTCTTTAATTTATGTGCCTATGTAAGAATTTCTTAAATGTCCCTAATGTATCTACCTCTACCACTATCCCTGGGCTCCATGCACTAGCCACTCTTTTAAACAAAAATCTCTGATGCCCTTCCCCTCCCATGTTAAAATTATGCCCCCTTGTATTAACCATATTCGCCTTGGGGGGGGGGGGGAAGGAGTCTTTTGCTGTCTACTCTAGCATGCCTCTTGTCATCTTGTACACTTCAATCAAATCACTCCTCATCCTCTTCACCAAAGAGAAAAGCCCTATTTTGCTCAATTTATCCTCACAAGACATGCTTTCTAATCCAGGCAGCATCCTGGTGAATCTCCTCTGCATCCTCTCTAAAGCTTCCACTATCCACTATAATGAGGTGACCAGAACTGAATGCAATATTCAAAATGTGGCCTAACCAGAGTTTTATTGAGCTGCAACATTACTGTTAATACTTAACAATTATACACATAGTCAACACTTCAACACTTTGGACCACCCAGTGAAGAATCACTTTGCCAAGGCAGCAAAGTAGTTTCTTAACTTCAGGATGCTGCTAATCTATAACGCATTCTCTGCACTGATTTAACTTCTGATGCCAGCACCTGATTTAACTGCTGGAGAAAAGTGAATGTAGGTGGATGATAAACTGCACCTTGGTTGAGAGGAAAATGGGTTTAATGAGGTCCTGGCATGGAAGAGGGAAAGGGAATTAAGTTTGGGATTTGGAAAACTAAATTATTACCCTCATCAGGCAGCTGAACCAGCGTGGACATCTTCATTCACCATAAGCACTGAGCTGATCTTTGAACACAATCTATGGACTCGCTTTCAAAAACTCCACAACTCGTGTTCTCGGTATTATCTTTTATTATTTGTGTATTTTTGCATTTTAATATTTTACCATCTTTTGCATATTAGCACCTTTGTAATTTTTCATTGATTCTACTGTACTTTGCTATACTATGAATGCCTGTGTGAAAATGAATCTCGGGATTATTTTGTGACATATACTTTGATAATAAATTTACTTTGAACTTTGAGTAAGGATGGTTTAAAAGGGCTTCAGAGGAGTTTAAAGGTTATGGGGAGGTGGAAAGCTAGCATTCAGGAAATGGGTTAGAGAGGGGAAAAGGGATGAGAGGGTATAAAGGGCCTTAATTTGTGTGCAGAGGGTTAAATGTATTGCTCAGGTTGTCTCTGGGTCACTCCAGTTCTATATGGAGCAGGTACAGGCTTGGACCCCCAGCTAGTGCCTGTTTAGTGGTAGGGAAGGCTTGACTCCATTGTCTTCCACAGAACACTTCACCCAGTGCCCCAGGCTAGTCAATAAAGAATGGCCACAGGGATGAGTCTTTGGTGTTTGAGAAACAGAATTGGTTCTATTGCAGAGAACAGAGCCACCTATTTGGAGCAAGGATTCCTCATCGAGAAAGCATGTTAAGTTGATTGCTGGTTCTTGGCAGTTTCCCCAGCAAGTTCCTTGTATATATTTTTGAAAAATCTACTTCAAAAGCAGTGAATGCCAGCTGTGTTTGCACAGTCTTATTCATGACTCCATTGCAATGACATACTTCTGAAGAGTAATGTAGGAAATATGACCAGTAACATGTGATGTTGTACGTGACTAATTGGCACATGATAGTGGCCAGAGAACAATTTAGCATTTTTGGTTGGCAGTTTAAATGATGGCCAGGATAACTCTTTTCAAAATGTCTGTGTTCATTTGAGGAAGCATTAGAGCCAGAAAGATCTTGCCTGAAAGATGAGACCTCATTGGTTGTGGGGTGCATCAGTCAGCTTGGTTTTTGAACCTCGTGCTTGAATTTCCAGCATCTGCAGATTTCCTCATGTTTGGTTTTTGAAGCTGCTGTTTCCCTGATTGTGTGCTATGCTTTTTCTTTTGTTCTTCTACCACCTATCTGTTGAAAATTGCGATCATGGGAGTGGTTAGCAACAAGATTCAACATATCCTTGAGCACAGTTCCAAAGTTCTCACTGTTGTTGTGATGGGGTCCCTTGGTTGGCACATGAACCTGCTAGCTTCTGGCTCAGAGAGCGTGTCCAGTTGCGTGCACACACAGGTTATGATGCCTGTAGAGTCAAGCTCAGATGATTTAAACAAATCATCTGGTGATACAGCAAAATATTCTGACAAATATTGACTCTGCCGCTAGAGTTCACTTAAAACGTGCTGACTACTGCTGTGCTTAGTTAAAATCAAAGCTATGGATTAGTGTTTATTGTTCTGGGTGCTTCTTTATAGGAAAGTACTTGAACAAAGGAAAGTTTGAAAATTGACCAGAATGATGTTCCACCAAGGTGTTTACAGACAGATGGACAGACAGACAGACATACGGTACTTTATTGATCCCGAGGGAAATTAGGTTTTGTTACAGTCGCACCAACCTAGAATAGTGTAGAAATATAGCAAAAAAAAACATAAATAAATAATAATAATTATGCCAAGTGGAAATAAGTCCAGGACCAGCCTATTGGCTCAGGGTGTCTGACACTCCGAGGGAGGAGTTGTAAAGTTTGATGGCCACAGGCAGGAATGACTTCCTATGACACTCAGTGTTGCATCTCGGTGGAATGAGTCTCTGGCTGAACGTACTCCTGTGCCTAACCAGTACATTATGGAGAAATGGAAGGAAAGATTTTTTCACTGAATTGTAATTTTAGGGGGTGTTGGTGGTAGGGATCAAAAGAGAAAGCTATGGAGAAACATTTAAAATTTGATTTTAAAAAATTACAAGGGTGTTGTTGGGAATGGATTTTGACACCTGTTCAAGAGTAGAGTGGCTTCCTGTGCTGTAATTTCTGTAACGTTTTGTATCATGTTTGTAACTTTTGAGAGAAACTTGTATTTTTTTTGTAAACGGCCTTGAGATTTTTTTTCATTTTAGAACAGAATTAAATCCTTTGTTCTGCTTCATGGAGTCATACAACACAGAAACAGTTCTCTGACCCACTGAATCTGTGCTGGCCATCAACCACCCATTTACGATAGGTCCATTTTATTCTCTCCACGTTTCCCTCAGCTCCCCCAAGATTCGACTACTTGTCAATGATGGGGACAGCACAGACTTATTAAACTATTAACCTACACGCTGATGGAATATGAGAAGAACAAAGCATCCAGGAGAAACCTTTGTGTTCAAGGGAAAATCTACCGAACTCCCTCCACACAGACATTAGTCATTGTGGGTAATTATTGCTTGGACAGCAATAATAAATGGTGGTTTCTATGTCCTGAGGCCATGCTGTGTCTGCCCACGTAGTGGTTAGCGTAATGCTATTACAGCACCAGCAATCTGGGTTCATTTCCTACTGCTTCCTGTAAGGAGCTTGTGTGTTCTCCCCTATGACCACGTGGGTTTCCTCTGGGTGTTCTGGTTTCCTCCCACAATCCAAAGAAGTGCAGGTTAGTTGGTTAATTGGTCTCATGGTTGTATTTGGGCGATGTTGGCGCGTTGGGCTGGAAGGTTCCACAAGTCTCTACATCTGAAATCAAAATCGCAGAGTACTGGGACAATGAGTCTCTGTCCACCCCCTTCCCACCTCTACAGATAGCTTTTAGTGGTACTTACACATCTGCTTATTTTTCTAAGTGTATAGTTACTTTAAGCACAATGATAATTTGGGTCTGAGATTGTGCTACTCCTTTGCCAAGAACAGAATTGTAATTTCTTCGGATTGAATTTCCTGCTGCCAAGAATAGGGGGTGGGGATCTTGCTCAGAGTTGCTGTGTTGGCTTGGGCTCTGACTCCAGAGCAGCCCAACAGTCTGGTCATGTGTATCTACAATTTTGGAGGAGTTAGTGCATTTTAAATCAGCTGGGTTGGAAGTAAAGGAAATCAAAAGCTGTGAGACTTGGTTGAGAGGGCAATGATTTTAAAAGGGACTTGAAAAGGCAACTTCTTCTCAAAGAGGGTGGAATGAGCAGCTCAAACCAATTCATACCGCTATTATAAAATACATTTGGATAAGTGTCAGAAACGAGCCACATTCCCGAATAATGGCCACGAGACAAATTCAAGGAAACAAAGTTTATTAACAGTTCTGCAGAGCTGGGCTCCCTCAGAGAAGGGAACCCTGAACCTTACAGGGCAGCAGGTTTTATCCTTCTTCCTTACCCCTCCCCTCCCTGACTCGGGAGGTACATAGTCTTATCCCATTCCATATTTGGAGTTGTTTTTTTTACACATTTCTGTAAAACAATAGTCCATATCTCAGGACTTCAATGATTCCACAAACAGTTAATCTTGTCAGGGCTTCTGCAATCATGCTTATCAGGCATAATTAAATCACATTTGTTTTCTGACTTTAACCCAGACATAATTAAATCACATTTGTTTTCTGACTTTAACCCCGACCTCTTTCAGGAAACGCACATCTTAATTTACTTCGACTCTCACAATAAGTATGCAATAGGAAAGGTTTGGATGGATACAGGCCAAATATGGACAAATAGGACCAGCTTACATGGGCATCTTGGTTGGCATGGGTGAGCTAGGCTGAATGGACTCTCTCTGTGTTGTTACTCTTATCATTCTAATATCAATTGATACAAAATGTATATACAGTCGGCCCTCCTTATCCGTGAGTTCTGCATGCGTGAATTCAACTAACTGCGAATTGAGAAATCTGGGAAGTACTCTTCCAGCACTTGTTCTTCGAGCATGTACAGGCTTTTTTTCTTGTCATTATTTCCTAAACAATGCAGTATAACAACTATTTACATAGCATTTACATTGTATTAGGTATAAGTAATGTAGAGATGATTTAAAGTATACGGGAAGTTGTGCGTAGGTTATCGTGGATTGTGGTAAAAAAAAATCAGAGGTTCTCTTACTAAGTAAGTCAGAACAGCTACGTCCAGTATTATTTAGTGTCAGTCAAACGTTTGTCTTAATATTGTCGTGGTTTCTCGTGCCCCACAAACGACCAGGAGACGCAGAAGATTCTTCAATAAGGGTTAAACTTTAATTTGCAAATCAAAGCTGAGACAGTCATTGAGCTAGTCGCTGATTGCCCACCGATCCTTGTACATAGCATTTTTTATAGCAATCTCCTGGTTTAGTTTCAGTCTACAGTTGCGTATCACAAGTACATCCGCCACTATTGTTTCTACCTATTGACTTAATCATGTTCTAATCTACATCTCTTAGCTACCTCTCATTAACACATCATTGTCTTCTACATTCTTAAGATTTCATTCTCCTACTAAATTGGATACATGCATAGCAAATAGCAAGTTCAAAGCTGACTACATAGTTTTGGTTACACAGCAAACAATGCAACTTTTATACTCCAGTAATATATAGTATATATTTTACCTTTCTATGCATATAAAACACTTGAAACATATGTATTTCAATAATTAAACTACTGCGTTGCTTAGTATTAATTGTAGCTTTCATCAGGGCAGGGCCTTTCTCACATTGTCCTTTAAAATTGTTAAGATTGTTGACCGACTGTAGCCTAATGCTTTTCCAGTGACCGATTGTGTTTCACCTCTTTCTGATTGCTTTATTATTTCCACTTTATTTTCAATCATGATTTTTTTTTATGAACAGAAACACTGTGGATTCAGAGCTCCGCCGAGTCCTAAAGACCACTGCAATGAAAACGGTTAAATCAAGTTCAGGGTTCCACCGGGTCCTAAAGCCGACGGGTTAAATAAGGGACTTGAGCATCCGTACTTTTTGGTATCCGCGTTGGGTCCCGGAACCAATCCCCCGCAGATAAGGAGGGTCGACTGTACAGTACTGTGCAAAATTATTAGGAAGCCTAGATTTTTTAATATGGTTTCAGATGGTATGGCTTCCACAGAACCCTGATCTCAACATCATTGACGCTGTCTGGAATTACCTGGAGAGACAGAAACAAGTGGGGGAGCCAAATTTTGCAGAAGAACTGTGGCAAGTTCTCCAAGGTGTTTGGAACAACCTACCGGCTGATTTTCTTATAAAACTAGATGTCAGCGTACCTAAGAGAATTGATGCAGTTTTAAAGACAAAGGGTGATCACACAAAATATTAATTTGGTTTAGCTTTGTACTGTTTACTGCTCTTTATTGTAATATTTTTATTGAAACACTCTAGTTCCCTAATCTCCGTCCCTGCCTAACATGACATTGAGGTGCAAGCCCACCCCGAAGCCCCCTGTTTGTGTGGATGCTGTGTGATTTGTTACCCTGTTACGAATAAGTACCACGAAATAACGGACAGTATACTGCATACAATTAAATGCTTTAGCTTTATAATTCTTAATTTGACTGAAGAGTTAGTAAAGAAAAAGCCAAAAAAAGAGAAAAGGGCCCATTTTAATGAAAGTCTAATGTGCTCAAGTTGGAGCTCACAGTTTCCCCTTCGCCGATCCTCCTTCGATCTCCCAGGGCTTCGTTGAATCATGACCCCAGACTCCTATAACCTCTTCTCTCATCTCTTCCCTTCATCTCACCATACAAAAAACCCAGTTCACACTGGTGTCAGGCACACAACATGAAAGACTCACTCCCTTCTTTGGACAGCTCACATTCCAAAGCACCTGTTATCTCTAACATTAACTCAAACACTGCTTCTACAGAAAAATTGTTATGTTATCAGTGAAACCTTTCCCAGGGTGTTACATTATATTTTGAAACTTTTCATTATTTTTGAAAGCATCTTTGCTTTACAGAAATTTTTTTGCTTGTGCTAAGACTTTAGCACAGTACTGTATCAACTGTCTCTATGTGGTGAGATTACAAATATTGAAATGTAATATAAATTTTGAATCTCTCCTTTGCCGCAGGCAAATAATTCTGAATTGTAAAGCAGAGTTGGTAGCCTTGAAGAAATATGAACCAGGTTTTCACCCAAGGCTGGCCATTGTGCAGGTAAGTTTTAAAGTGTATGGAAAGCAAATATACCTTGTTAGATTTTCTTTTAATTAGCAATCAGAAAATATTTTCAGTCCTTGCGCTGATATGGACTCATACCTGAAAGAATACTATATTCTGGCCACTTTGCAGTGCCTCTCCCCACTGGTTTATTCGGTCAGTGGCTGGTGAACTTGCTGTGATTCAGCATTTTAGCGCGTTTGTTCATTCTCACAGTTAGCTGAAAACTCTGCATCCACTTCCCAACTTGGTTGTCATTGGCTGACTTGATGCGTCACTGCAGAGGGCATGAGGAGGCAACAATATAGGAGTAGAACTGGGGTTGTGGAACAACCAGACCAGACAAGTGCAACAGTAGTCCATTGCCAAAGGATACCAGTGAGCCAGTCAGATTGTTAAGACAAGATAATTGCTTAATTTTTCTAGATTTTCCTTTCAACTAATATTTAACTAGTAATCAGAAGTAAATTTATGAATAAATTACTACTGCACTAACATACCAGAGTATCTGATCACCTGGTAGAAGGTGCAACTGCTTAAGTCTGCCTGTAATTGGATAAGACTATTTAGGAGATTACTAAAATGCAAAACCATTGTTGTATGTTAGTGTTGACTTTAATGATATAGCTGTGATGAGGGCCATCAACTGAGGCATGAAGAAATCGTTGGGTCTCAGATTATCTCAGGGTCCAGCCAGTTAAGCATTGGATTTAGATTGGCAGGCATACTCAGCCCAGTGGACTCTTCCAAAAGAACGTTCAGGAGCTTTTGCTTGAAGTGGGAGAAGTTCAACAGATCAAGTTTTTTTGGTTGTTGCAATCACTAAACTATAACCTACAGTCAAAGTCTCGGGTTTCTTAATTATTCACCAGTACCTGCAGGGTCCACTAGGTGGGCGGACATTGGAGGTGAAGAACCTGGTAGAACTGTAGTCAGTGGGAATTGAGGGGATAGTTCATTGGCTGGAGTCATACCCAGCATATAGAGGTTTAGTTGTAGTTGTAGTTCAAGGATATGCATCCTGCACCTAAAGAATTTCTATGCTAATTCTATTTGCCTGCATTAGCCCCATAGTCCTCCTTTTCTATAAAATAACTGTCCAATTGCCTTTTAAATACTGTAATTGTGTCCACCTTGGCTCCCACCTCTGGCGTTTCATCCGTATAACTATCACTCTCTAGAAAAACTTGCCCCTCAAATTTTGGAGCTCCTTTGTTAGTACAGCAGTGTTTGTGAGGTTAGACTACTCTAGAATGGGGTGTTAAGTGATAAAGTTTACACTGCAGAAATGCAAGGTGATGACCATTAGCTGGACGAAATATTCACCACCCCCTGCTCCCCTAGGTCAGTCAGTTGCACTTTGCCACGACAGATCCCTACTTGTCAAAGCTTTCAGACATTCAGGAGGACACCATTGAACTGAAGGTTAACTGAACCAGTCAAGCACATTAGAGCCACAAAGGGACAACATACTGTGCGAAGATATTTTTCTCAACTCTCCAAACCTTTCCATCTTCTAAGCAGCCAAATTAGTAGTGTGCTGGAATGCTTTTTCATCTTAGTGCATTTGTAGTGATGTTCTGAGTGTGTACTATCCAAACCACTCTCATCATTGTCCCTTTATTTCCTCAGCTCCCTATTTCCTATCCAGCAATCCTTCATCCATCACTCCATTCCTTTCATTGTGGTACACTCTGTGCCAACCACAAAATGTATAGCAGTAACTTGTCAGGGCTTCAGAACACTTGCTCAATCCCAACAACTAGGGCAACAAGAATATTGGGCTCCTGCACCCATTATTCCCAACAAGTCACACATGTTATCCAAATCCTGGAGCTCTTTGCTCCAATGTGGAAGAAATTGCCAAATAGACCTACAGCCATGCTTGAGTGCCTTTGGGATAGGTATTAAATTCTGCACTGGCACCCGTGTGAATGAATTTCATAAAAATAGTTTTGAACAGTGGTTGGAATTGCATTTGTTAAAGTGTGTGCAGCAAGATCCCATAAAGGCAATGAGACAATGACCAGATGCCTCTTCATAGTGAATGAAAGATGAGTGTTGGTGAGAGGGGAGTGGGATGATACTTCTATTGTTAATAATTTGTTATTAGTAAACCTTTTTTCCCATTGATGCATCACCCTAAATTTTTTCTAGAAGTCTAGAGTTGGACACACCCACAATTTTTATAACCTCAGGATGAGGGTTTTACACTTTGTGGATGGCACAGTGGAGTTGCTGCCTCCCTGCTCTTATGGCCCACATCTATTGCTGGTCTCCAGTGTTGTCTCTGTGCAATTTGCATGTTTTCTCCCACATCCCAAAGAAATGTTGTGTAGTAAGTTAATTGGCCACTGTAAACTGCCCCTAGTGTGGTAATTGGAGTGTGGAGAGATTCAATTGCAGGGAAGATTAGCTGGCGATTGAGATTGCTGTATGTGCCAGATCAAAAGCGGCCAATTTAGTCATCAAGTTTATGGCCTAAGAAAGTATTGTGCTGCACCCCATCTTAAAGTTCTTAAAACTTGCTCTGTCTTTCTGGTAAAACTGAAAACACTAGTTTTGCATTGCTTTGCAATATGACTTCATAATATGTTAGCAAACATTAATTGGCAATGGACCATAAGGAAATGTTAGGGCAGGTGTCCAAATAGTTGAGGTTTTATGGTGTGTCCTTGTATTTCAAGGTGTGATTGTTGGAATGATTAAGTCTGAGCAAGGAAGTAGAATTTGGATGCCTGAGGGTGTTGAACTGGAGTTAATAACAAATGCCTCCATTTGAAGGGGATGTTGATGCCTTGTGAGAAGTCTACCAGGGTAGAGAGACAATGGCAGCAAAGGCACAGAATTGGCTTGAGATACGAGGAATGATATTTGATATTTATCAATGATTGTTAGTACAATGTGTGGTTAGAAAACTGGCTGATGATCACCAAGATTAGACACTAGTAAATAGTGAAGCTGTATTTTCAAGTGGTTGTAGATGGTGGTGGAGTGAGCATAAAGTGTAGTTGATGGACAGTAATGAGAAGAAATGTATCTGAAAAGTTTTTAAAAATCTTTATATTGTACCATTTGGGATGTTGTATTTGTGAAGTATAGTAGCTCTATCCTATCAACCAGTCAAATATGAGCAGGCTCCCACCAACAGCAGTGTAATGATGATCGACCTGTTTTTGTAATGTTAATTGATGTGCCAGCAATTACAACCCTGTCTATATGATGTTTGTAAAAAATCTGATTGCTATTCTCTGCATCTGATTGATCTTCCCGTTGTTCCACTCTCCTGTTCTGTAACCATCAAGTAAAATTCCTTTTGGCTTTGCCATGCATATTTTCTGGAGGGTGATTCGAATGCAAATTCTGTTGGAGCTCCCATTTGCTTAAAAGATGTCTTTTTTTTTCCCTTTTAGGCAGGTGATGGTGATATTTCGGATGTGAAGAAGATGGCAGAAGAGGTGAGTTTTCTTACCCTGTAATAGAATAGGCCTGTTGAGAGAGATAAGGTAGCTAGAAGAAGCCTGAGAAGGGACTTTGGAGAGCTAGAAAGGGTCATGAGAAGGCCTTGGTGAAAAGAATTAAGGAAAACTCTCAAGTTATTCTATGTGTATGTGAAGCACAGGAGGATGACTAGAGTGAGGGTGGTATTGATCAGGGATAAAATGGAAAACATCTCAGGAGTGGGAGGAGGCAGGGGAGATCCTTAATGAATATTTTGCTTCAGTGTTCATCAGTGTGGAAGACCTTGATGGATGTAAGGTCAGTGTAGATATGCTGAAACATGCCAAGGTCAAGAAAAAGGATGTACTGGAACTTTTGAAAAACATTACGATAGATAAGTCCCCAGGACCAGACAGGATGTTCCCTAGTTACTACAGGAAGCAAAGGGAGAGATTGCTGCACTTTTGGCAATTATCTTTGTTTCCTCACTGGCCACAAAACTAGTAGCAGAAGATTGGAGAGTGGCAAATGTTAGTTCTTTGTTGAAAACAGCTGGTAGGGATAATCCTGGGAGTTATAGACTAGTGAGTCTTGCATCAGTGGTAGGCAAACTACTGAAGAAAGTTTTTAGAGACAGGATGCACAAGTATTTGGAGAAACAGTCTAATTAGGGATAGTTGTTATGGCTTTGTGAGTGGCTGGTCATGTCTCATGAGCCTGAGTGACCATTTGAGGAAGTGAAAAAAATTGATGAAGGTAGTGATGGATGTGGTGTGTATGGATTTCAGTAAGATGTTTGACAAATTTCCCCATGTTACGATCATTCACAAAATCAGAAGGCATGGGTCTAGTGAAACCTTGACAGTGAAGGCAGAAGGTGACAAAGATAAGATTTATCTTTATTTGTCACATGTACATTGAAGCATCCAGTGAAATGCGTTGTTTGTGTAAAATTGAATCAACGAGTATTGTACTGGGCAGCTCAAGTGTCGCCAAGCTTCCGATTCCACATAGCATGCCCCACAACTCACTGACTCTTGTCTTTGGAATATGGGAGGAAACTGAACACCCAGAGGAAACCCATGAGGCCACTGGGAGAATGTACAAACTTGGAGACAGCAGTGGGAATCGAACCCCTGGTACTGTAGAGCACTGAATTAACCTCTATGCTATGTGCCACACCCCCATATTGTGCTTGGAGAACTGTGACTAGGATCTGTTCTGGGACCTCTGATTTTTTAAATAAATAAATGAATGAATGAATGATTTGGATTGTCAAGTTTGCAGATGACATGGAGGTTGGTGGTGTTTTAAATAGTGCAGAAGGTTGTCATGGGTATAATGGAACATTGATAGGATGCAGAGCTGGGCTGAGGAGTGGTGGAGTTCAATGCAGAAAACTATGTGAAGATCAAACTTGAAGGCAGAGTACAAGGTTAATGATAAAATGATTAGCAGTGTGGAGGAATGGAGGATTCTTTAGGGTCCATGTCAAAAGATCCCTTAAAGTTGTTATGCAGGTTGATAGAGTGGTTAAGAAGGCATATGGTATGCTGGCCTTCATTAGTCAGGGTACTGAGTTCAACAGCCACAAAGTAATGCTGCAGCTCTATAAAACTCTGTTAAGACCATACTCGAAGTACTGTGTTCAGTTCTTCTTGTCTGTTAAGAAGGATGTGGAAGGTTTAGAGAGGGTGCAAAGGAGATTTGCCTGGATTAGAGAGCATGTTAATGAGGGAAGGTTCTCTGGAGTGAGGGAGGATGAGCAAAGACTTGTTAGTGGTGTTTAAGATGATAAGCAGAATAGATAGACTGGAATAAAGTAATTAGAGTTCAATGGTTAAGCTGGGAATCTTTGTATTCTGCATACCTGAAAACTATTGGCTAATATGGGAAGATTTAAAATGGCACCAGAAAAGGAAGATTTTCTTTATAAATTGTGAATCTCTTGAGCAAAGTAGAAGGAATGAAACTGCATCCCATGTGTGAAAATGCAAATGCCCCCATTTATTCAGTATGAAGCATTTTCTCTTCATTAACTTAATGGTTAGTATATGGAACTTGCTACTGATGAAGCGGAAACTTGCTTTCTGCAGGAAGTGAAAAGGTGAGGAAAGGGAATGAAGGATGTGCTCAATCTGAGATTGGGTGAATGGAATGAGTAAAATATCTCTGCTGTCTGATTTGTTTACACAACTGGTTAAATATTCTGCTAATGATAAATGAGATTCTGCAGATGTTGGAGGAGCTTTGCAAGTCGGGCAGGATCTCAGTTTAGATCTGTCACAGATTGGGGCAGTGCTTTGTCCACCGACAAAAGGCAGGATCCCCCAGCGGCTATCTGTTTTGGTATGACTTCCCATCCCCATTCATACATGTCTGCCCCTGACCTTCTTTACTGCCAGGATGAGGCCAAACTCAGGTTCGATAAGCAACATCTCGTATTCTCTGTGGGTAACCTCCATGAGCATTGATTTCTCCAACTTCTGGTAATTTCTCCCCCTCCTCCACCTCCCCATTCTGGTTACCCTCTCACCAGCTTGTCACCTCCCTCTGAACCTTCCTTCTGTGGTCCATTGTCCTCTGTTGTCAAATTTCCCCTTCTTCAGCCCTTTACACCATCCACCTTTCCCCTCAGTTTCTTACCAGATTTTCTTCCCCATCCACCTTTCCCCTCACTTGGTTTCACCTATCTCCTGACAGCTTGTGCTCCTTCCCCTTATTCTGGTTTCTGCCCCTTCCTTCCCAGTCCTGATGAAGGACCTTGGCCAGAAACATCAACTGTTTGTTCCCCTCTGTAGATGATGCCTGACTTGCTGAGCTCCTCCAGCATTCTGTTTGTTTTTCCCATTTTCTTATGAGCGAGTTTAAAATTAGTCGACCCTAGAATTGCAGCCCCATGGCCTTTATTATAGATGCCTGGTAATCGGTCCGTCAAGAAACCTTTCCCGGGTTCTGTTAAGTTTTTTTTTATTCTGAGCACCAGTGCAAGATCCCACAAACTGGAGTGAGATACAAGTCCAGATTATCTACTGAGAAGATAAAAGAGCCGAACAATAAGACACAAGTGATTGCAGATTATGGAAATTTGGACAACACACAAATAGCTGGAGGAACCTAGTGGGTCAGGCACCATCTATGTTAATAAATGGACAATTGTTGAGTTTTGATGAAGGGGTCTCAACCTGAAACTTGACTGTCCATTTCCTTATGTAGATGCTGCCTGTTGAGTTCTTCCAGCTTTTTGTGTGTTGGGCCAAATTTTCATGGAAGTGGGTGAAGAAGAGGAGCAATCCACCTTAATTCTGACCACAACCTGTAGACTGACTTTCAAGGACTCTGCAACTCATGTTCTCAGGATTATTTACATGTATATGTGCACACTTTCTCAGTCTTTGTAGTTTTTCATTGATTCTTTTGCACTTCTCTGTTCTACTGTGAATGTCTGTAAGCAAATAAATCAAGATAGTATATGGTGACATGTATATACATTGATAATAAATTTACTTTGTAATTTGTATTTTGAAATGAGGGCTGTGGAGAGTTTTATAGATTGGAACTAATGAGCTATATTGACCTTTAAAAGAAACTTGGTGTACCAGCCTTGTGTACTTAGACATGCATGGCTTAATCTTTGACATAAGCATACTGTATGCTACTGGCAGGAACAACCAAGTAGTGGAACTGACATTTCTCTGTTCCAGACAGGCAATTACCCCACCCGTTGTGGTGATGGACTCAGAGTCATAGAAAAGTGCATCACAGAAACAGGCCCTTCAGCCCATCTATTCCATGCCAAACCATTTACACTTCCTACTCTCATTGACCTACACTGGGACCATAAACCTCCATACCCCTACCATCCATGTACTTATCCAAATTTCTCTAAAACGTTGAAATCGAGCTTGCATGCACCACTTGTGGGGGCAGCTTGTTCCACACTCTTGTGACTCTTTGAGTGAAGAAATTTCTCATGTTCCCCTTAAATTTTTCACCCTTAACCTCTGGTTGTAGTCCCATCCAAAATCAGTGGAAAAAGCCTGCTTGCGTTTACCCTGTCTGTATAGCTCTATCAAATCTCCATTCAGTCCTCTATGTTCCAAGGAATAAAGTCCTAACTTATTGAATCTTTCCTCAAACTCGGGTCCTGTAGACCTGGCAGCATCCCTGTTAATTTTCTTTGTACTCTTTCATTTTATTTACATCTTTCCTGTAGGTAGGTGACCAAAACGGGGCACAATTTCCTGTTATGGATCTGTATTTCCAGATCCCTTTATTCTTCCACACACCTCTGTGCCCTGCAGTTCACTGTTAAGACTCAGACACATTTCTTCTTGTGCTCTATGTGATGTTTAATTTGCACCTAGTTAATGTCGCAGTAATGTCCCAGGCACGAGGGAAAATCAAAAATTGATTCTGAATTGACCTGGATTTGTTCTTTCACCAGCCACTAGATGGCATGTGCTGATAGGAAGTTGCAGTGATTTAGAAGATGGTTGCAAGTTGCTATAAGGATAACAATACAGTGGATTCCGGGTAATTGGAACACAGGTTAATTTGGGACAGCTCTTAAAGAAAAAAAACCAAATTGAGAAAATAGCTAGGATTCCCTTGTTTTATTTGGGGCAAGAGGCTGTTGCCAAGCATTTCTAATTAGCGTCAGTTGCATGCATTATGTGTGGCCATTAAGCACTACACCCCTGCTTGGAGCAGATAGGTTTTAAATAATATCTGTTTGTGTTGAAAAAGTAGTTACTGATGGTTGGTGAAAAATAAGCAGGAAGATAATTTAGAATGGGTTTGCTCACTGCTGTTTCAAGCCAGAAATGGATGGGAGTGAAAATGAAACAATTTCACCACTTCAGGTTGGGAACTATGACAAATTTGAAGGTATCGACAATCATCTTGAATGTTTCCTTTGGTTCCCCCACCCCACCATCCAGACACTCAGCTCTCACCTGTGGCTCCACCCCAGTACACTGTTTTGACAGTCAGGTTAAACCAGGCAAGGGTAGCTGGCAGGTTTCATATCTGGGAGACAGGGACATGCCTGTCCTAGCATGTGAAGTCAGCTTTGGCAGACTGGACGGATGAGATCTGCAATCAGGTCCAATGGCCAGGAAGGGCAGTGCTAAATGGAGAGTGAAGGTCATGGTCATCCACTGCAACCAGGGAAGACCCCAGTTATGATGACTGCTTGTCCCACTGCACCCAGACTTCCAATGTCAAAGGACTGGAGCTGCCCTAGTGCAATGGCTTTTCCACTTTAAAAATTCTGGCGCACAGGTTTCTTGTCGTCGTCAGATACGACAGGCAGCAACCAGTGGTATTGGTGGAGTTTTAATTTGTTCTTTTTAAAATTTAAATATATAATTTGTTACTCAAATAGTAGTTTGCCTTTTTTTATACCTTTTTTAACTAATTGGGGCAGCTGCTCAACTGGGCCAAAGTGTACTGGTCCTGATGTGTCCCAATTAACTGGAATCCACTGTACCTGATTTTTATGAAGACAAATGAGATACAAAAGGAAAATAAAGCAGGTTTGTTGAGCTGAACCAAAATTTAGAATATGTTTGGGTGAAGAATGTAAGGATTACCAAATCATATGATGTAAAGTGATGGATGTTGCCTTCTTGAGGCAGTGCCTCCTATAGATACTAATGTTGGGGAGGGATGTGCACATGATGTCTTGGGCAGAGTCCACTTTTCTCTGCAGCTTTTTGTGTTCAAATTGCCAGTCAGGATACTGTAACCATCTATAGAAGTTTGTTAGTACTTCATGACAAACCAAGTCTCCTAAATGGATAAAGATGCTGGCATTTATGTGCTGTGCCCAGGGTAAAAATTGAAAGCTGCTGACTCTCCATCGATAGTCCCCAGGGAGCATTGGTGCAGGGTGTGGGATTAGCAGTGTCTGTTTCAGGATGATAAATCTTCTGTGTCTCCTACTCTGAGGACTGAATTCTCACCTTTTGAGTACAGTAAAACTTTGATAATCCAAAATTAAAACCAAAGAACTAATTGTCAATTGCAGGGGAAAGAAACCAGCCCTCTTTAGGGAATCGGAGGTTGAGAGGATCAGTAGCTTAAAATTCTTTAGTGCTATCACATGGGGCCAGCATGCAAGTGCCATCGCAAAGGGGACACAACAGTCCCTCTACATTCTTACAAATTGTGTAAATTCGGGATGTCACCAAACACGTTGACAAACTTTTATGGATGCACAGTGGAGAGCATCCATCATAACCTGGTATGGAAACATCAATGCCCAGGAATAGAAGAGTCTACTGAAATGGTCGACACAGCCTAGGCCATCACAGGCAAAGACTAATGTACTATTAAGTGCTTTACATAGAGAGTTGCCACAAGAAAGCAGCATCCATCATCCGGAACCCCTGCCATCCAGCCCGTGCTCTCTCTTATTGCTACCATTGGGCAGGAGCCTTAGGTTCTACACCACCAAGTTCAGGAACAGTTAATACCCTACAACTATCTTGAATGGGTATCTTCACTCACCACAACAGGTTGAGTGAACTCGGCCTTTTCTCCTTGGAGCGACGGAGGATGAGAGATGACCTGATAGAGGTGTATAAGATGATGAGAGGCATTGATCATGTGGAGAGTCAGAGGCTTTTTCCCAGGGCTGAAATGGTTGCCACAAGAGGACACCGGTTTAAGGTGCTGGGGAGTAGGTACAGCGGAGTTGTCAAGGGCAAGTTTTTTTTTTACGCAGAGTGTGGTGAGTGCTTGGAATGGGCTGCTGGCAATGGTGGTGGAGGCGGATATGATGGGGTCTTTTCAGAGACTTTTGGATAGGTACGTGGAGCTCAGAAAAATAGAGGGCTATGGGTAAGCCTAGTAATGTCTAAGGTAGGGACATGTTCGGCACAACTTTGTGGGCTGAAGGGCCTGTATTGTGCTGTAGGTTTTCTATGTTTCTATCTCTGAACTGAATCTACAACCTACAGACTCACTTTTAACAACTTATGTTGTCAATATTCTTATTTGCACAATTTGGCTTCTTTGGTGCATTAGTTGTTTGTCAATGTTTGTTTATAGTTTTTTAAATAAATTCTGTTTGTATTTTGTTTATCCTAAATGACTGCAAGAAAATGAATCTCAAGGTAGTATGTGGTGACATACATGTACTTTGATAATCAAATTTTACTTTATCTTTGAATTATGGGCCGGGCTGGTAGATTTTCCAGATGATTGAGTTTATTCCTATTAATTCCCCGTCATTCTTGCACCTTCGTGATTTTCTTTTAGTATATTACATGCGCAATTTTACGATAAATTCAATGAATTTTTGTTTTGCTGACCCAGATTCCACATAATCACCATTCTTGAATAGTCAGATAGCAGATTGTTGGTCACTGACGAGATGGATTAAATTTCTGTTCAGTTAAGGCATTGAGGATATGGGCTCCAGTTGGGATACTGGACCCCAGGCACAGGGCAGCACAGTTTTACTGGTTGGCGGACTGGGCTTATGGAGTTGCTGTATATGTACTCCTTGTACTAAATGTCTGTTGGCTCTGTATATGTACTGTGCTGGTTAAATTACAAGGCCAGGTTATATAAACTCATTGTAGCTCTTTGAGAGGGTTGAATAGTGATTCAAATAAAATGTTCAAATGAATTTCTCTAGCAACAAACTGAATGGGGGTACTCGGAGAGCAAGGGGGAGTTCTTAAAGGGGGTTTCAAAATCAGGCAATGCATTTTTAGGGTGATAACAAAACAAGGTTTTCCGCTAAAGGCGCATAGTGGACATTTCATAGGAAAAGCTCTTCAGAATGCTTGCTGACATATTGAATCTTAATCTTGTTTTAATTTTGCATTTTCACCATCTGGAACATGTTGCTTTTTAAACAAGTATGAGAGCTCTATGTAGGGAAGCAGCAAGAACCTGTATTTGTAATGTGTACTTCACAGTATTATGTTTTATTGCCATTGACATGCCCTGCAGGAGATGCTAAAGTAGGAAATGCAGCTGCCTGTTTGAATGGAGTAAGGTTGCAATAATAATGAGAAGGACCGAATAACCCATTGTGGTGCTTCTGCATTGGGTGTTTGTATATCGGCTTTGATATAAAACACACTGCTACTCTTTCAGATACCATCATAGAGTTCTTATGGTTTTAATATCCCTTCAAAAAGACCAATATAATCTTACAGTCTAATAATAGTCCAATAGATGTGACCATTAAGACAGGAGGTGCCAAATAGGGTTTGTTTCCATCTGTGATTTTACATTTGTGGACCAGAGTGTTACAACTGTGTAATAATTTGACATTAAGGAGAAAACTTTTATAATTTACAGTACTGTGCAAAAGTCTTAGGCACATATATAGCTAGAGTGCCCTAAGACTTTTGGAGAGTACAGTAGTAATTTTGTGTACTGTACTGTTGCCATTTTAAAAAATAAAGAAACATAGAAAACCTACAGCACAATACAGGCCCTTCGGCCCACACTGCTGTGCTGAGCATGTACTTAGTTTAGAAATTACCTAGGGTTCCCCATAGCCCTCGATTTTTCTAAGCTCCATGTACCTATCCAGGAGTCTCTTAAAAGACCCTATTGTATCTGCCTCCACCACTGTCGCCAGCAGCCCATTCCACGCACTCACTACTCTCTGGGTTAAAAAAAACTTGCTCCTGACATCTCCTCCGTACCTACTTCCAAGTACCTTAAAACTGTGCTCTGGCGCCCTGGGAAAAAGCTTCTGACTATCCACATAGTCAATACCTCATGACGTGTGAGTGATGATAAACCTGATTCTGATATGGGTCTCTATTGTGGATTGAGGGTACAGTGAGAAGGGAATCATGGTTGGGAAAAGAGGAAGGGAGCACCAGAGAGACATTCTGTAATAATCAATAAGCCATTTGTTTGGAATCAAATGAAATTGCCTGGTGTCTCAGGGCTGGCTGTGTCTGCACCTGCTCTGTCTCCTGCCCCATCAGTACTTCTCTGCCACCTATCCCTCACCTCTCCTGGGATGCTGCACCCTCACCTTTCCCAACATCCTTTGCTCCTGTCAGGTTTACAAACTTGCTGTCTCCTCTACTTTTGATAAATACAGTATTGTACAAAAATCTTAGGCACCCTAGCTCTGTGTGTGTATATACACACACATTACTAATTTATTGATAAAGAATATTCCCTTAGAACCACATAGAAGTTGCAGTGGTATGGTTCTCAATCTGATCATTGATTTAATATCAATTTTTTTCCCGTAGGTTGGGCTTCGTGTGGTTCAGGTCCATTTGCCAGCAGGAACAGCTAAAGAAGAGGTAACTCAATTTTCTCAATCCCTGTTTTTGGATACTTTTTTTTTTAAAAAGCTTGATTTTTTTTCTGGTGTGTGACCAAGCAAATATAAAAATTGTTCAGGATGTAAGCGAGTTGGTAATTCATTCACCTGGAAATAAAGTGCAATATTTATCCCCATTCTTATTTAGGCTACAGCTGGTTATATACAGAATAGCCCAGGTAGTTGGTGTTGGTATGTCATATTTAAAGTGATCCTCCTTCCACCTTGCCTGTCTACTCCTCGATTGTAATTGTCAGTCAGCCTGTGTGCACTTGTTCTCAGGAGTTACTTACAGTGGAATTCCACTTCCTGCAGATTCTCTTAACTTTTGGTGAGAGCAACTGTAGCCAAGTGGACCTTTTTATTTTTAATCACCTGTGGGTTTACCACCATTTTCTTTCTATTCTTCCCTCCCCTCCACCCTGATTTCTTGCTATAAGCTGTTTTTATGACATCTTTTGTCCTTTCTCTTTGCTCCAAATCTATTTACCTGGGACTCCTTGGCACTTGTAAAGTATTAGAGAAACCGAAAAAGACCATCTCGTAAGTGTCTTGAGTTCTTTTGTGTTTCATTGTGGTGGACTCTGTTACTGTGTTCTCTGAACTGGCTTTGTACTGTCTATCCTGCTTCAGCTTAAATTTATCCTATTCAGTCCTTGGTTCTGTGCTTGCCAAACCACATTGACTTCTGATCTAGTAATGGTTGATTTTAAGAATTAAATACCTTATTCAAATGCCCATTTTTTAAAAACCCTCTTCCCTCAGCTGTCCATTGTGCTGCTTTCATCGTGACTTTGTATGAACGTTAAGACAGCTGACAGTTGTGTCCTATCTCTGCTGCTTTAATAGAGGGTAGTGTTTATTTATACAGCTATATCTTGTGATTTTTTAAAAAAAAGGCGGTCACTACTTGTGAATACCATTGTATTCAGAAGTAGTAGTTTGAAGGCAAGGTAGTGCTTGAATTAATGGTTTGATTGCACCTACAGATTTACAATTGGCTAGTTATTGGATTGGAACCACTTGTTAGAAGTAGGTCATCCTCGGGTGGGGCGGGGGAAGAATAAAAATTGAAACCTCTGGTCTATACTCTTCTCACCTTGCAACCATTAAACATGCAGTTAGTGGCCACTTTATTAGAATTAATGCAAATTTTTAATCAGTCAATCATGTGGCAGCAATTCAATAAATAAAAGCACACAGACAAAACATCAGAATGGGGAAGAATTGTGATCTAAGTGACTTTGACCATGGAATGGTTGTTGGTGCCAGACAAAGTGGTTCAAGTATATCAGAAATTTCTGATCTCTTGGGATTTTCACACACAGCGGTGGTCTGGAGTTTGCAGAGAATGGTGTGAAAAACAACAATCATCCAGTAAGCGGCAGTTCTGTGGATGAAAACGTCATGTTAATGAGAGAAGTCAGAGGAGGATGGCCAGAATGATTCAAGCTGCCAGGGAGATGACAGTAGCTGAAATAACTGTTACGTGCAGAAGAGCATCTGTGATCTCAATGGCACCTCACGTGGCTTTAGACCACCTAGACAACTCAAACACCTACATCAGGATACTGTTCATCCACTAGAGCTCTGCATTTAATACCATCATTCCCACAGTCCTGGTTGAGAAGTTGCAGAACCTGGGCTTCTGTACCTCCCTCTGCAATTGGATTTTCGACTTCCTAACCAGAAGACCACAGTCTGTGTAAATTAGTGATAGCATATCATTGACGATCAACACTGGTGCACCTCAGGGATGTGCGCTTAGCCCACTGCTCTGCTCTCTGTATACACATGACTGTGTGGCTAGGCATAGCTCAAATACCATCTATAAATTTGCTGACGATACAACAATTGTTGGTAGAATCTCAGGTGGTGATGAGAGGGCGTACAGGAGTGAGATATGCCAACTAGTGGAGTGGTGCCGCAACAACAACCTGGCACTCAACGTCAGTAAGACGAAATAGCTGATTGTGGATTTCAGGAAGGGTAACATGAAGGAACACATACCAATCCTCATAGAGGGATCAGAAGTGGAGAGAGTGAGCAGCTTCAAGTTCCTGGATGTCAAGATCTCTGAGGTTCTTACCTGGTCCCAACATATCAACGTAGTTATAAAGAAGGCAAGACAGCGGTTATACTTTATTAGGAGCTTGAAGAGATTTGGCATGTCAACAACTACACACAAAAACTTCAATAGTTGTACCATGGGGAGCATTCTGACAGGCTGCATCACTGTCTGGTATTGCAGGGCTACTGCACAGGACCAAAAGAAGCTGCAGAATATTGTAAATCTAGTCAGCTGCACCTTGGGCACTAGCCTACAAAGTACCCAGGACATCTTCAGGGTGCAGTGTCTCAGAAAAGCAGCGTCCATTATTAAGGACCTCCAGTGCCCAGGGAATGCCCTTTTCTCACTGTTACCATCAGGTAGGAGATCCTGAAGGCACACACTCAGCGATTCAGGAACAGCTTCTTCCCCCTCTGCCATCCGATTCCTAAATGTACATTGAAGCTTTGGACACCACCTCACTTTTTTTAATATACAGTATTTTTGTTTTTGCACATTTAAAAAAAAATTCAATATAGATAATTGATTTACTTGTTTTTTTAATTATATTTTTATTTATTTTTCTCTCTCTGCTAGATTATATATTGCATTGAACTGCTGCTGCTAAGTTAACAAATTTTACGTCACATGCTGGTGATAATAAACCTGATCCTGATTCTGAACATACAACATGCCATACCTTGAAGTGGATGAGCCACAGCAGTAGAGGACCACTCTGAGTTCTGCTCCTGTGGTCTCTTTATCAAGTGCATCCTTTAAAGTGGCTGCAGTGTGCAGATCCTCCACTGTAGCTCTTCTGTTATTATACACTTCATGCTTAAGCTGTGGAATTGCTTGTTTAAATCTCTGGAACTACCCCACTTCTTTAAGGTGCTCCTTAAAGTTTGTCCTTGTCTTTAGGCCATGTGTACCAGCATGCCTTGTGTGATTCCACGTTAGATGTTGGCTGTTAAATTCCTGGGAATGCTTTACTCTGCTGAAATCACAGTACATCAACAAATCTTTGGAAAAGTGTTTCAAATGGAACAACTTCTCTCCATCCGCCAAAAGCGGAACTTCCCAGTGGTGAACTATTTTAATTCCAATTCCCATTTCCATACTAGTATTATCAGTCTATGGCCACCTTTTGTGCCATGATGAGACCACTCTCAGGGTGGAGGAACAAAACCTCATATCTGTCCAGGTAGCCTGCAACTTGATGGCATGGACATTGATTTCTCCTTCTGGTAATTTCTCCCCCTTCCCTCTTCTGTTCTTCACTCTGACCTTCTCTTCTCACCTGCCTATCACCACTCCATTGTCTCCCCCTCCTTCCCTTTCTCCTGTAGTCCTCTCTCCTCTCCTATCAGATTCCTTCTTCTCCAGCTCTTTACCTTTCCCACCATACCGACCTTACCTATTACCTTCCCCTCCCTCCACATTTTTTATTCTAGTATCTTTCCCTTTTCCTTTCCAGTCCCGAAGAAGGGTCTCTGCCTGAAATGTTAACTATTTATTGATTTTCAAAGATGCTGCTTGACCTGAGTTTCTCCAGCATTTTGTGTGCTGTTTTTGATTTTCAGCACCTGCAGAATTTCTTGTGTTTATAGCGTTTTGTTTGTTTTTTTAGGTTATAAATGAAATCATCAAGTTCAATGAAGATCCAAACACTCACGGCTTGGTTCTTTCCCACAATCTTGTAAGCAATGTGGCTGTAGGTATGGTGAATCCTGAAAAGGATGTTGACGGGTAAGTATCCTTTTTCCAGTCTTCAGTCCTGCGTCCTCGTGCTTGCCAGGAGTACTGTGTGCTGGGAGAAATGAGTAAAGAGTGGGAGGGAGTTTAGTGTGATACAGATTTCTAATCGTGTATGAACCATTGCATTAGATAATAGGTACTCAGCAGTGAGGGCGAGACATTGAGTATTGCTGTTCTGCAGATATCTTGGGCGGGGTTTGGGGGTATGTAATGTTAAAGGCTGTGGTTGGGGGATGGGGGTAAGAGACTAGAAATGCTGGAGGACGGGCAACAGTGAAGGGCTCTGAAGTAAGAGGCAGCAGAGCTGTGGGTGAATTGGTCACTGTTGAAGGTGGAGGGAGAGTTGGGGGCTGCAGGAGCACTGGGAATAATGCAGTCCAGAGGAGGTGGTGGCATAAATTGCTCTCTGCACTGCAAGCTCAGATAGTCCTCCAAGGATTTTGTCACCTTTTTAAGAATTAGCAAGACATGAGCATTGCTGGCTTGAATTTCATGTTGTGCCTGTGTCTAATCACTATGAGATGGTGACATTTGAGTCATGCAGCCTGGAGATAAACCCTCCAGCTCAGTTTTTCCATGCTGACCAAGGTGTTCATCTAAGCTAGTTCAATTTGTGCAAGTTTGGCCCATATCCCTTTGAATGTAGCTGCCCAAATGTTTCTTTTAAATCTTGTCATTGCATCTCCCTCAGCCATTCCTCTAGTGGCTTGTTCCATATATGCACCACCCTCTTGCATGTAAAGGTTGCTTCTTGGGCCCTTTTAAAAATCTTTCCCCCTCTCCTTAATCTCCTAATATTTGATTCAATTTCCCTGAGGAAAAAGACTATATTAAAAATTAGCTTTCTTTGTCACATGTACATTGAAACACAGAGCGAAATGGGTGATTGGTATCAAATCAAATCAGCATGGATTGTGCTGAACAGCCCCAAGTGCTGCTATGCTTCTGGCACCAATAAAGAATGCCCACTCCTCACTACCCCTAACCAAACTCTTTGGAATGTGGAAGGTAACCAGAGCATCTAGAAGAAATCCACACTGTCACAGGGAGAACCTTTGAACTCCTTACCAACAGCTGGCACTGTAAAGCATAGTGCTAACTGTTGCCCTACTATACCACTCCTACTTGTGCTCCTCCTCAGACACCTCTTTAAGGTAGTGCTGGACTCTCTTGAGCTAATGCAGTGATTTTGTGAAGGTGGTCCCTGCATGATGCATGAGTTTAACGTGAGCACAAGAAAGTCAGTATATGCTGGAAATCCAGAGCAATGTACACAAAGGATCGAGGAACTTAGCAGGACAGGCAGCAGCCGAGGCCTTTCTTTATGATCGAGAAGGAAAGGGGATGATACCAGAATAAAAAGGAGGGAGGGAAGGAAGCTAGCTGGAAGATGATAGGTGAAGCCAGGTGGGTGGGAAATGTCAAGGCCTGGAGAAGGAGGAATCTGATAGAGGAGAGTAGACCGTGGGGGAAAGGGATAGAGGAGGGGACCCAGGGGTGAGAGGAGGTAAAAGGTCAGAGTTTGGAATAATGATTTTAAAGTGAGATTGATTTGATGATCACACCATCAGGTTGGAGGCTACCCAGATGGAATATAAAGTATTGCTGCTCCATCTTGGCACTAGAGGTACCCATGGACTGACTCGTCCGAACAGGAATGGGAATCAGAATTAAAATGTTTGGCCACCAGGAAGTTCCAATTGTGGCGGATGGTGCAGAGATGCTCGATAAAGTGGTTCCCCCAATTTACTATAGATCTCACCAATGTAGAGGAGGCTGTATCAGGAGGACCAGACACAATAGACAACCCCAGTAGATTCCAAGTGAAATGTTGCTTCACCTGGAAGGATTGTTTGTGGCCTTGAACAGGGATAAGGGAGGAGGTGTTATAGGCAGGTGTAGCACTTGGGTTGCTTGCAGAGATAAGTGTTGGGAGGAAGATTAGTGGGGAGGGATGAATGGACTAGGGAATCACAGAGGGAGTGATCCCTGGGGAAAGTTGGGGTGGGCGCAGAGGCGTTGGTTACTAAAGATATGTTTAGTGGTCAGATCCCTCTGGAGATGGTGGAAGTTGTGGAGGGTGATGCGTTGGATGCAGAGGCATGAGTTTATCCCTTTATTTGTGGTGTTTCATGTTCGGGCCCATGCTATCATCATTGAACTAATTGTTTAAGCTGCCATTTTGGTGTGTGCTCAAAACAGTTGCCTCATCCTTGATGGTGTTGAGGTGCAAACGGAAAGCATTTCACCCTCTTGCTGTTTGGCCTTGGGAGTTGAACATTTCCCCAGCCATCTGCAGCCATCCTATTTATGCAACTGATATAGTTGTCTCTTTATATTTACATTGGATGGTGTTCAAAGTGTTTAATGTGGGGGGGGGGTGGGGGGAGAGATGCTCACTGGTTGTCTCCTTGTCAGCTGCCGCAATGAAGTTCTCTAATGTTTCAGGTTTATTCTTTTTGTCATTAGTTTGTTTCCCCTCTTTTAAAGTTTTTCTCCCCACTGCTTGTATGCCCCAAACCAGGATCACAGATGTTAATTTAGGACGATTGGTTCGTGGCAATCTCAGTCAGTGTTTTGTGCCTCCAACTGCAAGTGCAGTGATGGAACTGCTGGAGCAAGCAGGTAAGTCTGGGGTCTTTCCACTACTGAATGTTTTCTGCCTCCCACCAGTTCACAAAGCACTAGCACTAAATTGTTGCAAGAAAAAAATCAGGTATTTATTGTTTTGCAACAGCAGTATAGTGCAGACATAACATTACTATAAATTACAAAAATAAATAATGCACATAAAAAGGAGTAATGAGATCAAGTTTGTGGATTCATGGACTGTTCAGATATCTGATGATATTAGGGAAGAAGCTGTTTTTGGATTCGTTGAGTGGGTTTTCGGTCTCCTGTACCTCTTCCATGGTGATAGTAATGAGATAAGGGCATTTTCATGGGAAAGCAACAAGCCAACACAGTGAAGAAAGAATCCCTGAAAGTTCATACTTTAGTTAAGGATTCTTCCTTCACTGTTTTGGCTTGTTGCTTCTGATTTAAAGTAGGTTCCTGCTATGTTGCTGATCTTGTTCAGCCATCTATGCTCATTGAAAGAGCTGCAAAATTTTTATATCTTTCTCTTCTTTCCCCCCCCCCCCCCCATACATGTAAGCTTAATAGGCTTCAAATTTTCCTCTTCAGATGTATACCAAATTGCATTCATTTTGCATCTTTGAAAGTAAAATGATGCAAAGCGCAAATGCTGCATGGCGTTTTCCAATTTAAAATTTTCACTTTAGAGGGGAAATTGAAGGGGTAGTCAGAGGTGGATTATAGAGAGCATCTTAGGAAATAATGAAAGGGATTCTATAGAAATTTCATAGTTTAAAAGCCTAGGCTGCTGAAGTTGCAGTGGACAATCATGGCTGTTCAAGACAAGAGTTGGGTACAGATCTGAGGGGCATTGCAGATTAAACTTCCCACTGATTTCTCTGCTCTCCCTGCGTATCCTGCCAGTTATCTTGATCTACACCCTCTATTTCCTAATTCTCCTACCGATCAAAATTGTCTCTAACTGCTTTGGGCAAACTTTTCATTGTTATGAAATTGCCTTTCTAAATTTCCCCTTAAGCTTTCTGGAAAGCATTATCAGCTACTCCCTGTAACTAAAGTACTTGCCCCTTTAAATTTTGCTCTGCTGGCTCTCCAGTGTCTTTACATACTTCCTAAACTGCACAATCTTGAAGTTCGCACAGTAAGATGCTTGTGTTTTTTAAAAAAAAGTGGTTAGATTAATAAAGGTGTCTTATACAGATTTGTATACTTGGAAGAGGAAGTTCTGGAAAGCTTCAAGAAAAGGGTACTGGGACAAATTGCATAACTTTCTCGGAACCAATTATGGGCATGATGGGTGTAATGACCAGTGGCATTCAAGCAGAGTTGTAGTTTTCTTAAATACAAGAAATTCTGCAGATTGCTGATGTTCTCTTCTGTGATTCCCATGGTCTCCTTCCTTTTTGTATCTGTATATTTTTTTTACTTTTGAATCTGAAATATGTAGACTGTGGTTTAATGCCTCTTTCCTTCCAGCCTCTGTCCTGTAACTACCCTTACAGAGAGAACATTATATCAACTCAGAATAGAATGGGAAGACACCATAACGTAATCTTACCCTGGTTGTTAGTAACTCTGTGTGATCTGACAATCTTTGATTTGCTCATTACATGGTCATTAACCTCCTCCACTGAAATTGAAAAGGTGTTCTATTTTAATGGCATCTTTTTTAATACTGTCACCTCCCTACAGAGGTACTTCGTCACATTTTTAGGAAATGCCCCCAAACGGTGTCCAGTAATGGTCCAAATGTCCTGGTCACAGATGCTCTTGCATTGAGATTACATTTATTTAATGTAGTCTATTGGTTCTCTCTAATGACCATGAGGTAGAGGGATTTGCTGTGAATGTGGATCTACCAGTGTCACAATTAGTTTTGTTTTATTTTCCACCTACCTGCAGATCTGCTTGCTGTTGGACGGAAGGTTTTGATTATAGGAGAGGGCGGCTCACTGGAAGCAGCCCTGCAGAAGCTCGTACAGATGGAAGGGTTAGTGGCTGTGAGCTGCCTTCGGCAGAGTGCTAACATCATGGAACTGGTAAGAGCCCTGATCCAATGTGCAGAATGACAACAGTTGAATTAAGCAGTAACAATGAACAAGCAGAGCATTCTGCAAATCCTATTTCTGATAAGATTGTAAACTCAAAAGTGTCAATATAGGAATATTTAGGATTTTACTCCCCATAAACAAAATGTTCTTCCAAGTTGAGTAAATAACTTGTGTTAAGTAGCCCAGAAACAGGATGTTAGTGCCAATGTGTGCTTTCATTGCTCATGCTGCATTTGTGCCTTCCTGCATTATTCCCCTTTTGTTCCAATCTCCTTTGCATTGAAATTACTTGCCCCAACCACCCTGAAGTTCCTTCTGAATTCCCTTTCTGATGTCCTGATGACCTTTATAAATGCCACTTATTGTTTTGTCCTGCCTCCTGCTTTTTCACTTTAAATCTCCCCGTATGATCAATTGAATGTTTCAAAGTGGAAGGAGAACTGCCCATCCTGCTCATCTTTGCCAGATGTATGATGTATTTTGCAACGACAGTTGTTGGATCAACGCTTTTGTGATCCCAAGTTTCTTTGGAAGTCAAGAATGAGTCATAAAACCTTTTGCTTAGGGCCGTTTTATTGAGTGTTAACAAGAATGAGAGAGGAGCCGAGAGAACAAAGAGAGAAAGAAAACAGCAGTTGTGGTTGTCTCATACTCACTAGAGATAACAAAATTCCAGTGGTAACAATTAACCCGTAAAATGGCCAATTTCAAATGGTGTTACACCTGTTACATAAAGCTAAGAGGCTTCTAGAAAAATGCAGAAGCAACTGTACCATAATTGCTGGAAAATTCACTGAACATTTACATGTATATAAGTGATAATATATTAAAAAAATGAGCAAGCATAGGAAAGTTAAACAGGAAAAATAGCATTTGCACACCCTAACCAACACCCCTAAATATTCTTTTTGCATTCTCTCCATTTTCTCTATTGAAACAGGGAGGCTAGAACTTGACGTGCTGCTCTTAGAAATGGCCTGTCTGAATCTGGTTCACATTAACTTTACTGCTACTGGTTTTAAAAAAAAAAAATAGCTTATTAATTTTGTTGCTACTTCTAAGTGTTTGCACTCTCAGAATTGTAGAATTATAACATCATAGTCTTTACCTGCTCCTCACAGAGCAAGCTACAGTTAAACTCTTAATCCATTAACCCACTGTTTGGGAATCCCAGTGATTTGCCATCTGGCTCACCAGGTTTTCTTTCCCATGCTCACATTAAACTGGCTGGGAATCTTAGAAAATTTATCTTAATTTGTAACATAATACAAAAAACTTGAATTAAGTCTGTCTTGGATAGTGAATTGGAGTAATATACCATAAGCTGATATCTTCTAGTCCAAACTAGAAGTCTCAAGTTTCCATATTTTTGAAGTTTTGCATTAATTGGTCCCATTCAGTGCTCTTTTCAAAGCTCTGAAAATCACTGTTCCCGGAGCAGTAACTTTTACCTCGTTAACTTTCCCATTTTAACTTGCTTTTAGCTTTCCTGCTGTACCCATTTGTAAACTAGTACACCCAAACCTCTCGGCAATCTCTCAACATTTAGATAATGCTCTTTACTCTTGACAAAATGGACCGACCGTTTTATATTTTGTCAGTACATTGCCAAATCCTTGCCATTTGCTCAGCTAGCCATATCTCTATGGTCCCCTTGCGTCCTCTTTATAACTCTCCTTTCTATCTTTTTGTCATCTTCAGCACCTTCATCAAAGTCATTTAGATTGTTAAAAAGTTGACGCCTCAGCACTGAAATGTGGTAGACCGTGAGTTGCTTGCCAACTAGAAAATGACCCAGTTATGCCTTTTGTTTCCTTTTAGCCAGCTAATGTTCTGTTCACATCCAAATGTGCTTTGTATATTGCCAGTTTTTATTTCCTACAGTAACTTGTACCATATCTAATGCCTTCTGAGAAATTAAGGATAAATACATCGGTTCTCCTTTATCCACATACCTGTTGCTACTGCAATAAACTCCAATTAGTTGGTCAAACATAGTTTCCCTTTCATAAAACCATGTTGACTTATGGCATCGATTTCAGTGCCCTGTTATATATATTTTTAATAGTTTCTAACACTTTGTCAATAATAAACCTTGAGCTAATTGGCCTGTTTGTTTTTCTTTTGTCTCCCTTCCTTTCTGAAGAAATGTTACATCTACTATTTTCCATTATTATGAAACCTTTCAAGAGTCTTGGGGATTTTGAAAAATTAAAACAATGAATCAACTAACTCTTAAGGCACATGGAGTATTGTCACAAAATTTGAAGATGTCCATTTTTGTCAGTCTGTGGCTCCAACAATTACTTGGTACCATATCCTGGTGATGATTTTGCTGCATTACTCCATCCTTTCTTGTAGTATCTACCTATTGGATAGATATCCAAATCCTGGATATAGTAGCAGTCTATTTCCTTTGGTCTTGATGATGGAAAAATATAAAATACCTGTATAATTTGTCTACCATTCTCCCTTCTTCTTCCCCCACCCCTCCCATCAGCGAGAAGATTCAAAATCTAAAAGCACATACCACCAGTCTCAAGGACAGCTTCAGTTCTGATGTTATAAGACTATTGAATGGTCACTAATATGATATGATGGACTCAATCTCCCGATCTACCTCATTATGGCCTTCATTCTTACTTGATGCACTTGCACTTTCTCTGTAACCGTAACACTTTATTCTGCATTCTGTTACTGTTTTTTCCTTGTTTTAACTTAGTGCCCTAATGTGATCTGTATGGATGGCATGCAAAAAAGTTTTCACTCTTCGTCAGTGCATGTGACAATAATAAACCTATTTTCCATTGTTAATTCCTCAGACTCTTTCCAGTGTGAGCATTTCTTTAGTAACCATTTTAAATGTCTAGAAAATTTTACTTGCATTTCTACTAACTTTATTTTGTAATATTTTTCTTTATCTTTTTAATCAGTTTTGCTTTATACAGTATAATGTTCAATCTTTGCACAGTTGCTTTCTCATGTATTTTTAATTTTTTAGTTAGGATGCTGCTTCCACCAGGTGGAATTTTTTAGAATATATTTATTAAAGGAAATCTTCCGGGATACCCAGACATCTCCATGATGTTTAAATTGGCTTCTCTTTACCTAATTAGTTAGTTCTGCTCTTGTGGCTTTCATTATTAACATTTATATTTTAAAATGTGAGGTTTGTTCATATTGTCGTAGTCTTCAAACTGAAAGTAAAGTCAGGCAATCAATATTTATGAATATTTGCTATTACTTGCTGCAAATTATTCTGTCCATTACTTTGTAGCCTTTTCTTCCTTTCATTTCTCTCCTTCACCTTGATTCTCTTCCATGCTCTCCTCTGCTGTCTATAACGGCTATCAAGGTCAGCATGGATGTGCAGTACAACTGAGTTTTTTACCCTGTATTTTTCCTGATGTCTTCTTGGTAATAGGTTTATTCTATTTTAAGAAATTTGTATTTAAAATGTTTTCCCACAGATCCACAGTCCAGAGATAGCCATTTATTTTACTGAACCTATCCCGGTTCATGACTCTTCTAATGTTGATTTATCTGACCTTCAGTCTATCCATTACAGTATTTTTTTCAAACAATACAAATCTTCGCGATTTGAGGTACTTTGTTTCATTTCATCATTAGGTCAATCATTCTGACGTTGTAGTGGTGACCAGTCCTCCACCTGAAGGCCATAAAGATGATTGGCTGAGAGCTGACACGACCATAATTGCATATGATTTATCAGGTAAAATTGTATTTCAGAAAGGATGCATAATCATTGTTTGAAGGTGCAGTTAGAACATGGAACAGCTCAGTATAGGCCCTTCAGTCCATAATGTTGTGCTGACTTTTTAACGTGCTCTAAGATTAATCTGACCCTCCCTTCCCACAAGGCTTTTGATTTGTCTTTGATCCATGTGCCTATCTTAGAGCCTCTTAAATGTTCCCTAGTATATTTGCCTGTAGTACCACCCCCCGACAGTTGACTAAAAGTAGTTCTGTGGATAAGTGGTATTGTGTTTTTTCAGCGACCAAAATCTGGGACATCCCCAAAGCAATTTACAACCAATCAGGTATTTTTGAAATTATATCACTTGTTATGCAATAAACCTAGTAGCCAATTTGAACAGGAAGCTCCAGCAATGAAATAAAGTCCACATAATCTGTTTCAATGACATTGGATAATTGGATTAATGTTCTTAAGGATACCAGAAATAATTTGCCTACTTTGTAACACTGCAAAATTAACTTAGAATATTGTGGATATGGCTTTGATTTAACATTTCATCTGAAATTCGAACTGTGCTCCCAGCTCTCCATAGGAGTGCCAGTTGTGATTGCATAATATCTCCTAAAGGGAAAGCATTCTTCTATTCTTCTACAAGTTTTTTTTGCTGTAGTAGGCAACTCTAATTTTATAATATATTGGGAGAAGTGCAAATAGGTTACCATGTAGAGGTATTTCACTTGATTATTAAGGTAATATCATTTATGATGTTGATTATGTTCCCAACCCAATGATAAACTGGAGGGGTAAGAAAAACAATGACAGACTGGAAAAACTTGAAATGCAACATTTTGTGCATGCACAAACTTGGAATGCTGCATTATCAGGATTAAAATAAGACATTAATAACCCAAAAATAAAATTCAGAGTAACACCTACCAGCATCTTCTGTCAGAGTTGATAACGTTGACTACCACTGCCTTCATTCTGATCTGATTTCTGCTGCTCTAGCAGTGATAGAGTGGAGGAACACTTTTGTTCCTGGATGAACCAGTCTGTAGCTGCTCCTGCAGCATGTTAAATGGCTTCATTTAGGCTGCACCTATTATTATATTGACAGTACAGTCCCAGCAATATCTACACAAAGCAGCAACATGTTAGTCCTCCCTATACATCCACACAGGAGAGCCATCTCACACTGGTTAATGACTTGTACCTATTTATTAACATAAAGCTCTTTGGGAATTTGCCCTTAAGCAGAATGCAGGAGATGCTGCTTAAGACAACTGTTAAGCTCTCGAGCTGAATTTTGAACAGAGTATTCTCTCGGGTGGTCTCCGTACTGCTCGTTTGTGCCTCACTGCTAAATCAACTCCCCCAACTCTGGGGGGCCTACCCATGAGTGTTGAAGTTTCCATATACAGTATTGTAACTATGAGTTTAGCCTTGTCTTGTGCTGTTGGCAATCACTGGCATCTCCATTCTCAAAGCCAACAATTGTTGGTAATTTCCAGATTTGCCTTGCACTAGGTTCATTCAGGGAGCTATGGCTTCCTTCCAGAATTGGCTTTTTACAACTTCAGAGTCCTTGAAGCTGCCCATCATTCACACCACCAGCTTGCTGAAGGTGTAGCTGAAATAAATTTCCTTGAGTGAGGCAATGATGGTAGGTTCGTGGGCTGCTAGGTTAGGGGGTGGTGGAGTAGATGGGTGTGATGAAGGCTTGCGTCTGGCAGAAGGATTGCAAATTAGAGTTGGTGATATCCGGAGTGTGAACAGGTTTTTTGGGTGGCTTTGTAACTTGGATTGAGAATGCTTATGGGTGAGAGCTTTTTTCTTCACTCTCTCGACTCTGGGTGGAGGGGCGATCTAAATGCAAATAGCTGCTGAGAAAATGTCCTGTGTCTCCTTGACCTTTAGATTCAGCTTTCTTTGAAAGCCCTGTCATTGGTTGTGGTGCTATGAATGGGAGATGGGGGGGGGTGGGACTTTGACTTTATCTCCATTATGTTACTAGTGGAGACCCATCCCCTCCCTTAGTTAATGCAGGATGGAGGGGATAATTGACACTTTTCTTGGTGTCCTTGAGCACATCAAGAAATTGAGCTTCCTGTACAATGGTGCTGGATCCTTCACCAGTTAGGGAAATGCTTCAAATTATCAAATCAGTTCCCATCTGTGCAAGTTTCTCCATAGCTGAACCCTCATCTTCTCTCAAATCCTCTTTGCATCCTTGGTGTTTGCTTGGCTTAGTGGCATGTGGCAGTGACTCTGGCCCTCCACACCCAAGGGTTTTGTATTCTCTTGAATTGCTCCTCATAAGTAATGTTGTGACTGTCCACTTTAACTGTTGCCTATAAGTCTTAAACTTGTACATTCAATTCAAAGATGTCTAGAATGAGTGGAACTAAACCTAGTAAATGCCATGCAGCAGACTTCCCTGTACTTGTATCGCCAAGGTTTGCAACATGCACTTTCACATTCATTGAGAGTGCTTACTTAGTAACTTTTGACCAGGACTTGATTAATCTCGGAAGCCATTTACCAGACATTCTGGCACTTAATTTTCTTGTGTACACTTATTTCACATTAAGTAGTGAGGCATTCTAGGAAGTTGGCAGGAGGGAAGTACGTAATTGATCGAGCTTTCACTAATGCAAAATGTAAATTGGCTCTGAGTGTCTGGACTTGATTTTTGAACATTATGGATTTTGTTTTCCTTTTGATGCAAAGTAAAGTATTTCCAGGACAAATCTTATTTGAACCATTTCAAACCCATGGTGCTTTGTGATGCAATATTCTGTATACATGAAGAAGTGTGTGGGTTCGTTCTTGAACCCCACAGCCTTTGATTCTGAACCAAGAATATTATTAGTAAGCCACGGCTGAAACTGCATCAACTGTTGACAAGTGGGTGGTAGTTTGTGACTGAGATTCTGTGTATTTTCAGTGCTATCAAAGCAAATCTTTATGGTTTCTCCTCCACTTAGAGTGGGCCTAGGGATCCCCATGACACTATAGGAATGTTGTCCATTTTCAGGGATTTTGAGAACATGTTTGAATCATTTTCTCTTGTCCATCTAATGATCTCTTAAAAATGACAGATTTCTGGGTAATACCTGTTTTGGAAGCCTTGTGCGCACATGCCAAGATTACAAATTTGACCCCAATGCGCAAGCTATGTAATCAGTGACTATACTGATCAGATGCTGACGATGATTTGTTAATTTGTTTGGAGGCAGCACAGCGGTTAGCATAATGCTATTATAGCGCCAGTGACCTGGGTTCAGATCCCGCCACTGTATGGAGTTGTACATTTTTCCTGTGACTCTGTGGGTTTCCTCCAGGTGCTCCAGTTACTTCTCCACACCCCAAAGACATAGGAGTTAGTAGGTTAATTGGTCACATGGGTGTAATTGGGTGGCACAGCCTCATTTGGCCAGAAGGGCCTATTACCTTGATTATAATACCTTGATAGAAGTCTCTAAAATTAAAAATAAATCCTGCCAGTGGATTTGGGAGATTGTTGGAGTGAAGTCCTATTTCTCCTATGTTCAGACGTACCTACTGTAGGTAGTTCATACCTCAAACATACACAAGGGCAGGGATCGGTGCTGTTTGGTGGACCATAAGCTGGTTTTGAGATCTTGATTTTCAAGCCATGGCAAAAGACTATGCTGGTTCACTGAAAACAGTAGTTGGTTTCTTCATTATCTCCCCTTTAAAATAAACCTCTGAGATGTGCTAAGTGTTTTGCAAGGTCTTGCACAGCATTTTTGGAGGGTAATGTTGTTCAGCTTGGATGAATTGGTACAACATCTTTATTTTGTGAATGTTGGAAGTGTAAGGCCTATCCTTTCAAGCAAGTCAACAATGACTTGGAGCTTTGTCTTTGTACAAGTGTCATCTCCATGTTGAATCTGTTGTGAGCTTGGTTTTAGAGTGGAGGCAAAGCATTTCTTCTTTCCTGTTTGACCCTGACCAATCTGTAGAAGTTGGTCTATGGCTGTATTTACAATATATTTTTTTAAATGTTGGATGTGATTGGTTTCAAATGTCATGATAAAAGGCTTTATATAAATGAAAATTATTATTATTGTTCTTTATTGTGTGAGTTTCTGACCTCTGAAACAAGATGCAAGACTATTCAGTGTCTTTGATTCTTGGATTTGAAAGCTAGAGGCTTGAATTTTGATGGTAGCTTATTGTTTGTTAGTAAATTGAACCATATGACAAATTGCAGGGTTTCAACCTGAAGGGCAATGACCATTTCTTTCCTTTCCTCTGCTTAACCCACTCAGTTCCTTCTCCAGATTGTGTGTTGCTCCAGATTTCAGCATCTACGGTTTTGTGTGTCTCCTGTGACAAAATAGTATTGTTTAGTGTTGAACAGGAGTGCTGCAAGATGATGGAGAAACTCAGTGGGTCAGAATCTAGAATTAGCAGTTTCTTGTGTCTCCATAGTGCTATAATCTAACTGTCTTGAAGTTCTCTGGGTTGGACTTCACCAGATGCTAGAAATCTTAAGCAACACACAAAATGCTGACAGAACTCAGCAAGTCAGACAGCATCTCTGGAGAGGAATAAACAGTCGACATTTGGACTGAGATTATTTCGATTTCTTCAGTTGAAGACTTGGGAAGCACATTTTTTTTTTTGATATTCTTTGTATCTGACTGAACTGTTCTATGTTTTGTCCCCGCTGCAGCTTTTAGCTCAAGCCCCAACTGCCACGGTTTCCAGCACAATGAACCTGGATCATCACACGATGGAATTGGACTCTTGACAGGAGCTCTGCGGATCAAGGTAGGGAAGAGTTTGGTTTTCCAATTCCTGGGGAGGAGGAGCAGTTTGCCTGAAGCCTTCTTTTATTGTCCAGAAGCCTGAAGAATGTTGCCCATAAATGTGAAGACTGCACTTGTCGAATCTGTTGCAAGGTGTCCTTGTCTAACTGGGAACCTGCCATAATTTTGTATACCTCTATCAAATCTCCACTCATTCTCCTACACTCCAGGGAATAAAGTGCTAACCGATTCAACCTTTCCTTGTAACCTGGGACCTCAAGTACTGGATGCATCCTTATAAATTTTCTCATTACTCTTTCAGTCCTTTCTGTAGGTTGGTGACCAGAACTGCACACAATGCTCCAAATTAGGCTTCAGCAATGTCTTTTACCACTTCAGCATAACATTCAAACTCCATTGCTCAGTACTTTGATTTGTGAAGGCCAATATGCCAAAAGCTCTTTTTGAGACCCTGTATACAGTAACGTGCAAATTTCTTGGATACATGTGTATCATTAGGGTGCCTAAGACTTTTGCACAGTCCTGTATTTGTCGCCGACGAGTGGAGAGCGGATTTGTAAAACTGATGGGAGCAAGGCTGTTGGGAATGGCAAAGGCCAGAGTGCTGTGGGAAGGGTGTGGGGCAGGTGGCAGAGAAGTGCTGGGGTGGGTGATGGTGGGGGTGCAGATGCAGCAAGCTTTGAGACACCAGGCAAGGTAATTCGATTCCAACAATTGGTTTATTGGTCATCACAGCATACATCTCTGGTGCATCCCGCTCCTTCCCCTCTCTCAGAATCGGGCCACTTGGCCCATCGAGTCTTCTCTGCCATTTCATCAATTCACCTATTTTCCTCTTGGACCCGATCTCTTACCTTTTCCACGTATTTCTTCATGCCCTCGACAATCAAAAATCTATCAACCTCTTCCTTAAATATACATAAAGACTTGGCCTCCACAGCTGCCTGTGGCAAAGAATTCCACAAATTCACCACTCGGCCAAAGAATTTCTCCCCCATCTCCATTCTAAAAGGACGCCTCTGTAATTCCCTTTACTCCGCTTGTAATATTGATACATCTGACTTTAGCTTTTCTTTCTCAAATTTCAGGGTGATTTTGATCATATAATGATCACTTTCCCCTAGGGGTTCTTTTACCATAAGCACTAATCAATTTTGGTTAATCCACATCACTGATACAGAAACAACAATGGACCCAATATCAATCCTTGTGGTATATCACTCAGAGAGGCAACCATCTGCTACCATCTCTGACTTCTCCCACAAAGCCATGTCAAATCCAAATTACTACCTCATCCTGAATGCCAAGTGACTGAAACTTCCTGACCAGCCTCCCATGTGAGACCTAGTCAAGGGCCTTGCTATGAGAGATGCACTAGTGTGAGATCCTAGGGGAAATTGAACCAGGTAGGTGTTGAGGTATTTGAGACTCTCCCATTAGTGTAAGCAAGGAGATGCAATTAAATTAGGTGCTGGTCATTTCAATCTGCAGTGTGCAGTAGTTTTTTCAAAGTAAATTTATTGTCAGAGTACATCTGTCACCATATATACTCTGAGATTCATTTGCTTTCGGGTATTCACAGCAAACACAAAGAAACAATAGAATCTATGAAAAACTGCACACGAGAAGGCAAGCAACCAATGTGCAAAAGACGATAAACTGCAAATACAAAAAGACAAAAAAAATATTAATAAATAACTAATATTGAGAACAGGAGATGAGTCCTTGAAAGTGAGTCAGTAGGTTGTGGGTGAGTGAAGTTATCTCCTCTGTTTTTAGAGTCTGATGGGGTTGAGGGTTTCTGAACCTGGTGATGCAAGTCCATACATTCCTGTACCACCTTCCTGATGACAACACCAACAAGAGAGCATGATCTTATCACAGTGGTTGATGAATTCCTAGAATTATTTCTTTGTTGAGGAAGATCATCAGGGGCATTTAAAGAGCTTTTGAAAGATTAAGGAATTGTGGACTCCAAAGAACTGGCACAGGAAGTATGAATGCCATGGGCAAATCGGGCATGATCATGTTAAATAGCAGAATGGTCCACTATTTTCTTGTGTAATTGTTTTCTTGTACCAAAATGCCATGTAGGCCAATTCTTAAGCCTCCTTGTTATCTTTTTAAAAAGTTCAGTCAGCTTCAGTCAGGGAGAAGGAAGTCTGAGAATCAGAACGGGAGTGCTGCGGGAGCCATTTTGATTTTTTTCTCATCAGGGTTAAGAGAGTTAGGACTGCGCAGGTGTGTGACGTCGTGCAGTGAAGGAACACAGCCTTATACGGCGGGTAGTAGAGTGAGCCAGGAGCAGAGTGAAGGCTTAAGGGCTTTGGCTCAACGGCTGAGGCAAGGTAGGTTTAGTTTTCCAATTTTTCCTGTTATTTGAGGAAAGGGGGAATTATGAGTGTGAGGGCAGCTTGTTGTTCTCTGTGTCGGATGTGGGAGGTCCTGGAGTCTCCTAGCCTCCCGGACGTCCATATCTGTGCCAGGTGCGCCAAGCTGCAGCTCCTAAGGGACCGTGTTAGGGTACTGGAGCTGCAGCTCGATGACCTTCGTCTGGTCAGGGAGAGTGAGGAGTTGCAGGCAGGTGGTCACACCAGGGCCACAGGAGGCAGACAAGTGGGCCACGGTTAGGAGAGGGAAGGGGAAGAGTCAGGAGAGTACCCCAGTGGCTGTACCCCTTAACAATAAGTACTCCTGTTTGAGTACTGTTGGGGGGGGTGGGGGGAACAGCCTACCTGGGGGAAGCGGCAGTGGCCGTGCTTCTGGCACAGAGTCCGGACCTATAGCTCAGAAGGATAGAGAAAGGAAGAGGAAGGCAGTAGTAATAGGGGACTCGATAGTTAGGGGGTCAGATAGGCGTTTCTGTGGAGGCAGTCAGGAGACCTGGGTGGTAGTTTGCCTCCCTGGTGCCAGGGTCCAGGATGTTTCTGATCGCGTCCAAGATATCCTGAAGTGGGAGGGTGAGGAGCCAGAGGTCGTGGTACATATAGGTACCAATGACATAGGTAGGAAAAGGGAAGAGGTCCTGAAAGGAGAATATAGGGAGTTAGGAAGACAGTTGAGAAGAAGGACCACAAAGGTAGTAATCTCGGGATTACTGCCTGTGCCACGCGACTGAGAGTAGAAATGGAATGAGGTGGAGGTTAAATGTGTAGCTGAGGGATTGGAGCAGGGGGCAGGGATTCAAGTTTCTGGATCATTGGGACCTTTTTTGGGGCAGGTGTGACCTGTACAAAAAGGACGGGTTGCACTTGAATCCTAGGGGGACCAATATCCTGGCGGGGAGATTTACTAAGGCTACTGGGGAGACTTTAAACTAGAATGATTGGGGGGTGGGAATCAAATTGAAGAGACTAGGAGAGAGGAGGTTAGTTCACAAATAGAGAAAGTTTGTAGACAGTGTGTGAGGGAGGATAGGCAGGTGATAGAAAAGGGGAGCCTTCAGACCGAAGATGTAGGGGAGAAGGAAGAAAAAGAAGATAAAGTTGTTTGCACCGTTAGGGATAAACAGAGTAGGAGGTGGAGAATTTCTTAAATGCATCTATTTTAATGCTAGAAGCATGTAAGAAAGGTGGATGAGCTTAGAGCATGGATTGATACCTGGAAATATGTTGTAGCTATTAGTGAAACATGGTTGCAGGAAGGGTGTGATTGGCAACTAAATATTCCTGGATTTCTTTGCTACAGGTGTGATAGAATTGGAGGGACATGAGGGGGAGGTGTTGCATTGCTTGTCAGAGAAAATATTACAGCAGTGCTCTGGCAGGATAGAGGGCTCGTCCAGCGTGGCTATTTGGGTGGAATTGAGGAATGGGAAAGGTGTAGTAACACTTATAGGGGTGTATTATAGACCACCTATTGGGGAGTGAGAATTGGAGGAGCAAATTTGTAAGGAGATGGCAGATATTTGTAGTAAGCACAAGGTTGGGATTATGGGAGATTTTAATTTTCCACACATAGACTGGGAAGCCCATTCTGTAAAAGGGATGGATGGTTTGGAGTTTGTAAAATGTGTGCAGGATAGTTTTTTGCAGCAATACATAGAGGTACCGACTAGAGAAGGGGCAGTGTTGGATCTCCTGTTAGGGAATGAGATAGGTCAGGTGACAGAGGTATGTGTTGGGGAGCACTTCGGGTCCAGTGATCACAATGCCATTAGTTTCAGTACAATTAGGGAGAAGGATAGGACTGGACTCGGGGTTGAGATTTTTGATTGGAGAAGGGCTAACTTTGAGGAGATGTGAAAGGATTTAGAAGGAGTGGATTGGGACAATTTGTTTTATGGGAAGGATGTAATAGAGAAATGGCAGTCATTTAAAGGTGAAATTTTGAGGGTACAGAATCTTTATGTTCCTGTTAGGTTGAAAGGAAAGGTTAAAAGTTTGAGAGAGCCATGGTTTTCACGGGATATTGGAAACTTGGTTTGGAAAAAGAAGGAGATCTACAATAAATATAGGCAGAATGGAGTAAATAAGGTGCTCAAGGAATATAAAGAACGTAAGAAGAATCTTAAGAAAGAAATTAGAAAAGCTAAAAGAAGATACGAGGTTGCTTTGGCAAGTAAGGTGAAAATAAATCTGAAGGGTTTCTACAGTTATATTAATAGCAAAAAGATAGGGATAAAATTGGTCCCTTAGAGAATCAGAGTGGACAGCTATGTGTGGAGCCAAAAGAGATGGGGGAGATTTTGAACAATTTCTTTTCTTCGTTATTCACTAAGGAGAAGGATATTGAATTGTGTAAGGCAAGGGAACAAGTAGGGTACTCATGGAAACAATGACGATTAAAGAAGAGGAAGTACTGGCGCTTTTAAAGAACATAAAAGTGGATAAGTCTCCGGGTCCTGATGGGATATTCCCTAGAACCTAGAGGGAAGTTAGTGTAGAAATAGCAGGGGCTCTGACAGAAATATTTCAAATGTCATTTAGAAGCGGGGATGGTGCTGGAGGATTGGCGTATTGCTCATGTGGTTCCATTGTTTTAAAAAGGGTTCTAAGAGTAAACCTAGCAAATATAGGCCTGTAAGTTTGACGTCAGTGGTGGGTAAATTAATGGAAAGTATTCTTAGAGATAGTATAATTATCTGCATAGGCAGGGTCTGATTAGGAACAGTCAACATGGATTTGTGCTTGGAAGGTCATGTTTGACAAATCTTATTGAATTTTTTGAAGAGGTTACTGGGAAAGCTGACGAGGGGAAAGCAGTGGATGTTGTCTATATGGACTTCAAAGGCCTTTGACGAGGTTCCACACGGAAGGTTAGTTAGGAAGGTTCAATCGTTAGGTATTAATACTGAAGTAGTAAAATGGATTCAACAGTGGCTGGATGGAAGATACCAGAGAGTAGTGGTGAATAACTGTTTGTCAGGTTGGAGACCGGTGACTAGTGCTGTGCCTCAGGGATCTGTACTGGGTCCAATGTTGTTTGTCATATACATTAATGATCTGGATGATGGGGTGGTAAATTGGATTAGTAAGTATGCAGATGATACTAAGATAGGTGGCGTTGTGGATAATGAAGTAGGTTTTCAAAGCTTGCAGAGAGGTTTAAGCCAGTTAGAAGAGTGGGCAGAAAGATGGCAGATGGAGTTTAATGCTGATAACTGTGAGGTGCTACATTTTGGTAGGACTAATCAAAATAGGACATGCATGATAAATGGTAGGGCATTGAGGAATGCAGTAGAACAGTGATCTAGGAATAATGGCGCATAGTTCCCTGAAGGTGGAATCTCGTGTGGATAGGGTGGTGAAGAAAGCTTTTGGTATGCTGTCCTTTATAAATCAGAGCATTGAGTATAGGAGTTGGGATGTAATGTTAAAATTGTACAAGGCGTTGGTGAGGCCAAATTTGGAGTATTGTGTACAGTTCTGGTCACCGAATTATAGGAAAGATGTCCACAAAATAGAGAGAGTACAGAGAAGATTTACTAGAATGTTACCTGGGTTTGAGCACCTAAGTTACAGAGAAAGGTTGAACAAGTTAGGTCTTTATTCTTTGGAGCATAGAAGGTTGAGGGGGGACTTGATAGAGATATTTAAAATTATGAGAGGATAGATAGAGTTGACGTGGATAGGCTTTTTCCATGATTCAAACAAGAGGACATGAGTTGAGAGTTAAGGGGCAGGTTTAGGGGAAACACGAGGGGGAATTTCTTTACTCAGAGTGGTAGCTGTGTGGAATGAGCTTCCAGTAGAAGTGGTAGAGGCAGGTTCGGTTTTTGTCATTTAAAAAAAAAAATTAGATGGGTATATGGACAGGAAAGGAATGGAGGGTTATGGGCTGAGTGCAGGTCAGTGGGACTAGGTGAGAGTAAGCGTTCGGCACGGACTAGAAGGGCCGAGATGGCCTGTTTCTGTGCTGTGATTGTTATATGGTTATATATGGTTCACTTAGAGCAAATCCATGCCTGATTCCTTAATGATTGATGCTTTCTAATGAAGTTTAGTTGTTAGTTAATGAATGCATGGTTTCCACTTGTTTGTCCATAGTGCTCTTCTGCTAACTGTCCTGTAACTGAATGATCCCCTTTTATTGTTGTACTAACATGTTAAAACTGTTACAATTCTCCAGTATCATGCCACTAGCCAAAAAGGATTAAAACTTCTCTGAACAGCTGCAATACATTTTATGCAGACCGAGTAATTACATTTATTTTCAAAGATGCTGAAACACTGGTATTTCCTGTTTATTTCATGAAGTTTCAGGCGCCTGTTTGTTTGCATTGATCCCCCAGTTTGTCAAGAAAGCTCGAATTGTTCATTACAAACTCAACCTCCACAGGCGGACTACATTTTTGTGGGCTCCAGTAGGTCCTGCTTTTTCATTATCTGAAACTTGGACATGTACCATCAAGAATTTTTGTTACCCCAATTTACCCTTTTTAGGTTTTATTTTCCACTTTCTATTTCTTTCCATTTTCTACTTTCTATTTCTTTCCATTGCTCTAAGGCTAAAGTTCTTCATGGTTTGACAAGGGAATGTAGAGGTGATGTTTCTCCTAATTGTGTGTTTGGAGCTAAAGGCCTCAGTCTGCAAATAATGGCTTGGGCATTCACTGTTCAGAAGAGGGTTGATCTTGAACATACAGAGACTGATCCACCACCGAAATGATGGAAATATTACATTTAAGAAATCAAGGGGTGTATAGGGTCAGTACTGGAAAGTGATGCTGAAGAAAAAGAGAACCATAATTATGGATAGTGAAGCAGATGAGGGGCTGTTTCGTTCCTGTTTATAATCTTTTTCAACTTGTTTCCAGTTTCTGTTTGTCAGATTGTATATTTGAATTGTAAAACAAAAAAAATGCCCTTCTGCATTTGTGTATTTTATTCTGGTCTACATTTGTCCTTTTTATATAAACTGATTAAATCTAGTTACCGTCACAACCATCAAATTGCTTTTCTAATAATTAAACCTTCCACTCATGTCGGTTCAAGGTCAAGTCCAGGATTGCAACCAGCTCACCTTTCTCCAAAAATCCACCTGTCAGGGTCATGTTTTAAGCCAAGACTGTGAATCAATATTTTGTCCCCTATGCATACATCTAAAATACTCCTGACATTAATCCAAGACTTTTTAGCCACAAATTCAGACTGCTGGTTGTGTCAGACATTTCCCAAGGAATGAGTCTAATTTCTGACCGTCTCCAGCACTCTGTTGTTCAAATACAGCCAAGTCTGAATATACTTGGTAACTGCAGAAAGTGTAATATAAGTATATATCTATTATTTTCCTTGGGATGTTTGACATCTGATTCAGTGCCCTGTATTTGTTTGGATAGTTTTTGCTCTTCCATTTCCCTCATTCTCCCAACAGTGCCATGTCTTTTTTTCTTCCCTGTTCACCTTATGGTAAGAAGCAGCTGATTCTACTTCTGTTACCATTGCTCATCGCATCTCTTTCTGTTCCTCTGTGTATTTTATTCTCTTCCATCTTGATTCAAACTTTGCAACAAGGAACTGCAGTGGGACCCTAGTGGGCCAGGCAGCATTTCTGGAGTGAGAAGATGGGTGACGTGATGTATTAAGATCCTGCCTTGGAACAGAATTTTTTTTCCTTTTGCTCCCAATTTTAGATCTGCACCTCTTGTCTTTTTAGGGCATCATCTGGCATTGACTTTTCCTTCTTGTCTAACTGCGTCCTTAACTCATCTCCTGTACCTCGATACAGAAAATGAATGCACTCCAAACACCTTTGTTTTCTGGCCTTTATTTCTTCCTCCTTTCCACACACCTGTGATTTTCCTACTTTCCATTTCCTATTCCTGTTCCACACCCTATATAAGCTATTTTAATTGTATAATGATTGCCAGTGAAGCTCCCTATGTTGGTCCCAGACCAATGAGATGGAGCGCATCTGGCTCATGGAGGTCCCAGGCTTTCTCAAACCTTGTCCTCCTGCACAAATAATCTTAAACCCTGTTTTCTCTTCAGTCTGCTTTCGTCACATATTCAGGAGGTGGCTGAGAGTGATCAAGAAATGACTAACCTTTCCTAAAAGAAGTCTGAGTTTTTTAACCTCTGCTTTCCAAAATCTGCCTGCAGGACTTCATCCATTTCTGTTGAGATTATAGTGGTCTTCAAACTGCTTGCCTGCTCTCATTCCCATCTTTTCTGGAGGTATCCTTCGTTCTGGCATCATCAGGAATACGCCTGTAGCCACAGAAACACTACCCTGTAAGCAACTAAGTCTCCTGTTGCTTTCTTGATTGGCTTTCTCCCAGCCTCAGCTGCACAGGCTGTCCTGTAATTTTTAGAGCAAGAGTTCCCAACCTGGAGTTCACAGACCCTTGGTTAATGGTAGGGGACCATGGCATTTTAAAAAAAATGGTTGGGAACCCCTGCTAGAGGAAATCCGGTCAGTATTGAGCTGAGTCCCATTTACAGCAAGATGCATTCAGTAACATTGCCTGTATCCAACTATATGGAATCATAGAACTCAGAAATGAGCCCTCTGCCCCAGCATATTCAAGCTAGCCATGAAATACATTTCCATATTAATCCCATTTCCAAGTACTTAACCGGCTGCCTTCTGCACTTTGGTGATTCAAGTGCTCATCTTCATACTGGAAGTTTGAAAATACCTGTCTCCTCCACCACCTTAGGGAGGATGTTGCAAGTTTCAACCACCCTTGAAAGAAGAAAAAATCTCCAATCCTCCCCAATTCCTAAACTTGCACTCTTTGATAAAGGCAGAAGTTTTCTCACCAGTGAGCTCCTTCCTTTATATGTCACATAATTTTGTGTACTTCCGTCATGTTGCTTGTCAGTCTTGTTCACTCCTAGGAAAACAGCCAGTATTTCCTGTCTCAAAGTTCAAAGTAATTTATTATCAAAGTAGGTATATTTCACCGTATACTACCCTGAGCTTAATTTTCTTGCAGACATTCATATTAAAGCAAAGAAATATAACAGAATCAATGAAAATCTGCACACAAACTCTAACAAGCACTCAAATGTGCAAAAGGTGACAAACTGTGCAAAACATACATATATACATGGAAGAGAGAGAGAGCATGAGTGCTAGAGTCCTTGAAAGCGAGTCCATAGGTTGTGGAATAGTTCATTGTTGAGGTGAGTGACATTGTCCATGCTGGTTCAGGAACCTTGTGGTTGAAGGATAATAACTGCCCCTGAACTTGGTGGTGTGGGACCTCAGGCTTCTGTACCTCCTTGCCGATGGCAGCAGTGAGAAGAGCGCATGGCCTGTCTCTACTGCTGAAGTGGCCCATCCCTGGTGAAGACGTGTTGAGTCTTCTGTGCTCCTCTAATGCAGTTACATCCTTCCTATCAGTGGCTTAGCTAATGTATAATATAGCCACCTTGCTCTATAGCCATAATGTACTATAGCCAGCTTGCTCTGTGCTTTTGCTGCTCTAGTGGAAGCAATCTCAGTATCTCAAACTTTTCTCATTTTCCCACTCCTGGATTATGTTTTTGAATCTTGAATTAAGATAACATACAGGTAGTTCTACAACAGCACAATAGTTAAATTCCTAAGAAACCTTGCCTGATAGAAAGTCATGTTGTAGCAGAATGGGTTGTAGTTGCTTTCAAAGAACAGATTTAATCAAGTTTTCCCGATTGTGATCGTGCTATAAGCAGTGTGGCCCTTGTAATGCACGTAGTATTCTCGAATCCATCAATCGCATTGTAACCAATTTGCATTGCAGCAGAACTGCCTTGATAGCCAGTGTTTCATGGTTCAGAGGGCTGCAGCAAATGGGTACACATGTTCTCCATATCTGCAGGTTGGAGGTTTGTCCGATGTTTGCTTTTGTATGAATCTACCTAAAATGAGAACAAAGGCAATGTTTGGATGTTGGTTTAATTTAATTGTCACTCACCATTTGTGGTTTCTGCATACTCTTGGTTACCTTGCCTGTACAGCTTTTGTTACTTTTCAAAGCCCCTTGGCCCCTAGGAGGACGATGACCGACCATCCATCCATCATCCCAGTACTTACTGACTCATTATTGGCTCCTGAATGGCAACACTCATTTGAAAATGTCTTCCTTCTCAAATTCTCATCTACTACCTTCAGCCTTAAAACACTCCATATTCTCAGTGTACCAAAGTCTTTTTCCTATGTATCCTAAATACCCATTGCTGTAATGTGCCTCAGTCTGCTGCATACAATTCTTTCACAATGATTCTTTCTGTTCCTGGCTACCTTTCTCCCAGAAGATGCCCTTTAAAATTATTTAATTGGCCAAGAGCTTTGGTCAATTATGCTAACATTTTGGCTGAATTAAGTTCCCAAGGCACTTCAAATATGTTCATATTAATGTACTTTATTGTTGTGGGTTATCCTCTAATGCATGTTATTTCAAGAAACCACTTCACCTTTTCTGAATGGCAATGAATAAGTTTTTGGAAACTGAGCACAGTTATCAGTCTCTGGGTTTTCAATCTGTGAAGGTTATTTTACTTCTTAATTTATGCCCGACAGAATACAGTGGAAAGCAGTACCAGATGGTTCAAAGAACAACAACGCAGGAGATGGAATCTTCAGCCTCTCAAATTGCACCCCATCTTGCCTGTCCCCAGGTAAGCTATCACAGCTGCCTTCCCTGTGTCCTGGTGATAGGCTTCAAAGGGATAATTCACAGGAATAAAACTGATAATTTGGTTATCTGGAATTCCTGATAATTCAGTCACTGGCTCACTAGATGATGTGCCACACTTGCTGTCCACTGAACGCCAACCGAGTTCCTGAGCTCCCCTGCAGTTTAGCGTGTTCACCAAATCTTTACTGTTGAACTTTTTTTTTTAATAGAAGCCATTTAGGGGTTGGAGCATTAATAAAACAAAATCCAATCATCTTAATTAACTAGTGCAGCAGCACTACCAAAATTCTCAACGTGTCAAACTGACAGAATTTAACCGTATACGTAGAACAACACAGGAAGGGGTCCTTTGTCCACAATGTCTGTGCCAACCATGATGCCAAATTCAACTAAAACTTTCTGCCTGCACATTCGCTGTATGTTCATGTTCCTGTCTAAATGTCTCTTTAATGACATAGTGTACTTGTAAGCACTAGGTGTGCACTTGCACGACTCGTTGGAACTCAATTGCTGCTCTCTGTAACTTGTTTGCAGTGACATTGAGATCTCCAGGGCACAGACTCCAAAGGCAATCGACATCCTTGCCAAAGAGATTGGGCTGCATCCAACAGAAGTAGAAACCTACGGAAGGAATAAAGCAAAAGTGAAACTATCTGTCTTGGATAGATTGAAGATGCGGGAAGAAGGAAAATATGTATTGGTTGCTGGGTAAGAATATTCTATTGCTGGTTCATTCATTAGTAAGAAATGATTTAAATTTTTTTTTTCTTGAAACTCCTCTCTATAATACAGGCTGTCTCCAAGTAACAAATGAGTCTAGTTTTTATTGATGCCCATCTAGTCCACAAATAGGAAAATGCGCAAAATTCACTCTGTTGTAACCTTACCTACTCAGTACCACAATGGTGTCAGAAACAGAGAACTAAATAAGAAATAACAATTACTGTAAGGGAGAGAGGAAGCCAAGTTCTGCCTTCATATGTTAAAGTTTTGAATTTTATGGGAGCTTGATCATATGAAGGGGCGGTTGGTCCATGAGCTGATGTTCATAACCTGAGGATAGTCTGTATTGTACCATGGTTACACTGTCAGTGTTTCTTGGAAAGCGATATGGTAGTAACCACACAGAATTGTGAAAGGGCATTCCAAGAGAGAATTTCCAATTATCGGAGAATCTGAATCTGTGGAATCAAAAATTACATTCTGGAAGGTGCTTATTCTATCCATGGAGTCAATGTTCTTAAACTGTTCATAACTAGAAATGCTAACATTCAGTTCAAAATTTAAGGGCAAACTTCAATCCATAGAGTCAGGAAAATGTGACTAGCACATGTGGAATTGGGGGAATCTGGATGTCTGTGTAAACAGCAGAAGGATACGATGATGGTGCTCGATGAAGTTAAACTGGGAATAGATTTATGTGGATGATGAATACAGCCAATGACCGTTTGGGCTGAATGGCCTGTTTCTTTGCAGTGAATTTTAAGATAAATAAGGGTAGGGCACTCTAGAATTGGGTGTAGGACTTCAACTTAGAATTTATTTAAATGATTTGAGTGAGGGGTGCTGATAAAACAGCTAGGTAACAAAGTAATGTGTAAAGAGGATATGTTAGCTGAATAGGTCAAGATCCAATAGGTTAATTGACTGCTCAATTGCACTAGTGTGTGGGTTCCCAACCTGGGTCCATGTACCCCTTGGGTAATGGTAGGGATATGTGGGTGGGGTGGGGTGGAGTTGAGGGAATGTAAAGAGAATAATATAAGATTAGTGTAAACGGATTTGATGGTTGGTGAGCCTAAGAGTCTGTTTCTCTGCTGCATGTTTATGTAAACCATGAGCCCAAAGTGAAGAGCAGTGTTCCTACTGCTCAACGGAATATTTATCCCACGCACCAGGGGCAATTTACACCAGACAATTAACCTGCCAGTCTGCATGTTTTGGGATCTGGGAAGAAACTGGAATCCCCAGGGGAAACCCATGCCAAACAGCATCAGAGGTCAGAGCTGAACCCAGGTTATTGGAGAAAGCAGTTGCCCTGACCTGAAAAAATGGCCTAAATATGATAGATGTTGTGTCTGACTGTATTGTGCTCCTTTAGTTCTTTATTGAAATGCTAGTCCTGACTTTATGCTCAGAATAATAGGAGTGGTTTTTTGTCTGCCCCTTGTCAATAGACAATAGACAGTAGGTGCAGGAGTAGGCCCTTCGGCCCTTCTAGCCAGCACCGCCGGAAATTGCTTTTATTGGGAATCACTGTCTGGACTTGGTTAAAGTTGAGCAATCACCTTAATAGCATCTTCTGTGCTGTGTTTGTTTAGTATTACACCAACTCCTCTGGGAGAGGGGAAGAGCACAGTGACAATTGGATTGGTTCAAGCACTAGGAGCACATCTGGATGTTAACGCATTTGCCTGTGTGCGACAGCCATCTCAGGGGCCAACATTTGGCATTAAAGGTAACCAGCTTACAAATAAGTGCTTCCTCAACAGCTAGGCTATGTATATGACAGTTGTGAAATTGTGTATTCAGCAGACATGCTTAAGGATCATATCTGGATAATGCTGTGCACAACTGTTCTACTGCCATCTCCTGCCATCTTACTTGTACCTTGTACCTGGGAAATTTGATTCTGGAGAATCTTTTATTTTGCTTCCAGGTTCAGTTTGTTTTCTTTCTTCCCCATCCCCTCTCCTCAAAAGAAATTAGTGTTCACTCTCCATCATTCAGTTAGATTATTGCTGAAGTTCAGTTTATCATACACTTAGTCCAGGGTCAGCTGAACATGGGTACAAGCCCAGATGAAGTTTTGATCAGGAAGTCTAGTCCAGTGCCCACTGCTGTATTGAGGGTTGCAATATTTGAGTTGCTGTTCGTTAGTCAGTGTTATGCTGAGTACCTACCAGCACCTTCAGCTGGACACAGTACCCCGTGATAATATTGGATTGCTGTCTACTGCCTGGCCTATGGGTATTCCTCAAGCAGCACAATTAAAATGTTTTCTCGTTTGGCCTCTCTTACTAGGAAATTGTTGTACATCAATTGGCTTCCACAGTATTCTGCACTACAATAACTTTTTTGTAACCCTTGTGTAGTAATTCTGTTTATCAGTTCACTGTAGAAGGCCTTTAAGAGCTGGTGTTTGTATGGCACTTGATTAAGAATAGCCAACTTCCTTCTCTTAAAAAAATAATTGGCAAGTAAGTTTGTCCTTATGGACTTATGATAATTTTGTAATTACTTTAATAGTGAACCAGTAGTTACTTGGTACATCACTATTTTCTGAATCGTTGAATCTTGGGTATACTAATACAAAGGTTGTATTTACTGGGCTAATAATTCAGTATAAATGTTTGGCAGATTTTAATCAGTATTGTTGTTCAATGTAACTATTGTCTCTGGGCAGGTGGAGCTGCAGGAGGTGGATATTCTCAGGTCATCCCTATGGAGGAGGTGAGAGATCTGACATTTCACAGTTCGGGAGAAAATCCACCCATTCCACAGTGAGACGTACAGACTCCTTGCAGAAGATGCTGAACTCTGCTCCAAGCTACAATAGCATCACACCAATCACTATGCTACTGTAATTCAGCATTTCCTGCAGCTTTTGCAATTGATGAGTCTATAAGCTTGGAGCTAAGCACAGAGCTAAAACTTGGTCAGCATGATGCAAAGTGAAGCTGGTTTATTGCACAAATATTGGTACATTTTGGTCTTTTGCAGTCATCCATTAAGTTTGTAATCATCAGTTCATGTTTTATATTACAGTTCAACCTTCACTTAACGGGGGACATTCATGCAATTACAGCAGCCAATAACTTGCTGGCAGCAGCTATTGACGCCAGAATGCTACACGAAGCTACTCAGTCAGACCAGGTGAGCTGCTTACTCAAAGGCTGATAATTTGTAAGCTCAGCATTTTTCTTTTTCAAACTTCTTTTCATGTTTCCTTTTTTTACCTTTCAAGTATACTTAAAGTAAGCAGCTTAGACAATACCGTCAGGTGCCATCATTCACAAAGCATTCCATTTGCTTATTATATTCATGTTATATCATCATGATATTTAGTTTTTCTTTATGTATGTCATAATGTATATTTGCAAGGGATTTTAAGCACTAAATTCAGTCTGTGTGATAGAAGAATTTAAACTATGGGTTTTCCCCAGAGATTCTAGTGCTGTATCAAGCCAGTGTGCCATTCAACAGAAGGTCCTGAACTTTGGAAAGTGCCGATCTGTTGCACTCAGTGGACAGCTTTTTGCACTGGGAATTGCGGGTTAGGAGCAGACCAGGGGGGTATCTTTCACCTGACTGCCAACTCTTAAGGAGCAGTTGACAGTGGTCTAGATATGTGTCCCTGCCGTAATAGGTCTCTCTGTAATGACATAATTTCCATCAAGTTTAGTTTGTGGTATTTAAGAAATGACACTGCAAATCTGTGTAATAAAAGCCACAATAAGCGTGTTTTCCCTATTCTACTAGGCACTGTATAATCGTTTGGTGCCCACTGTAAACGGAGAGCGACATTTCTCTGCCATCCAGCTTGCTCGACTAGCAGTGAGTAAAGCATTGTGTTTTGATAATTTTCCCTGTTCAGCTGTTTTAAGCCCGGTTCTCCTTCCTTTTGCATACCATTATTGGACTGTGTGTGTGCGTGTGGTGAGCTTAAAAGTGTCAGGTTTTGTATAAATTGGGCTTGTATCTCTATGACTCTCAGAAGCTGAGGAGAGAGATCCTTGAAATGCTCTGAGGATGACCAAATACTTTACAGAGATGGTGATTAAAAGCTGTTGCTGAACAAGCAGCTGGATTTGGATAAACATAGACTGCTAATGAGGAGCAACCTGAGCATTACAATAATTCTTACCAGCGCAGAAGTTTCTCATTTGTAAATCTGAATTATTCATGTACTTGTCTGAGTACATTCTCATTTAATAAATATCAACATGCTGGATAAATTTTGCCATGGCTTCATCTAACTAAGAGCACATGGATGAAACAATGTTCTGCCACTTGGCAGCTATCATTGTTGCTGTTCAGGTTTGGACTATTCCCCAAAGAATATCACCATGGATATAAGAGACCTGAAATTTCCCCATCAGTTATAGACTTCTACAAAATAAATTACTGATGGCATGTTCATAATGTGGAAGTTACTAATATGTGATTCATGCTATTGGAGGCTTTTTAGTAATGTGATTTCCCCAAATCCTTTTGACTGTGGGGGGATTCTTGTAACTGGCAATGTTGGAGGTTTTTCTAATGGAACAGATGTCAGATAATTAGCCTCTAAGCTTGGTGTTATATATATTTATAACAACATTTATACAAGTGATCTTTTGAAACTCAAATCAATGTTATAGTTTTATTTTACTAAGACTATTAACAAGCATTGGAAGCTCATTGGATTGGCATTGTACCATGGAGAGGGCTTGTACATTGCTCCTGTCAAGCCAAGTGTCAACAACTACCCAAGGCAAACTGCAGCAGGTTTCATAATTTTATGTAGGTGATAATTCATCTATAGGCTAATTCAAGATGAGGATTTGAGATCCATTGGCAGAAAACAAAACCATCTGTTTCTGTTAAGATGCTAACTTGTGAACAATGGTGTTGCCTATCCTGCCGAAGGGTTTCGGCCTAAAACGTCGACAGTTCCTTTTCCTATAGATGCTGCCTGGCCTGCTGCGTTCCACCAGCGTTTTGTGTGTGTTGCTTGAATTTCCAGTGTTACGTACCCCGTAACTGGGTCACTTACCAGCAAAGATAGAGAGGTCCATTGAAGTCTGATGGTACTATTTTTAACAGTATTTATTGATAAAAATACACAAAAATAACATCAATACAAACATACAGATAATATACGTCGTCAATACTAAATCTAAAAGCGTGGGTAGAATAATAATCAATAATAAATAGCTCTATCGTTGTCTAGGGGATAATGTATTGTCCGATGGAAATATAAAAGTCACTCAAGTTCATTCAAGCTGCAGCTTTTGGTTGGAGAGAGAGAGACGGATTAAAACTTGCCCATTCCTTTTATGATGTCAATCCTTCGAGAGTCGTTGGGGCTGATTTCTCCTTTGCTGTTAGCTAAAGCCGTTCTTCTGTGGCAAGGCCCACCAATTCCGAGGCAAATGGAAAAGGACGCACGTGGTTTTCCACCGGTTTTCGCTATTACGCTGTTACAGAATTTCTAGCGTTTCTTCTGGTGCGTCTGAGGGGCTATTCCCACAGACCCTCTTTTATCCTGACTCACAGGGTCTCAGATGTCAATCAGGGTGGAGGGATGCCACCCCTCAACCAGCCCACTTTTGGTCATTCCCTGAGGGCTTCAAATAAATAGCTCCGTACTCAATACACAATTCCGTCTCCAAGAGACAATGGCCGTTTCCCGTAGCTTTGTATCGCCGAGGGGCCAAGACATTCCAAACGTCTCTCTCTCATTTCCTGGGTCTCCTGACCTGAATTAATAGCGATCTTGCGATTCTCAAAAAGGAGGGGGCTACCCTGCACCCCTTGGCCCCTCAGAGTTGGGCACAGGCGTAACACCAGCATCTGCAGATTTCCTTGTGTTTGCCTATCCCTTGTTTGGTTACCTACTTTAAACACAATGGCCTTTTATAAATTGCTTCTTTTTCTTTGTCATTTAAGACCAAGACCAAAAAACTGCTTGTGGGGAGTTACTGGTTTGGAAAGGAGTGGGGCAGAGGCTAAGTTTGCACATGTCTTGTGTTCCATGTGCTGTCAACCAGGGTGGACTGGATGGTTTCAATTAACTGGTGCCTCACTATTACATGCATGAGCCTATTTATCTCCCTGATGCCCTTCCAATAGCTTGTGCTGTCAAACATCTTTTCACTGATAATTAATCTTTGAACAATAGGTCTTTGAAATCAACTGAAAATATTTGAACATAGTAAACTGTAATTTATGAAAATAATATAAAGAAAAATAAAAGGAAGGATGCCCAAAACTGTTAAGGAAGTTTACTGAGCCCTTTTAAATGAATGATGCAGTGGTAGTTGCTTCAGCTTCATCTGTCATCTAGCTTATTATTGTCACATGCTCCAAGATACAGTAAAAAGCTTTTCTTTGCTTGCCATTAAAGTTCAGGTTTATTGTCATGGGCACACATGCTGTGTGGAATTTACTTTTTGCAGCAGCACAGTACATTACAAATCTAAATATAAGTTACACCTAACTTGATAAACATAAAGATAGTAGTGCAGTATAATGACAGATCAATTAGTACATTAAGGTATAAAAAGTACAAGTACATTAAGGTATGAAAAGGAAAGCAGAGTGCAGAATAGAGTGATACAGACGAAGCCAGTTATCAAGTGCCCTAATGCAGGGTTTTGAGACTCTGTATCAGAACACACCAGCAGCCTCTCGTGTCTCTTGGGAATCCCATTAGTATTTTTGTTATGTTTTTTCTGTATCTGCTGCATTCAGCCTTCAGAACTTTGTCGTTTTTAAAAAATACAGCGCTTGGGGATTCAGAAGAAGGACCCCCGTCTCCTGACACCAGAGGAGATCACGAAGTTTGTTCGTTTGGATATTGATCCTTCCACAGTTACCTGGCAACGAGGTGAGTGGTGTCCTTACAAAAGAAAAAGACGGTTTTTTGAAAAAGGTAGTTTTGGTTATTTAACTCTTTTAAACTTTGGAAATGCTATGTGTAACTCACTACTCTTGGGTGTGTATCAAATGTAATATGTCAAAGCACTGTTCAGCAAATGAAGTACTTTCAGGATTGTAGTTACCTTCACAAGGCAGCACAGCAGCAATCTTGTGAACAGCTGGTGGTCATGGCTAAATAGTATTTCTGTGTGTGATGGTTTTCATACTGCAGCTGTGTTCAGAGTCTTTACTTGCTCTTTGCACTTGGGCAACCTGCAGCTTATCAAAAAAACAAACCATTGATACTGGAAATCTGAAATTTAAAAAAAAAATAAACAGTGAAAATGCTTGTCCTGTCAGGCAGCAACATCTGTGGAAAGAGAAATGGTTAATGCTTCAGGAGGCCAATGACATTCCTTCAGAACTAATGGAGGGAAAGCAAGTTAGTCTAGGCAGCAGAGAAGGTGGGGAGGGTGATGTGGAACAAGGATAAGCCATGTAATGAGGTGAAGTAATACATCTAATTAAATTCCTTTGTCCAATGTGTTGCCAATGTCGTGAATTCTGGGTTATGCTTTATGTACATGCCCAACAGACCAGAACAAGCAAGCAAAAGAATAAAGGATGGCCAGATGCAAGCAAAATAGCCAGTCCTGTTGCAAACAGAAAGAAAGGACAAGTTAACTGAATCAGTATAGATTCCTGCAGGCTCAGTGCACCCAGACGATAAATAAGTTGTTCCTTGGGCTTTGTACTGGTTCAGGAGGCGACAGAGGTCAATGGGAGTGAGATGAGAAATTAAAATGGCAGGAACTGTAAACCTGTCATTCCAGTGATCTAAGTGCAGGTGCCCCACAAAATGATTGTAATCTGATCAATTGTTCTGTGACTTTGTGCACAGTCTGATGAGTATTGTACATGAGGATAGTCAAGTTTTAGTTTTTTGTCATATGTAAGAGTACAAGCATCCACAGCTTCAGTGAAAGACCTGGCTGCAGTGGCATTGCAGGCATGCAGTATCAGATACACAACATTCAAAAGAAAAAAGTTAAAAAATTGCACAAGAAAGAACAGTTGGGACAAAAATGTAATCCATTGTAGTACAAAGTGGTCATCACATTGCTATTACTGAGGTAGTGATTGGGATTGTGCGGATTGGTTCAAGAACTGAATAGTTGAAGGGAATTAACTGTTGAACTGAGTAGTGTGGGTCAAGGTTTCCGTACCTTCTGCCTGATGGCAACAGTAAGAAGGCGGCATTGGCCAGATTGTGGTCGTACGGTGTCCAGCATATTGACTATTTTAGTGGAAATAGAATTCAATCAGAGTGGTTAGAGATGAGGCAAAAAACAATCGGTGCTTCTCACCAGGACTCATGAAAATTGCGCAAGGATATGAGGCGCAATCCGACATCTCACTGATGACTGTGAACTTGGACCTTTCAGTCTAATTGAACTTCAACATTGAATAAAGAAATATTTAGCTTTGTTGGTGTGGAACTGTACTGTTGCCTGTTTCTCATCTACATGTGAGGATTTTTCTTTTGTACTCATTTTATTTTTCAGTGGTCGATACAAATGATCGTTTCTTGCGTAAAATAACGATTGGGCAATCTAATACAGAGAAAGGATTTATTAGAGAGGTATGGATTGCTTTGTACATTTACTGCACCTTTTTCAGGATGTAAACGCTGCCAGGAGGTTCAGCATTTATTTCCTCACTCGAAGAACCCTTCAGCCTATCATGTCAGTCCCTCTGAAGGATCTCCAATATGCTGTTTTTATGATATTCCACTGCTTATGAAGACTATTTCTATACCAGGGCAGTGTCAGTTTGGAAAGGGGATATTGAGGTGGTGCTGGTTCTCCACCTGCTGACCTTGATCTTGTGGGTAAAATCACTGGTCTGGGAGGTGTTGTCAGAGTAGCTCAGCTGAATAACTGCAATGTGCTTTTGTGGATTTTAGAACGTTTATGGGAGGAAATCACTTGTCACATGTCCAAGTCAGTATGAAAGGGCTTATCGGTTTAATTGCAGCTTCAGTCTATTTCTCCTTAAGTACATATCCAAATATTTTTAAAATGTGATGAATGCTATTTTTTGTAAGCAGTAAATTCAAAACCCCAAGTTCCCTCTGAAAACAGATTTTCCTTAATTTCTACCTATCTGCATCCCTCATTATGTTTATACATCTCAATTAAATCTCCCCTCAGCCTCCTCGGTCCCAAGGAAACCTTTTGTCCTGTTTTAATATAAAGGTTTGATTACAAGTGGCTTTTTTGCCATTTTAGAGTCTCTCCAGTTTTCTATTGTAAATGACCTCTAATGTTACAGTAGAAAATTAGTCTTCATTGAAGCTGATTGAACTGTGCAAGCAGTATTAAGAGTAACCGTGTTGAATGGGATAAGCTGGTAGCCTTTGTAGATGGTGGTAATTCTGTAAGTTTTTCATCACCTGGAGGAAGTATTTTTTTGTTAGTGATGCTCGAACTGGTTATTTTTACCTGTATAAAAATATTTCATTGAAAGTGATCCTGTCTAATGCACTGTCACAAACCAAATGTTATCTAGATTAATACATTCTCATGTCTTGTATCAATATCAAACTGAATAAACCACTTCAAGTTACAAGGTTATTTAAAAAAGAATATCAAACAATAATTTATCACCTTGCAATGGATTTCCTGCATGTGTGGTGGAACTAGATTTGATAATAACATCTAGTGTGAATTTAGGAAATAGTTGAAGTGCAAACATATAACTGTAAGGAAGGAGCTATCAACTGGCAGAAGCACTGGAGGCAGATTGGCCTTGATGTGTGCTGGGTAAGTCCTTAAGTTGGTGAACTGAACTAACTAGTTTGTGAAGGTAAATCAAATTGATGCAGCTCTGAATTGGATAGTCTGATTTTTATTATGTCAGGCTGGAAATTTATCAAGGATACTTTGGCAGAGATTTCTCATCTTTCTCTGTTTGTTACCCCCCATTCCTTTCAAAGGCACATTTCAGAGAAATGTATACAATATACATCCAGAAACTCTTTTTCTTCACAAACATCCATGGAAACAGGAGTGACCCAAAGAATGAATGGCAGTTAAATGTTAGAGCCCCAAAGCCCCCCAGCTCCTCCCACACACACATAAGCGGCAGCAAAGCAAAGATCCCCCCTCCCCCACCAGCAAAAACAAATGCATCGACGCCCCCCCACGGAGCACTCAGGCATGCAGCAAAGTATCAATAAAGACACAGACTTGCAGTGCCCCAAAGACTACTCGTTCACCCGGTATTTTGACATACTGCAGTCTGTCTGTGTGTGTGTGTGTCTCTCTCTCTCTCTCCCCTCCCCCTCTCTCCCCTCCCCTCCTCCCCCCCCTCCCCTCCCCCTCCCTCCCCCCCCTCTCCCCCCAATGAGGGGAAAAGAGGTATCCCGTTTCATAACAAGAGGGGAGACATAACAAACAACTTTCTGAATTACTATGTTAAAAGTCTGCTATGTTGCTTTTGTCCAAGCTCTGTGCCCAAAGAACTCAGATCTCTGGGCACACAGCCAGCAGCCAGCTCGCTGCTTTCGATCTTATGTGTACTCCCACAACACACCAGTTTCCTGCGGAGGCACCAACCTTGAGACCGCCCACTTCCAGAGCCACGAAATCCTGGAACCCTAATGGCGCGCTAGTTTTCTAGGGTGCATCCTTGCCATATCAAATAGCGGGCTGTCATGAGACCCCAAGAGCGGGTCCCATTCCTGCAAAGAACCGAAGTCAGCGTGCAGCTCCAGGTCAGGGTCTTCAAAAGAACCCTGAAAGGGAAAAATAGAGATGTTAAGGATAGAAATAGAGCTGTTTCTGAAGATGCAAGCAAAGGAGGTGCCATTAGTTGCCATTGTTCTAAGTTCCACAGGTGATCTGGACCTTGAAAGATTTGATGAGTCCTTGGCAGCAAATCCATAACTCACTGGAAGTGACGACACAGATATTGTAGTGCAGTGAAAAAGATGTTTGACTTTATAGGCCGAGATAATGAGTACAAGAGTAAGGAAGTTGTGTTGCAGTTACTCAGAACATCGTTTAGACCCTCTTAGAGTATTGTGTGCAGAGTAGGATGGGAAGCAGAAGAGATTCACTGGGATGCTGCCTGGAATGGAAGCTATGCTCTTGAGGCTAGAGCTGATAGTCTGGGTTTATTCTCATTGGAGTATAGGAGGCTGAGGGGTAGTCTTGTAGAGATTTACAGTGCCTCAACCTTTTCACAAAAATGAGTAATACAGCCAATGATATCGTTCACTTTTTATTTCTGAATCTGATGTCCTTTTTTCGCAGTAGTGCCCAAAAAAGGGAAAAAATTGTAAAGCGTGGAAAAACTATAAAATCAAAAACTGAAAAGTCAGCAGTTCTAAACTATTCATCCCCCTTGCTCAGTACTTCGTTGAACCATACCTCACAACTATTACAGTCATTTTGGATAAGTCTATTAGCTTTGCACAACGTGATGGAGCAAGATTTGCCTATTCCGCCTTGCAAAATTGTTCAAGCTGTGCCAGGTTAGTTGTGGAGCGGCAGTAGACAGCAATCTTAATGTCTTGCAGGAGATGTTTAATCAAACACTGTCAGTTTTCTTCATTTGAAGCCACTCCTAAGTTGCTCAGGCAGTGTGCTTTGGGTAGTTGTCCTGCTGAAAGATGATCTTCCTCCCCAATTTAAGCTTTCTGGCAGAAGCTAGCAGGTTTTTATTCAGGATCTTGTTTTATTTAGCAGTGTTCATCTTCCCATCTATCCTGACCAAATTTCCAATCTCTGGTGCTGAAAAGCATCCACATAGAATGATGCTACTTCTACTGTATTTTACAGTAGGGATGGTGCCACCTTGTTGATGCCACACATGCTGCTTAATGCTGAGTTCCATTTTAGTCTCAAGCGACCACAAGACCTTCTTCCACATATTTACAGTAACTTCTAAGTGGCACTTTGCGAAGTCTTTGCGTGCAAGGATATGTTAATTTTAGTGGTGTGTGTGTATAACACCTTTGTATTGAGCCACAGGTATATTTTGGCAGGTGTTTGGCTTCCTGCCTGAAGCCAGGTGTGGTTTATTATTTATCTCGCCCACCATGCCTGCTGTCAGGGCTGAAGGGCTGAACTAGTTCTTATGGGCTGGGCACTACTGAAGTTTTAGTGAGAAAAGATGCAGGGTAACTTCATTGTCACTGAGAGCTATAATAAAGAACTACTTCATGCTCATTAAAAGTTCATTAACAATTATCATAGAATGAAATGTTTGTGATTACTGCCCCCAAGTGGCTACAAGTTGAATTTCAGAGGAATGAAGTTCAGTTGGGATTGTTGAGAGGGAGAAATTTATTGGGCGCTGTGGGCTGGTAGGGAGGTTGATGCACGACAGTTGGAATGAAATGGCTAACTTGCTGTAGTCTTGCACATTGTATGATGAGAGGTTACTGAATCTCGTGTTTGATTCTAATTGGATGTCCTTTCACACTTGCCCAGTTTCGTCATCCATTGAAACCAACCCCTTCCAGGTCCCTCAGGGTAGATTGGGTTAAAGGGAATATGAAAGTGTTGGTTTTAGTGGTGAGTGGGCAATGTAAGCTGGGAAACAGGGCAGCTCCCTTGACAGAAGGATGATTTTCACCATTCATCAGGCGAGGTGATACCTTACACAGCAAGGATTCTATTGCCAATGCTTGGCTGCTTCATACCTTTGTTTTCTGCTGTGATCTCATTTTCCCCCTTCTGATGCAATACAGCATCAGGCTCTCTTCTTGCCGGGTTTGTCAACTCCAACAGGAAGAGAGCACTCTAAATTTGTTTTCCTGTTCCTTTCTGCCGACCCCTGACATTGGTAGGGGCCTTCCTGCGTGGTGTGTGTGTCTGTCTTTGTTTTGTGTTTCGAGATACAAGGAAGAGGCCCTTCTGGTTCAGCAAGCTTTACTGCACAGCAGTCCACCTATTTGAAACTGGCCTCATCACAGGACATTTTACAGTGTTCAGTGCATCTTTGGACTGTGGGAGGAAGCCAGACCATATGGAGGAATCTATGAACTAATGGGTAGAATGTGTAAAATCCTTACAGATGGCACTGGAATTGAACTCTGAACTCTGGAACACCCCATCTGTGAAAGCATCGCCCAAAGCACAACACTATTGTGATACCCTTTGATTTATTTTTTAAAAATCAAAGGAAATCTTTCTGGGTAGAGCTGATACATTTTGTGTTTAAAACAGTAATGTTCCATTTGAGCTGTCTTCAGCTCATCATTATCTAGGAATTGAAAGAGTTGGTCATTTTGGCCTTTTTTGCTGTGTGGCTATGGACACATTGAGTTTATTGCTTATCGATAATCAATTACAGGATATCACATAGGGTGCTTTTTGTCAGTATTATTGACCAATCTTTCATAAAAGCAAAGGCATAGTATTTGTGTCTATAAGTCTAAACTGTATTGCAATCTCAGGACATCCTAACACATTCCACAGTACGTCATTCACTGCTGTAGACGTGGTTGTTAAGGAAACACCCACGTACAGCAAAGGGGTAAAGAGCAGAAGCCTGTCAACAGTGATATTGAGTGAGTGATGAATATTAACCATGTGATTGTGAGGAATTTTCCACATTCCCTTTTCAATTAGGTTGTTTACTTCCATTTGAGGACGTAGGCAGTGTTTAAAGTTTCATCCAACATAAACTGCAATTATGGACCCCACCACTAAGGAAATCTTTCCCTCTCTACCCATCTCTGCTTTTCGCAGGGATCGCTCCCTCCGCAACTGCCTGGTCCACACGTACCTCCCCACAGATCTCCCACCTGGTGCTTATCCCTGCAAGTGTATGTGCTACACCTGTCCCTACACCTCCTCTCTTACCACCATTCAGGGCCCCAAACAGTCCTTCCAGGTGAGGCAACACTTCACTTGTGAGTCTGTTGGGGTAATCAATTGCATCCGGTGCTCCCGGTGCGGCCTCCTCTACATCGGCGAGACCTGATGCAGATTGGGGGACCGCTTCGTCAAGCACCTCCGCTCCGTCCGCCACAACAGACAGGATCTCCTGGTTGCCACCCACTTCAACTCTGCTTCACATTCCCATTTGGATATCTCCATGCATGGCCTCCTCTACTGCCATGATGAGGCCAAACTCAGGTTGGAGGAGCAACACCTCATATACCGTGTGGGTAGCCTCCAGCCACTTGATATGAACATCGAATTCTCCAACTTCCGGTAATTCCCTCCTTCTCCCTTCCCCCATCCCACTTTCACTCTGCCTCCTCTTCTAGCTACCTATCACCTCTCTCATGATTCTGCCGCCTTCTACTACCCATAGTGCTTTCCCCTTAGATTCCTTCTTCACCACTCCTGCCTATCCCCTCCCTGCTTCCTCTCCCTCACCCCTTGATCTTTCCTCTGAATGGTTTTTCACCTGGCACATTCCACTCTCCCCCCACCTTCTTTATAGGGCCCCTGCCCCCTCCTCCTTTAGTCCTGACGAAGGGTCTCGGCCCGAAACGTTGACTGCTCCTTTCAACGGGTGCTGCCGAATCTGCTGAGTACATCCAGCTTGTTTGTATGTGTTTAAACTGCCATTAACAGTGCAACATTTTCATAGTACAGTCGGCCCTCCTTATCCACGAGTTCTGCATGCGCGAATTCAACCAGACACAAATCGAGAAAACCTGGAAGTGCTCTTGCAACACTTCTTGTTCAAGCATGTACAGACTTTTTTCTTGTCATTATTCCCTAAACAATGCAGTAGAACAACTATTTACATTGTATTAAGTATTATAAGTAATGTAGAGATGATTTAAAGTATACGGGAGGATGTGCGTAGGTTATCGTGGATCGAGATCGAAAAAATCAGTAGTTCTCTTACTAAGTAAGTCGGAACAGCTACATCCAGTATTATTTAGCATCAGTTAGTAAAACGTCTTTCTTAGAAAATAGTTTGTACAAATCTTCTGATATCACCTGTTGTCTCCAATTGTTCGTTTGTGTTTTACTCCTCCTCAAGGCTCAGTTCGACATTGCTGTTGCCAGTGAAATCATGGCCATCCTCGCCTTAACAGACAGTCTGGCTGACATGAAGAACCGACTTGGAAAGATAGTGGCAGCCAATGACAGGAAAGGACACCCAGTTACAGCAGAAGATCTGGTAGGTGCCAAATGAAGATCTTGTGCATTTTAAAAAATATAAACCTTTTAAACCTTTTACTGTGTCCAGTTCTGGTCGCCTCACTATAGGAAGGATGTGGAAGCATTGGAAAGGGTACAGAGGAGATTGCTGCCTGGTTCAGAGAGTATGGATTATGATCAGAGATTAAGGGAGCTAGGGCTTTACTCTTTGGAGAGAAGGAGGATGAGAGGAAACCTGATAGAGGTGAACAAGATATTAAGAGGAATAGACAGAGTGGACAGCCAGCGCCTCTTCCCCAGGGCACCACTGCTCGGTACAAGAGGACATGGCTTTAAGTTAAGGGGAGGGAAGTTCAAGGGGGATATTAGAGGAAGGTTTTTCACTCAGAGTGGTTGGTGCGTGGAATGCACTGCCTGAGTCAGTGGTGGAGGCAGACACACTAGTGAAGTTTAAGAGACTACTAGACAAGTACATGGAGGAATTTAAGGTGGGGGATTATATGTGAGACAGGGTTTGAGGGTCAGCACAAAATTGTGGGCCGAAGGGCCTGTAATGTGCTGTACTATTCTATGTTCTATGTTTAAGCCATGTGGTGCTGCCAGAGTTTTGAAGAGAACAAAATTAAGCTAATTGCCTTCAGATAGTTGCTTCTAGTGGGGAAAATTGAAAAGAAGACTTGCCTTTATTGTATACCCACTTGACTAAACTTGAAATTGAAGTTTAGTTGGCCATTTGTTTACTATGTAACTGGTGCAGCACAGCATTGCCGGCTGAAGGGCCTGTTCCTGTGCAGTGCTGTTGTATGTGATGGCCAATTACACGACCAGCTTACACAAACAGCAATGTGATGCTAACAGGTGTCTAGTTAACTGGGAAATATTGATTGGAAAGGTCACTGGGGAAACTTCCTCGTCTGAATGATGTCTCAGCATCTTGTACTTTCACTGGAGTGAGGAGACATGCTTGTCCAAAGGTCAGTACCTTTGACAGTGCAGCACTACCACAGCAATACACAGAACTGTCCACCTGAATTACCTGCTCCATCTCAAATCAAGTGGTGGTTCGTCCATCGTCGTCGATGAAGACCTCGACACCATTATGACGATGATGGTGTTGAGACTAGTGCTTGATTTGGATTTAAGTGAGGGAGAGTTGTGCAGCGTCAGCCTCACTCTCTTCCCAATTCCCAGCTGGATTCAGTGGCAAGACAGGAGTCGAGATGGCTGGGGATGGGACTAGGTGCAGTGGATGACCAGGATGTCTTCTGTGACTTGTCATGCTCTACGCGTTCCACATCGCTTGTAGAGACCACCTTCTTGACAGTTGGACCTTCCATTGGTCTCATCGCTCAATCCACTGGAGTCTCTCTTCACATGCTTGGATAAACAACTCCGTATCTCACAGAGGGTTTGAGAACCGTTGGCTATGCGCACCTGGTTTAGCTGGCTTGTCAAAACCGTTGCCCAGGGTGTGGCCACTGTCACATGCAGCTGGCTACGGGGAGCCACAGGTGAGAGCTGAGTGGCAGGTGGGGACCAAAGGTGGACAAACTGCTTGAAAAGGATGCGACATGTTCCCCCCACCAGAGATGCTACCCCTCCCTGACACCCCATACACCCCTCAAATCAAATAGGTTAACACTGAGCCAACGGAAGATGAAGTATATTTTCTAGATGTATTTTGGGAAGGGGGGTGCAATGGGAGAAAAAGAGCCTCTAAAGTATTGCTTTGAAATTGCACTTTCTACTTCCTCTTCCTGGCCAGTAGTGAGAAGACCAGTTTTTAAATAGTAACCAGCTGGGGTACCACAGATTTAAATTTTCAAAACAGCTTTTCAAAATAAACTTCTTTTCTTACCACAGCTTTACTCTTGCTACATCCAAACCCCTTCACCTCTGACCCCAGTACTGCCAGGCATCACTTCAGCTGTCTAGGCCTTAAATTCTGAAATGTCTCACAACTTTGATACTGCTTAGCTCTGTTCTTGGGAAAGTTTACTGATTGTATCAATAATCTCTTTGTTTGAGTTAAGTTCTATGAATCGCTATATGACATGATTCCTTTGAAGGTCCTGTCTGTAAAAGCTCTGTCTACATTTTAAATACAATGAACATCCGGTTGATTGAAGACTAATGTTTCACTTGTGTTTACCACTGTTCTCTCTAGTTTCTGATCTTTATAAACATTGGGTTCAACATATTCATGGCATTTGAACTAGCTAAAGAATTAAACTGACTGAATCTGATCAACTGCAGGTCAGTGGTGGTGTGACGGATGGATTAGAACTTCCCGTCAAGCCAGATTAAAAATACTGTATATTTCCTGACTAAAAATGAAGCAGTATTAGTGTTCCAATAAAATATTTTTCATAAAGCATGCAGTAATGCAGCTAATTTAGGTCTTGCCATGGATTGTTATGTTTTCTACGTAGGTTCAGTTAAATCACGGACTTGTTATTGCATAAAAAAGGCCAGTCATGGGACTGCTTCGGAATTATTTAATTAACTCAGCTGTTTGAAGGCAAAATCTGACTCCTCTGAATTGATTCATGAGATGTTGGCAATCTTGAATTTGGACCATAAAGCCCATATGACATGTGAGCAGAATTAGGCCATTTGCCTATCAAGTCTGCTCCACCATTCCATCGTGGCTGATTTATTATCACACTCAACCCTATTCTCTTACCTTCTCCCTGGAAACGACAACTTATGAGGATAATATTGAAAATCTAAGCAACTTTGATCTTAGCAGCTTTGTGTCAAAATATCTTATCTCACATTAAAACTGACAGTTTGAACAATCTGTGGTATTGGTATGGATTGCATCCTTTCCCTAGGAGCAGCGTTGATTACATATCCAGAATCTGAGCTCAGTCTGACCATAAAAATGTGATGAAAACCACATATGAGGTTTTCTGAAATGTGTATTTCAGAGGGTGTGGTTTACCAGGTCATTGTTAAGTTATGGAAAAGGTACGTCAGCCTAGTTTGTCCACTAAAGTAGAGGCATGCAGCTTACTGATTCACCCAAGTTCTGTCAGTCTTGTTTTTCCAGGTATGTGAGAAGCTAGGTGAGGTTACCACCACCTAGCCCCATTTGTGGGTCTGCTCTTCCAGATTTGCCAAGGCAGTTATTCACTTAACAATGCTCTTCCGGAGCACCAGTGATTATATACTGCATTTTGCATCAAATTTATTCATCTTGTTTCTTCCATCGTATAACTAGATGGGTGCAGGTCAAAGAAGCTGGAGGACAGTACTTGAGAACCTACCATATCGGCATGGAGGGCAAACCTCCTTCCCTGTGGGATATTGGTATCCAGTTGGGGTTCTTGCAACACTCCAGACTCCACATTTGTGTCTGTACCCTGAATCCTCAAACTAGCCATAAGAGCAGAAGGAGATTGAAATGCAGGCCAAGAAGCATTTGTGGAGAGAGAAATGGTTGATGTTTTGGGTTGATAACCTTTCATCAAAACTGACCAGATTTCACATCATCTGTAAAATTTGGTTACATGAAAGTGTTGGTTTCAATATTGAAAACTGGAGTAAGTTTCATTTGAAGAGGAGATGATGCTTGTTGAATTTATGCTGACCTCTGTCTTTAATCTGTGGCAGGGAGATCACATTGTTCACACCAAACCCTTTGGTAGGTTTGAAACTCACATCCTCTGGAATCATTCAATTGGTCAATAAATGTTCTGTTAAGAATGGCATGCATTTCACTTCCACTATGTTTATGAAGTAACTTTCTCTGTGTTTGGTTGGTGCAGGGAGTTAGTGGTGCACTGGCTGTCCTAATGAAAGATGCAATCAAGCCAACATTGATGCAAACGCTAGAGGTAAGTGCGCACAATTTCTGAACCACATCCCAGAGTTAAAGAAGGTTGCATTAATCTCCAGGTACTCCAGAGAGATCAATTGCCAATTAAATACTTCTAATTATAAAATAGGAATTGAAGTTCCACAGGAAAAATTCATCTGGATCATGCTGATTCATTCAGAATGGCTGTCTGCCTTAGGAGGGCACTTGTACTTCTCTCGCTCTGAGCAATATTCCCTCTAAGGTGTGCGCATGCACACATCTTTTGCTACTAGCGCCCAAAGGAATTTAAACTGCACACTAAAGATTGTCACCCTCTACTTCACTGGCATGTTAAGTATATTTCATTATCATACTCAGTCACATTTCGTTTTCTGATTTCTGATGCAGAAGGTGTTGACAACGTGGAATTTGTAATGATTTGTCTGCAAATTTTAGAATTGGCTATTTATTCTGTTTTTATTGAAGAAATTGTTGATTCACTATGTTAAATTCCAAAGAATCAAATGGCATGAAGTGCAAAAGAACTACCATTTCATTTAAAATGAAATAGGTTATTATCCTTGGAATACCTCCAAGTTTACTTCCACTTTAAAAATTCAGTGCACACATGTTGTTGCCACTGGGCAAAAAATTGCTCAGCACAAGATTTTTGCGCACACTGGTCATTACAAGTTAGAGGTAACATTTTCTCTGAGTCTAACAACAGTTTCCTTTTGACATTTGAACTGTCAATTGCAAATGTGCTGAAGCCTCACACATTCTGATAACCTTTGGCAAAAGCCAAAGCTGCAGTGTAGCTTTGCTGGAGTGTGATTCCTCCAAGTTATTTCAAGCTAATGTCTGATACTGAGAATTTGAGCTACAATGAGGGATATATTAAAGAAAATAACCACAGTTAATTTAAGAAAAGCACTATGAAAGTAAAAGAAAGAAATTCTTGATAGGGAGTTGGAGGAAAAATTCTCAATGATTTCACTATCTTTTATTTCACCTGAGGCTGTAAGTGGGAATCTTCTGACAGTATAGTATTCCTTCAGTCCAGCTCTGAGGCTCCACTTGGATAACGTTTACGTACGCTTAAACTATGAAACTCCAACTTAAAGGAGACAATGCTTCCTCTGGGTATGGTGATTCCTGCTGTGATACACAGGGACGGAAGGAAATCAATCAGTCTGGATCCCAATAGAACTGTAGCTCAATTCTGTATGCTTGTTATCCAAGCAATTTTGCGGTTCTGGGAAAGGTCAAGAAAAAGACTTTTTATGCTCCTATTAATAAATATATAGCAACTGGATTTAAGTTAATAGCTCCTGTTTCTGGAACTTGATATCTTTATGTTTGCATCTTCTTGGTATTTGTTTTTTTTTTGCGCTTTGTGGTTGAGCAGCTTTGTCTGGGAACTTCCGACTGAGACACTTTCAACTCCTTGTCCCACCATGAGAGTGCAAGGATTGTTTGTATTTTTGCAGATGGAGCTTGAGGGGCTAAAGGAACAGGTGGCAAGTTTTGGGCAATTTTTAAAATCGAGGTCACTGTGGTTCATTTAAAAATGATTTGTGTAATTAAAAAAAACTTGAAGGGAAAATATTAAAAGTTCAGTGTTGAAAAGAAATAAAGGAGAAGGGAACATTTGGGTTATCAACTGGACCAGAACACATGAAGGGCAATGTAGCTTCCAAAGTCCCCCTCACTGCTCTCTGCTGCCAGCCCAGGAATTGATGCTGAGAAGAACTGAAGGTGAGTAGATGGAGTAGTGGAGCCAACTTGGAGGGAATGGAGGATGTGATGGATAATGAAAGGAAGGCTGTTCCCATGATGTGGTACATCAGGTTGATCAAGTCAGCTTGCAAATACTTCCGCAACTTCAACCTGTTCTACAAAAGAAGCCTGAAGATTCGGGAATGGTTAACTCCCCATATTTATTTACTCTTGTTTCCTTAGACAAGTTAACATCAGCTCTCAATGATCGGGAGCAGTTCTGCTGAAAGTGTCTATGAAACTGATTGACAGTTAAGAGTTCCCAGTCTATTAGCAAATAATAATAGTCAGCCAAACAGCCACAGCTTGCAAGAGGCATAACTTCACTATAGAATTCACTATTTCTGTACAGCTGCTTTTAACAGGTTGGAATGCAAAGTTAATGGGTAGAGGGGTCAGCGGTGGAAAGGGTGAGCTGTTTCAAATACCTGTGTGTCAACACCTTGGGCCCAACATTGATGCAATTACAAGGAAGGCATGACAGTAACTGTATTTCATTAGGAGATTGAAGAGACCTGGTATGTCACCAGAGATGCTCTACAGATGTACCATGGAGAATATTCTAACTGTTTGCATCACCTGGTATGGAAGAGCTGCTACACAGGGTTGGGAAAAGCTGCAGAAAGTTGTAAGCTCAGTCAGCTCCATCATGGGTACTAGCCTCCCTTTTTTTTCCTGAGGCATCACCTTTTGGCACGAGGACATTTTCAAAAGTGGGTGCCTCAGAAAGGCAGCATCCAACATTTAGGACCCCCATTACCCAGGATGTGTCCTCTTCCTCATTGCTGCCATCAAGGAGGAGATAAAGCAGCTGAAGACACATAATTCGAACAGCTTCTTTCCTATCACCATCAGATTTCTGAATGGGCAATGAGTCCATGAACACCACTTCACTTTTTTTGTCTCTTTTTGCACTACTTATTTAATAAATTTGTGTGTGTATGTGTACATATGCAATGCCTATAAAAAGTGTTCACCCTCCCTTGGAAGTTTTAATGTTTTATTGTTTTACAACTTTGAATCGTAGTGGATTCATTTAGGCTTTTTTGACACTGATTAACAGAAAAAGACTGTCAAAGTGAAGACGGATCCCTACATGGAAACTTGGTTTTCCAGCAAGACAATGACCCCAAGAATAAAGCCAAAGCTACACAGGAATGGCTTAAAAACAACAAATTTTAATGTCCTGGAGTGGCCAAGTCAGAGTCCAGACCTCAATACAATTGAGAGTTTATGGCTGGATTTGTAAAGGACTGTTCAGTCACGATCCCATTCAAATCTGACCGAGCTTGAGCAGTTTTGTAAACAATTGAGAAAGAATAGTGTCCAGATGTGCAAAGCTGATAGAGACCTATCCAGACAGACTGAAGGCTGTAATTGCATCTTCTAAGTGCTGACACGAAGGGGGTAGATATTAATACAATCAGTTATTTTGTGTTTTATATTTGTAATGAATTTAGATCACTTTGGAGAGATTTGTTTTCAGTTTGACACAAAATAGTAATTTTCTGTTCACTGTCAAAACAAAGCCGAATTAAATCCACTGTGACTCAATGTTGTAAAACAATAAAACATGAAAACTTCTGAGGGGAGGGGGGAGTGCTTTTTAGAGTGTGTGTGTGTGTAGGTGTAGTATGTATTGGTGTGTGTGCATATGTGTAAAATAAGTTGTAATTTATTGTCTTATTATTATGTATTACAATGTACTGCTGCTGCAAAATAACAAATTTTGTGACATATGCCAGTGATAATAAACCTGATTCAGATTTCCATCATCACCAGGTAAACCAATTTGATTCTTCCCTTGCCTGTGAAGTCTTAAAAGCTGCCTGCTCAAAATAGTTTCCTGTAGCTGGATGAAAGGAACACATTCACAAATTGCTAGAATTCGTTGTGGAAATCCGAATGCTGTTTAGGTCTCGAGTGCAAATGCAATGTTAACTGCATTGCTTCGTAAATGGATCTGATATAAAATAAATCAAGAAGAATTGGAAAAAGTGAAAATAAGCATTCTAGTGCCACAAATGAGACTAACTTTGGCAAAGACTGAACTGTAAGGGTCCCCCCCCCCTTCCAACCCCCCAGAAACGAGAAACCTGTGAAATATCTTTAATTTCTGTAGCGTAAAAGCACATTTCAATACTGTAAAACTGAGGAATTACTTCTCCCAAGACGACAACATTTATCATCTGTTCTGGCATTGTCTAGTATGATCTGATGGCGGTATCTCATTGGAGATTTCATCAAATGTCTTGAAAGTGTTTTTCCAACTTAAAGGTGCTGCTGTCATAACAGCATCTACTAGCTTTACATTTTAGCTTTTGAAAGCATCTGTACAGCAGTTTTGAATTCTAATTGATGTTGCATCTGCTGATTAACTATTGGAAGTTGTATAGTTGTTTATGTGAACTGTTAATAAGGTTTACCGTGTTTCAGATTGGGAGGGAGAATTGGAAATAATTCCTTTAATGTTGCTGCTGATATTGGATGGTTTTTTTTAATAGTCTCTTATTCCTTTCCTATCTCCTACAGGGAACCCCAGTGTTTGTACATGCTGGACCCTTTGCAAACATCGCACATGGCAATTCTTCAGTTTTGGCTGACAAGTTGGCACTGAAGCTGGTTGGCAAAGAGGGTTTTGTGGGTAAGTAAACTGTTTTATCTCAAGCTCGATGCTGACCCAACAGACATTGGGCCACTGCATGCAGAGAAGTAGGAGATCACCCATTCTGGACCTAAAGTGGGTTTGAATTGTTCCTGTTGCTGATCAGTTCTCAGTTCCTATCACAATTTCTCAAGATGAAGCAGTCCGTGATTGCATTCAACAAGACCTAGATATGGTCTAGCTGGATTTATAAACAATGGTGAATAGCATTCCTGTTTCTCTAGTGATGGCCAGTAATCGGCACAGAGACTGAATTAACTACCTCCCCTTGGTATTCAACAATATTAGTATTTCTGAGTTCACTGCTCAGGTAATCTACATTGCCTGAATATTGACTTTAGCTTGCCATGTAAACACTGTACCTGTAACAACAGGTCAAAGTGAGTATCTGAGAAAATAATTTGCTCCAAGTTTTCCCAAGACCTTCCATGACCTGTAAGCCATAGACTGGTGGAACAGTTCTACTTGCCACATCTAAAGGTTACATTATTTGGAACAATATGTCATAACTATTTGCATTCTTATTGGTGGAAGGTTCCAGTGAATGCCATCTAAAGGATGGCAGTGTTTGCAACTTTACAGCTCCAGAAGTACAAGTTCAATACCACACCTGCTGCTATTTGTGTGGCGTTTATAGCTGCCTGTGTTTCCCTCTTCCCCCATCCCCCACCGTGCTCCAGTTTTTTCCCCCCACATCCCAAACACCTGCAGTCTGGTAGGTTAATTAGCCACTGTAAATTATCACTGGTGTGTAGGGTGTGGAGAGAATACAAGCATGGTAGGGTTATTGTAAATGGATGTGTAGTCAACATAGATGTGGCGGGATGGACAGACGATCCTATGTCTCTCCATTTCACAAACTTATGGTATTTTCAACAACACTGCAAGTCTCACTGCTTATGATGACAAAAGCAGCAAATGCTTGCGAAAGCCATTTCCAGGTTACCCACTGTCCCGCCTAGTGTTGTTCTGCTGTTCCATTGTAGTTACTGGGGTTAAGTCTCATTTGATCCTGATGCAGCAGCACCTGCTGTGCTTTAAGAAAGCAGCTCAAATAGCTGACAATAGCTGGCCTTGCCATTGACATCCATGTTTCACTGGTGTGTGTTTTCATTTAAAATAAGATAACTTTTTTAGGAATAAATATTGGTTTAGATATCCTGTGAAGGAAAGTAGGACTGTGATTTAAACATTTCATGGCTTAGATCATTTTGTGTGCTAATCTGATGCCTAATGTGGATTACAGCACAAGTTCCTTAAATTTTTTCCATTAAATCAGTATTGTAAGACATCATACTTTATCAATTTTAATCTCAAATTCTCTACAAATGATTTGGTTAAATTTTGAACCTAGGTCTGATCATTGACGCAATCTACGTTGCAGTTTGGGTAAAAAGAATCAGAACCAGTTTATTATCATTAACATATGTCATGAAGTTTGTTGTTTTGCAGCAGCACTACAGTGCAATACATATTTATAAACAATAAGAAATAGTGCAAAAAGAAAGTAAAATTTGAAGTATTGTTCATGGATTCATAGACCATCAGAAATCTGATGACCAAGAGGAAGAAGCAGATCCTAAAAACATTTAGTGTATGTCTTCAGACTCCTGTACCAACTCCCTGACGGTAATAATGAGAAGAGGGCTCATTAATGATGGATGCCACCTTCTTGAGGCATCACCTTTTGAAGATGTCCTCGATGATGTGGAAGTTCGTGTCCACGATGGGGCTAGCAGAGTTACAACCCTCTGTAGCCTTTTCCTTTCATGCATTGGCACTTCCGTGCCAAACAGTGAAGCAGTCATTCAGAATGCTTTCCACTGTGTATCTGTAGAAATTTGTGAGAGCCTTTGGTGATGTCCCAAATCTCAAACTCCTAATGGAGTGTGTAAATTTGGAGCAGAAATTAACAGACTGAAAAGTAAAGCGGAAACATTAATTGTGATAGGGTCATGTCAGATAAAGGCAGTTCCCTGTCCTTTGTCAACTTTCAGGAAAAGCACCTCCAGGACAGGGAGGATGTATTGTGCAGATGTTTTGAAAGGAAGCTCAACATATGTCTTCCGCTTTTCCTTGTCAACATATGACTTCATCAGTTAACCAGTTCCTCTACAAGTGGGAGCTACTTTATGGACATCTGTGCATGGAGGAACACAATCCTGTCTACTTGAGTGAAAGTGTGTTTGCCTGTCACACAGGGAGCTGCTCATGTAAAAATATCACTGGCACTGGATCATTTGCAAGAGTTAGTGACAAGGCAGTGGTTGAATCTGGTCAACTGCCATGAGTTGGGAGGTCACGTACGTGTTATCTAGGATGAAGGCTGTGGGTTCAAGATGTACTCCTGGGACTTGTGCGCAAAGTGTAGGATAATACCTCGGTGCAACACCAGGAGGAGAGTGGTTTGCACTGTTAAAGATGCTCTCTTTTGAATGGGACAGTGAACTGAGACATTTTCTTATTTTTGAGCTGGAAGCAAAGACCCTCAACGAGTAGGGTACTCCAGTGTTTTGGCCAAGACTTGTCTGACAACTGTATATTAAGGCAATATTTTAATAATTTCATAGAATCCAGTGTTATAATACAGGAGGCCATTTAATCCATTGAGTGTATGCCAGCTCTTAGCAGAGAAATCTCATCGATGCCTTTCCCCATACCGTCTTTATAGCCTTGGAAGTAATCGTTCTTTGAGGATTTACTCAAGAATTCTTAGAAGGTACTGATTGAATTTTCAGCACCCTTGCAGGCAGTGAACTCTGGATCCGAAGTATTGGGTGTGGAAATGTTCTCCCATTACATTCCAAAAACCTACACCTGAATGAACAATCAACCTCCTGGAGGAAGGCAACATCAGTGGTATGTGGATAGAATAGTCGGTGATTCAGGTCAAAACTATAACACAGGGTTTCAACAAGAAATATCAACAATTCTTGTCACCACCCACCTCCCTTCGCTACAGATGCTACTTGACACATCAACTTACTTCAGCAGATTGTTGCTCCAGATTCCAGCACCTGTTGTCTCCTTACACCATTGATCGTGGTCCTGATCTCATCTGCTAATGAATCAAGATTTGTAATCACTGATATGTCATGTAATTTGTAGTTTTGTGGCAGCAATACAGTGCAAGACATTTTAAAAAGTATTACTATGTTGCAATTAAATAAACAAACAGCGTGTAACAGGAATAGTGAGGTAGTATCCATGGGTTAATTGAGTCAGTCATATTGTATAGAAATGGGCTCTTTGACCCATAAAAAACACAAAATGCTGGCAGAACTTAGCAGGCCAGACAGCATCTATGGAAGGAGCTAGTGACGCCGTTTTGGGCTGAAACCCTTCATCAGGAGTGAAGTAACATGGGATGGTCGAGGGGGGATAAGAAGTGGGGGGAGGGATGAAGTAGAGAGCTGGGAAGTGATAGGCTGGGGGGGGGGGAAGGTGGAGAATTATGGGAAATAAAAGAGAAGGAAAGGTAGGGCTGGGGGAGATTGTAGTGAGGGGGGGAAGAGAGAAAGAGAACCAGACTAAAATTATAGATAGGGACGGGGTAAAAGGGGGGGGGGGCAGGGGGTATCACCGGGCGTCTGTGAGGTGAATGTTCATGCCGGCAAGTAGGAGGCTACCTAGGCGGGAGATAAGGTATTGCTCCATCGACCTGCGTGTGGCCTCATCTTGATGGTAGAGGCGGCCATGGACAGACATATCGGAGTGGGAGTGGTATGTGGGATTGAAGTGGGATCTCCCTGTGGCCACACACTTCAATTCCACAGACCATTCCGATATGTTTGTCCATGGCCGCCTCTACTGTCAAGATGAGGCCACACGCAGGTCGATGGAGCAATACCTTATCTCCCGCCTAGGTAGCCTCCTACCTGCCGGCATGAACATTCAACTCACAGACCTCCGTTGATACCCCTGCCCCCCCCCCCCCCATACCCCATCCCTATCTATAATTTTAGTCTGGTTCTCTTTCTCTCTCTTTCCCCCCTCACTACAATCTCCCCCCAACCCTAACTTTCTTTCTCTTTTATTTCCCATAATTCTCCATCTTCCCCCCCAAGCCCATTTCCCTCCAACCTATCACTTCCCAGCTCTCTACTTCATCCCTCCCCCCACTTCTTATCCCCCCTGAACCATCCCATGTTACTTTACTCCTGATGAAGAGTTTCGGCCCGAAACGTCATCACTACCTCCTCCCATAGATGCTGTCTGGCCTGCTGAGTTCTGCCAGCATTTTGTGTTTTTTATTTATTTCCAGCATCTGCAGATTCACTCGTGTTGTCTTTGACCCATAATGTTCATTTTGATTAATGTACTTGTATATACTAGTTGCATCTTTTTGTATATACTAGTTCCATATACTTGTGTATACATTTGGTGCATAGCCTTTCATGCCTTTTACATCAACTCCTTTGCTCCAAGTGAAGCTACCACAGCTACCTATTGTAGCTGAAATCCCTCTTCCATGGAGCTCTTACTCTTAAATATTTTTGTCAATTATTGTGCATGGCCTTGGTTGTTTGTATCCTTCCTGGTGACCCAATATGGATGTGTTGTTCCGGTAGTGGGGCTCATTGTTAACATTCCTAATTATTATTCCCAGAAATTAAGTAATATCTTTCAAAGGAGCAGACCATGAGAGGTGATGAGGTATTAGGCACATATGTATAGCTAGGATTCTAAAGGTTTTGCACAGAACTGTATTTCTCAACATGGAGCAGAGAGCGAGTTTGTAAATCTGACAGGAGCAAAGGATATTAGGAATGGTGAGAGTGGGGCTTTACAGGAGGGGTGTGGGACAGGTAGCAGAGAAGAAGCATCAGGGATGGGGTGGGGTCGGTGGCGCGGGTGCATATATACCCAGCCTTGAGACACCTGGAAAGGTCATTTGATTCCAAACAATTGGTTTATTGATCATTATAGTATTTGGGTTTCTTGGTTTGTGTCTGCCTGTAAGCAGACAAACCTCAAGGTGTATAATTTATATGTTCTTTGATAATAAATATGCTTTGAATCTTTTGAATGTCTCTTTGGTGCTTCCTGTTCCCTCCCTTCCCCTTTTTCCAACTATGATTCTCCTCTCCCTGCCCCCTTTCCACTTTCAGTCCATATCAGAATCGGGTTTATCATCACTCACGTATGTCATGAAAATTGCTTTCTTGTGCTGCAGCAGTACAGTGCAATACATAAAATTACTACAGTATTGTGCCAAAGTCATAGGCACTCCAGCTATAATATATATACCTAAGACTTTTGCACCATACTGAGTTTAGAGTGAGTTTGTGTAAAGGCAGTGCTTGAAGTTGGTAAATAATGTAGAGTCAGCTGCTACAGTATAAAAGCAAAGTTACTCATGTCTGAAAGGAAATGTAGTAATAATGAGGAGATATCCATTTTTCTGTCTATTTATTTGAAGTACAGTTTTGAGCTTAAAGTGTGGTGCATTTGTAAAAGTTCACTTTCAGTTGATGTGTCCATGTATTTATTTCCTTTGGAATCGTGCAGGCCGCTCCCTCTTGTTCTGTGTGTTGAAAAGCATTCGTTCAAGCAACATCCTGCCACGTTTCTCTAGAATTATTTTCCATCTATTTCCTCAATACCTTTTCTTTAGGAACAAAGTAAATAATCTTCCGTGTGTTCTCCTTGGCAATGACAAGTGCACAGTACAGTTGATTTGTTTAAATGTTGCTGAAATGCTGTTGTTATACATTTCTCACTTTTTATAAACCTGCAAATTGTGAGCTGTATCTCTGTGCTCATTACCAAGAATGCATCTCAAAGAAAGATGCAGGTACTTTTGGTCAAGGATTTGATAGAGGTATACAAAATTATGGGGGGTATAGGTAGAGTAAATGAAAGCAAGTTTTTTCCCACTAAGGTTGAGTAAGACTAGAACTAGTGGTCATGGGTTAAAGGTGAAGGGTGAAATGTTTAGGGGGAACCTGAGGGGGAACTTCTTTACTGAGAGGGTGGTGAAAGTGTGGAACAAGAGGCCAGCAGAAGTGGTGGATGCAGGTTCGATTTCAACATTTAAGAGATTTGGATCACTACATGTATGGGAGGGGAATGATCCAGGAGTAGATTGATGGGACTCTGCAGAGTAATATATTGGCATGGGCTAGATGGGTTGAAAGGCTTGATTATGTGCTGTAGTGCTGTATGATTATGATCATGGCACAACTCCAGCTCTCAAATTTCAAGGGAAGGAAGTAGGTGTGCAGCAAATAGAGAGGGTGGGATGGGGTGGTGCTAAAAGGTAGCAATCGGGGTGGGTGTGTGTGTGCATGTATGTATGTGTACATACAGACATATATAAATTCATTGTCCAGAAATCTGATAGTCGAGGGGAAAAGGCTGTTCTGAAAATGTTCAGTGTAAGTCTTCGTGCTCCTGTACCACCTCGTTGATGGTAGCAATGAGGAGGGGAATGACCTCATTGATGGCGATCTTTAATAATGGATGCCACCTTTTTGAGGCAGCCATGATGCAGTGGAGGCTAGTGCCATTAATGGAGCTGGCTGAGTTCACAATTTCCTGCAGCTATTTCTGGTCCTGTGCAGTGTCATTATTATTAAATAATGAATAGAAAAATGCAAGCTTCCATGTATCCATGCTTGATGGCAGAGCAAATAGAGTAGTAGGAGTGGGGGGGCTGTGGGAGAAAATAGACAAAAAAGCTTACGAAGTAGTGATAGAATGACTGTGTGATACTTAAATTCATTGATGCACTTTGTCCATATTGGGCTAATAAATAATGGTGAGAAGTTGGGAGGTTAGAGGAGTGTTTGTAGACTAGAATGCTGTAATCTAGTGTAAAACAAAGAAGGTTGGGGGAGGAAATCTTGCAGCAGTCATGTTAAGTAGTGTTTGGACCACAGTTGGTTCAAACATTAAGTTGCCAAGCTATGAGAAAACATCTTACAATGTAGACGTTAATTTGGTTGATTTTTTTTGGGACACAGTGGGATGACTGGAAGCCTTGTTCACTGATACAGCAAGGTGGGTTTTGTAGGGCAGAAGTATAAAGCACTTTTACAGAAATGGTGCATATGTCCACAGAATTGGCAATAAATGCGATTGAATTAACTTTTGAATCTGGGATCTGTTAAGTAAGGGTGTGGAACCAAGACCAGTGAGACAGGTCAGTTATAATCTTATTGAATGGTGAAACAGGCATTGGCTTATGTTTGAAGCACGTCTTGTCTGATTCTCTGGAGATGCAGAAAATCATTTCTGGTTAAACTTGAGGGGCTGACTTGTTTAAGTTTAAGGCCTGTGATGTTCAAGAACTCAGAGTAGGAATAGAGAGTAATGATTTCAAATCAAGTCTTAACCTGACCTTTATATTTTCTGGATGGTCTAATCATAATGTTTTGCTTTTCAGTGACTGAAGCTGGCTTTGGTGCTGACATTGGAATGGAGAAGTTTTTCAACATCAAGTGCAGGGCCTCAGGCCTTCAGCCCAGCGTGGTGGTGCTTGTGGCAACAATCCGAGCTTTGAAGATGCATGGTGGTGGGCCTAGTGTGAGTAAGCATGGGATGGGCAGTCACCACTCGGCTTTTTCCTGCTGCACAATTAAATTGTGCTGCATTATTTTGTCCAAAACGGAATTTTTTTTTGGTACTAAGCCATAGTCCGATGACATTGTAGAGATGCAAGAAAAAATTTGAGAATGAGAACTAAAATTTTGAAATCCAAGCAAATGTATAAGTGGATGTACTAAGAAATATCGTATGGTAAGCTACATCTCCCTAATGATGGCACTTGATGAAATCTTGAGCTAGAAGGTCACAACTAATAGCCCAGGGCTCCCGTTAGCTATGCTTGTCCTCAAATGAGAAGGTTGTCGTTTAGGAATGTGATTCATGGCAGTGCCATGGGAATTTGTGCTTGAACAGCGCCCTTTTATATAGTAAAAACACTAAATGCCTATTAAGAAAAGGACTTTTGCAAATAAAATGTAACACTTAATCACACAAAGGAGATGATGTGGATTTTAAATGAGTGAACTGAGAGGAAAGCATGGAAGGGAGACTTGAGCAAAGCTGTTCTAGAGCTTGGTCTCAGCAGCTCCCGGTGGAAGAACTTTAATGCCATTGATGCTCAAGAAGTCAGGAAGGAATGAGAGTGCCAGACTAGAGGAGTTTAGTGATAGGGAAGCACTAGGCCATGGAGGGACTTACTGATGAAGGTGATAGTTTTAGCATCGAGTTTCCATTCAAGATTTAGCTTGTGGGTCATATCATATTGATAAGATTGAATGGGACAGTGAGTTAAAATGCAGCTAGCAGCATTTTTAATGATTCCTCTGGCAGTGGAAGTGTGTTACGAAAAGCCAAGAGAAACATTTTGAACAAGTTCATCCTTATGGCATTGGGGATAATGTTAGAGACAGCCAGCTACTCAATCTTAATGATAAAAGTCTGTGAATTGCTTGTACTTGAGGGTGAAGAGGCAGAAGAGAGTAGAAATATGTTTAGAATGGTATATTTGCATTCTAGAAAGATCGTGGGCTATTGAACAGATTTCTAACTTGTAAAATAAGCCCCAAAACACAATAGAATAAAAGTAGGGTCTCTCTTTACCGTGGCCCATATTTGCCCTTTAGATGGGCTATAAAGCACTATGCAATGTCCTGAACTGTGGAAATTGTACAAGAATCTCTGCGGTGTAGTCTCTGCATTTCATTTACATTCCACTTAAATGTGCCCTTTTAAAGTAATAAACTCGTGCATACACTTCCAACTTGGACAATTATTCAAACATGGCAATATCATTAATTTGTTCTCTTTCAGGTTAGTGCAGGGAAGCCGCTATCTAAAGAATATACAGAAGAGGTGAGTACATTTCTACGAAGATCAGAAACTGCTTCAATTTTCCTCTGATTTCACTTGTGTCATTGGTGACTATGTGTCTTGTCCATTTTATCAATGGTACTACCTTTATCATTGTGGAGTGCAAATATGAACACCCCTCCCACATAAGTAGATAATATCCTCCCAAGTAATATTTAAAAGTCAGAAGTAGTTTTGAGAATTTGTAAAAAAAAAAAAAGAGATAAATGCCTGTGTTTAAAGTTAAAACTGAGTGCTTGAATGTGGGCATCAGTGATACATTCCCAGGTCATGATGCTATGTGACTTGGAGGGAAAGCTGCAGGTATTGGTGTTTCCATGTACTTAATGTCCTTATTCTCCATTGGTGGAGATTACAGGTTTGGCAGATGCTGACAGAGTACTTGAGGCAAGTAATTGCCGTGCATGGATGTCATTGTGAATGGGTGGTAGGAGAAGAGAACATTTGGACTGTGGAACAGTTCAGTGTTGAAAAAGCACTCAACCACAGATATAGAGTATATTCCATCACACTCCTAGTATGTTCATAATGGATAATGGAAGGGCTTTGTGGTGTCAGAAAGGGAGACAATTGGCCCAGGATTCCTGCCTCTAAAGTAGCATTTATCTGTGACCTTTGAGCGTCTAGTCACAACTCATTGATGATGGTGGTCTCTAAAGGTGATGCCATTGAATGTTAAGAGTAAGTGACCGTCTCTTTTGGAAATGATCATTTGTATAATGCAAGTTTTGATCAAGTCTCTTGATTGTGGGATCACTTATTTCAATCTATTGCATTCTGCTTTTGCAGTGATGCTTCTTTACCAGGTATGCCTTTGTCAACTACATTCTGCTGTTAGCAATGGGATTTGGTCTTGTGCCCCTTTACGTAATATTTCCAGACCTCCAGATTGATTGGGGTAAATTAGAAGCAGTTGCGGTCCCAGCACTCAGTAGTGAAACACACTGTACCTAACCACCCATAACCATCAATTGAGGCTTTCTAGCCTGCAGCTTGCTCTTTCATGGGCTTCTTACAGTTGTTTTGGTTTGAGTATAATTGTATCATGTGCCACGGGGTCACAATGTTGTAGGATGCATCACAATCATTACCAGTTACTGAAAACACCATTTTACACCAGTGAACTTTGTCCTCTGTCTTTGAACAGCTAGAAAGTTTCTTTTCCTCTTGATTTCGCTCTACCTTTATCTATGAAATTATCAAAGAGAGAGTTTAAAGTTTTTTTTCTTAAAATAACAGCTTGATTGTAATCGAAAGGTGTATGCAAAGCTTCTCTTAACCACCACAATGGACAAGTTCACAGCTGCCAAGTATTGAGCCATGAAAATCATTTGCTTTCAATTGACAAGCACGAGAAAATCTGCAGATGCTGGAAATTCAAGCAACACACACAAAATGCTGGTGGAACACAGCAGACCAGGCAGCATCTATAGGGAGAAGCGCTGTCGACGTTTCAGGCTGAGACCTCGACAGCACTTCTCCCTATAGATGCTGCCTGACCTGCTGCATTCCACCAGCATTTTGTGTGTTGCTTTCAATTGAACTGTCTTTACCAACTCGTTCGAGGGCCTTTGCTCTTCAGTACTTGTTCAAGAAGCACTAACATGCTTTTCTTAGAGGCTTTGACTTTACCGTGGTCAACCTTGAACTTCCTCCATTCCAGTCCTCCTTCGGATCTGGTTATCATTATTGCCCATTAGTGGGAGACAGTGGAATGGGATAGACTAGGCTTACCTTCCAGGCCAGATTCAATGAGTAGAGCCAACTCCTTGGTGTACATCTAAACCCACCTTGTACTTTTGTTTATTATCTTGCCTTCCTTTACTGAGGGATAATCATTGATTTAACATTAACTATTTCCCCTTCTTGATAGAGTCTGCTTGACATGAGTGTTTGGATTTGCCACTATATTTAACGTGTCTTCCTGTGCTATTGTTGTAGAACCTGAAGCTGGTTGCCGATGGCTGCTGTAACCTACAGAAACAGATCCAGATTGCTCAGCTTTTTGGAATTCCAGTTGTGGTTGCTGTGAATGTGTTCAAGTAGGTGCTGCACATGGAAACTTGTTGGACTTTCTTCTGGACTCATGTCATCAGTAGTGTTTCTAGTAGCATTGGTGCAGGCTCTCCCCTCTAATAACAGTCCCTGTGTCCAAACCGATGCTAGTGTTTGAGTAGATCTTGAGCTCGTGATTGATTAAATCTCCATAACTAGTTAATACTGCTTCACTGGAAGACATCAAGTAGCCTCATTGACAATTGGGCAGTAACCTTTAAAGCATTGCTGGCTTGCATTGCATTATTGCTTTAAATTTAAGATCATGCATGCTTGTGTTCAAATCCATCTATTGCCTCTTCCCTAAACTGTGTAGAATGGTGGCATGGTAAATCACAAATGTACTCTACCCATTTAGTTTGAAGAGGAGATGTTCTGCTTCCTTGCTGCTCCTGTAAATTTGTATTCTTTCTCTAAATGTTTATCTGACTCCCTTTTGAGGGCAATATTTGCAACTGTAACCATTATCCTGCAAGACAGCATGGTCAAAATCTTGGCTGTTCATGGCAAATGTTTTTTTCTTCCTATATGTTATTGCATCGGGATACTTCGATATTGTGAAAGGTGGTTCATTCATGTTCTACCATCTGTAGCTTCTTCCCTCTCCCCATCCTTAGAACCTTTCTGGTAAATATCTTCTGCTGATTCTTGACAGTGTTTCACTCCTTTTCCTTAATTGATATCAGGCTACAAAAAATCACAGCTGATCAAAAGGAATGGTTTTAGAAGTACTCAGCAGGAAAAACAGGGAGTGATGAAGCAAAGGGAATGACAGTGATTATGTGGGACCTAAACTGGTGTCTTGAGCAGAGCTACTGCTTTCTAATGCTGAGAGTCAGGATCTTTAACTGCTTTATTGATCTTGTTAACTTCAAGGTTATGACTAGGAACACATCAGATCTCTTGCATTTCACTGCCTTTAAAATTGTACTCTTTAGCCCACATCTCCTCTTCTTCCAAAACACATTATAGTCTTCTGCAAACTTGAGTCCTTGTATCACTGGCATTCCCTTTCCTTCTGGGGTGCCAAGGACAAGGGCAACTTGAAGTGGCAGCTCCTAGCAAATTTTTTTTTTATTGAAGTTCATCAAACAAACATTTCCATAAGATGTATTTCAGACATTGTACATATATATCATATAATCATATATATCCCAAAATCTCCACAAAGTACTTATCTGGGGTATACACTTATAGAAAAGAGAGGAAAGAAAAAACAAGCAAAAGGAAAGAACTATGTACAAGTAGGAAGTGATCTTTTTGTTTCACAACAGTTTCAGTGATTTGTGAGAATAAAATCAGGCCAATGAGGCATTATGTAGTTAAACCATTTTTCCCAGTATGAATCAAATTGTTCCAGATAATGATCAACAGATGCTGTTATCTTCTCCTTTTTGTAAATGTCCATTGTAATTTCCATCCATGTATTTAAAGTTGGGCTTTCCTGTGATAACCATTTCCTAGTAAGAGTTTTTACCAGCCACCAACAGTATGTTCATTAAATATTTATCTCTTTTCAACCATTCTTGAGGTATATATCCAAAATATATGGTCTTACTCTCCAAGGGTATTTCACATTTAAAGATGTCTTGTAGGGCATTGTGTATCCCCCTCCAATAGCTTTTGATAACAGGGCAGTCCCAAAAAATATGATAATGATTTGCATTTTGATTTCCACAATTTCTCCAGCAAACAGGGAGGTTGTTATCATAATGGGATTTCTGAGAGGGTGTAGTAAAATATCTTATCAAGTTTTTCCATCCAAACTTATTGGTACACTTCCATTGATTCCATATTGTTGTCCATTCTTCCTCAGATATAATTATCCCTCCTTCCTTCTCCCATTTTGTTTTAATGTATGAAGTCGAATGTGTTTTAAGATTTGACAACCCCTTATACATGCTTGAAATGATTCTACTACCATTGTCTGAAGTATATGCTTTTCTAAAGAGCTCCATATCAAGCATGTATTTGCCTTGGTTACATTTTTAAGCGTCTTATTAACATATTGTCACATCTGTAAATACTGATTAAAAATCTTGTTTTTCTAATAAGTGTTTCCCTTTAAGCATTTCAAAACTGCAGTGTTCCTTCTTTCATTATGTTGCAAAGAACTGTTATTCCTTTAGCTATCCAGTCCTTAAATCTAGCATCCAATTTACTTGGTGTAAAATCAGAGTCATATGCACACCATTTAAGAATTGCAATATCTCCCTCTAGATTATATACTTTTATTGTAGTTTTCCATATTTTAAGAGTCAATTTCACCCATGGGTTATCAATAGTATTTATGTACCTTTGCAGGTGGTTATCAGCCAAAATTGCTTGTATGGAGATGGGAAGTACCCGCTCCTCAATGTTATTCCATTGAGCGTCATATGATGGGTTGCACCAACATATCACAGCTCTCAACTGTGCTGCAAAATAATAATCTCTAAGAGAAGGCAAGCCCCCCCCCCCCTTTTCCTTTGCTAATTGCAAAGTTTTGAGACAAACTCTAGGCCTTTTACCCTGCCAGATATACCTTGATAGCATCTTTTCAATTCATTGAATTGATTTTGATTAATCTCTATTGGTAGGGTCTGAAAGAGATATAACAGTCTGGGCAGTATGTTCATTTTAATAGACTCAATCCTTGAACTGAGTCTGAAAAAAGGAATCAGGCTCCATCTTGCCACATCTTCCTTAATTTTTTTATATAGAGGCTGATAATTACATTCTGATAATTTTGCCAAATCTTTTGGCATAATGATACCCAAATATTTGAAAGACTCTGTGTGCCATGACCAGGGGTATCGACTTTCAATTTCTCTTGGTGGGCTATAGTAATATGAAAGTAATTGGGTTTTATCTATGTTGATCTTGTATCCTGATAATTGACCATATTGTTCAAAGGATTGCATCAATTTAGGTAAAGAGTATGTTGTTTGCCCTAGATAGATCAAAATGTCATCTGCATAACAAGCCAATTTATGCTCTGTCCCTTTAATAGTAATTCCCCTGATATCTTCATTTTGTCTGATGTATTGAGCTAATGGTTTCAGATATAACACGAAGAGTAGTGGTGACCATGCACAACCCTGTCTCGTGCCCCTTTCTAGGGTAAGACTATTTGATAAATATCCATTGATTTTAATCCTAGCAGTAGGTTTGTAATATAGTGTCTGTATAGTTTTAATAATTGTGTCTTGGAAACCAAATCTGTGTAAAACTCTGTAAAGAAAATTCCAATTAACCGAATCAAATGCTTTTTCAGTGTCCACGCTTATCACTATTGTTTTGATTTTATTTTTTTGTATATGATCCATAATGTGAAGTGTCCTTATATTGTCTTGAGTCTGGCGTTGTCATATAAAACCTGTCTGATCATTACGTATCAGTATGGGTAGAAACTCCTCTAATCATTTGCACATGATGGAGGTAAATAACCTATAATCTACATTAAGAGCGGATATTGGTCTAAATGACCCGCATTCCATTTTATCCTTGCCTTCTTTTGGTATAGCTGAGATTATTGCTTCCTTCCAATTGGGTGACATTTGTGCCTTTTTTAGAGCCCAGTTCAGTGTGGGGAGTAAAACAGGAATTAACTCATTTTTAAATTCTTTGTACCACTCTGCCGTATACCCATCTGATCCTGGTGACTTACTTAATTTAAGCCTACTAATTGCAGCTTTTAATTCAACTTCAGTTATGTCAGCAGTCATTGTTTAATTTGTTCTTCGCTTAAAGTAGGTAACTCTAGAGAATTCAAGAAGGTGTCAATTTGGGTTATGCTTCCCCCTGGAACTTTGGAATATAGTGTTTTGTAAAACACTTCAAAAGCTTCTTGAATTTTACTTGGCTTTTTTTAAAAATCATTTTCGTTCTTGGGTCCCTAATTCTATGAATTGTATTTTCTGCTATTTTTTCATTTTCCACGCCAGTATTTTCATAGATGTCGATCCACTTTCATAATGTCTCTGTTTTCAGAAACATTAAGTTTTTCCTGATTTCTTGCGTAGCCAAATCATTTATTTCATTCCTAATTCTTTTAATTTCCCCTAATGTATCCTGTGCCAAATTCAATTTGTGTTTTTTCTCTAGTTCCTTCAACCTATTTTGTAATTCCTCTAATGTTTTATTCCTTATTTTTTCTTATATGAAGATATTGCTATAATTTTTCCTCTTAAGACCGCCTTCAGAGTATCCCATAAAATGGGAGGTGAAACCTCTCCATTAACATTAAATTCTAAGTAGAGACCAATTTCTTTTTTAATTTGTTCCTTAAAGTACGGATCATTGAGTAGACTTGAATTTAGTTTCCAAATAGTATTCTTTGGTTGTAGGTCAAAATCAACAGATAAATATATAGGTGCATGGTCACTTACATTTATTGTCCCAATTCCACAGGTGTTTATTTTGTCTTTGTCTTTTCCAAATGTTATGAAATAGTCTATTCTTGTATATACAGAATGTGGAGCAGAATAATGAGTTGTATCCCTTCTGTCAGGGAAACAGTCCCTCCATATATCAATTACACTTTTTGAGGATGTTAGTTTATTAACTTTCTTAGGTAAAGATTTTGTTTCATAGGTTTTTCTATCGGAAGAGTCTAAGTTTGGTTGTAATTGTAAATTTAAGTCTCCCCCACATATCAGGAGACTTTCTGATTCTGTTACCATAATATCAGTAATTTTCTGAAAGAAACCAATATCACTTCCCGGGGGTGCGTATATATTCAACTGAATTGCCATCTATATTCCCCCTTACCAGAATATATCTGCCGCCTTTATCTCCCATTTCGAATATTTTTTCAAAATTTAGCTTACTCGAGATGAGAATAGCAACTCCTCTCCTATGTCCTGATTTATGAGGAGAAAAACAAATTAGTGAAGCCCATTCTCTTTAGTTTTTTATGCTCATTATCACTTAAATGAGTTTCCTGTAAATATACTACATGGACTTGTTCTTTTTTCATTTCTAATTGATATTAGAGTATGGGGAGAGGAGACTACTAAAATTGCAGAAATACTGCACTATATGACCTCTAGTTATTCAGTAATCACCCTACCTAAGACAGCAGCAGTTTAGTGCCTTACCTGTAGACTTCTTGACTGTTTAAGTGTTCTAAATCTTCAGTTGACTAGTCAGTGCTTTGGAGTTTGGGGAAATAATATTTAAGCATGGAAATGATCCACTGAGCTGATAATTCTGTCTGCTTCTCTCTGTAATGTTTAACCCCACCCCTTTTGTTTGTATATCCATCTTATTCCCTTAACCACAGCGATTAACCTGATGAGCAATCTCAGTTTAGCAATTTTCAACTGCCCTGCCATCCACGGCTTTCAATAACATTTCCAGATGTTTAATGAAGTGGTATTATTCTAGAACTACCTGTCATTCAAGATTTTCCCCCAACGTGTAAATGGTGAGAATTGGTACAGTAAAGGTGGATTAATGTGGGGGAAGGAGAGCAAGGACCATATTTACTAATCAGCATTTCTTTCTCTCATTAGAAACTTTAGCTGTGCACCATCTTTCTCCATTAAGGGCATGGATTGATTTCCAATTATTTTATCCTTGGCTAAGTTAATAGTTCTCTTGCCTCCTGAATGCAAAATTTGTAGATTGAAGCTCCACTCTGAATCTTTGATATGTAATCCAATCCAATCTTTTACAGAAGTATAGGAGCACACAGTATTGCTATCATGAATGTGGATGCATATTACAAAAATTCTGGGTGTTGTAACTCCATGATGTGATGAGCCATGTTTTATTTATTAAATTTTAGAAATTACAAGGAATAAATGTGATAATAAAATAGTAAGAAAAATAATGTTGACCCTCCCCCCTCCCCTTAACCCTCCCCCCCGCCCCCCTTAACCCTTATCTAAAGAAAGGGAAAAAAAGAAAGAAGAAAAAGATTGCCTGGATATCAGAGGACCCCCACATGCTCCATGGAGTTCAAAATAATTTTGATATTTATTTTTACTTTCCCCAATTACTATGATTTGATCTTCAAAGGACCTGTGTATTTAATCCTATCTTTTGTAAGTATGGGAGCCAACTTTTCAAAAAAATATTCATTTCTTAGATTATATGTAATTTTTTCAAATGGAATAAATACAACTATGTATTTCATTATTCCAATGATCCATAGTTAAATATAAATCAGATTTCCAACTAACTGCGATAACTTTTTTGGCTACTGCCAATGCAATTTTTATTTTGATTTTGAAGAGCTGTCTAGCAGGATGATGGGGTGCTGGGGGTATTAATTTTCCCTGGTGTTCTGGCCAGTGTTTGTCCCTGTTTCCGTATTGCATTGCAGCTTGCTATTTGTATGCAAGTTGCCAGTGATTTTGTACAATTGACTTGCGACTATTTTCCGAAAACTTCTTGGCTGCAGCACACCTTTGGCTGTGAAAAGGGCTCTAACACCAGTTCCCCTCTCCATAGGACTGACAGTGAAGCAGAAATTGACCTTGTCTGTAATATCGCTAAAGACTCCGGAGCTTACGAAGCCGTCCCCTGTAATCACTGGGCTGCTGGAGGCAGGGGTGCCATGCAGCTGGCTGAGGCTGTCAGGAAAGCTGCAGACCAGAAGAGCAGCTTCAGGTATCTCTATGACCTACAGGTGAGACTTGCTTTAAGTTCTTTAGTTCTGTCTCAATCATCCAGTGTAAAGGTCTATATAATTTAGTGATAAGTGATGGAGAAGAAAATTGCCAGTGAATCATTTGTAATGGGTGGAAATTAACAATAAGGATGTACTGCAGGTTGTACTAGGCTTTTCACTTGGGTGTACATAATGGAGTTGATGGTACCAACCAGCCTGGTGGTACTAATTCATCTGCCAATGATGCAAAGTTGGTCAGCATTCCTATGCAAACCCTAGGGACTGAACCAGCTGTTAAACAGAATCCTAGGCAGGATGGCGTCCAGTGGGCTTAAAGGTGTGAATTGCAGTCACATGTGGTGTAGCCTGAATGGCAATGACAGATAGATTGTCTGGCCTGTAATATCATGTTTCTGACATAGTCATTTAATTTCAACTCTCTTGAACCCAACACAGTACTCCTGAAGTGTAATCACCCTGTGCTACAAGAAATAAGGATAAGTGTTTTGCTAACAGCAAGCTACTTCAAGTAGCACTGAGGTAATACCCAAATTTAGTTAACATCAATATTTGATTAAAAAATGGTTTGGATAAAATATTTGAGCACTGGAATAGAGCAGTCAGGGTTCACTAGTTAATGATGTGGGATGCCGTACTGTAGGCCAGGTTTTGGGCTACCTTGTAACCAGCTATTGTGCACAAATTGCAAATGGAGCCCAAACTCTGATAACTAGAGCCAATCCGAAAAGCATCTTGGTTTACATATTCTGTCAGGAAGTTTAATCGGTTGCAACTCTGTATGCTTCAAGATGCAGCCTCAGTCAAATCTCCAACAGATGGTCATTGGGCACAGAAACAGGGACTTTGGCCCACAGAGTCCATGCTTCCAACTAACCTCCCCATTTGCATGAATCCTATACATGTACAAGATTTTGTTTTCTCTCTCTCCCCCCCCCCCCCCCCACACAAAAGCTCTCATCAACTCTCCCCTCCCATCCCCACAATCTAACACTCATGCACATGCACAGGGCAATTTACAGTGGTACATGTGTCTTTGAACTGTGGGAGAAAGCCCATGCGATCACAGGGTGAACATACAGTCTCTGAATAGACAGCATCTAGGATCAGGATTGAACCTTGGTCTCTACTTACTATGCCACTGTGTGTTTTGGAAGATCTTGCAACTTTCAAGCTTCCCCTAAATTAGCTGTTTCTGATTTCAGCTATTTGGGGGTAGTGATGAAGATAATCTACTTGATACTTTCCAAGACCTTAAAGCCCAAGTTTGCCATTGTATACTTGTTCATCCTTTCCAATTTTTGTTGTTTCAAACATATGTCTGCCTAAGGTGTTGTTAAAGTGCTAGCTGTTGGCTTCATCAAGATCTGAAATTCCCTGGGAGCAGAGTTGTGACTGGATTTATAGCTTTTCAGTCTTGTAGTGTAGACAGTATTAGTTTTGAAACTCTTGGTGGTGATTCTCATCTCAGTTCTGCTCTGTGCAGTAGGTGGACCAGGGGAAAAGTGCATAATTTTCCATAATGCACTTGTAGCTCAGTTATGAATATTGGTGTTATTGAAGTCTAGTGGCCTTTGGTGACCAGATAATATCAATGTACTTATCTGAGTATTTGATTGTCTGGTTTTACATTTTTGGTGCATGCAGAACTTTATTAGAATGAGCAAATATTTGTTTGCAAGGTGAGAAGATCTGGTTAATGTGAAACCTGTAATGCACAAAGATGAAAGGTGGATTTACTGACACTGGTTTTGCTTGGCTCAGTGTATTCATCCAATGACTACCTAAAAAATTGCTCCTCAGCACTCTTGTGGCCACACACGTTTATGCCCTTCTTCATCTCGAGTTCCTGCTTTAAAGACGCAAGAATCTGCAGATGCTGAAATTCTTGAGCAATGCCCACAAAATACTAGAAGAATGACCCATCTTTATTTTTGTTTTTTTTTTCCGACATTTTCCCATTCTAGTGACCCTCGGACTTTCTTTTCCTCTCTCCCCCCCCCCCCCCCCCCATAACCTGTTCATCACCTTCCTCTGCTTCCCTACCTCCTTCCATGGTCCACTGTACTTTCATATCAGTTTCCTCCTTTTTTTCCAGCTCTTTACCTCTTCCTGCTGTCACCTCCCAACTTCTCATATTAACCCCCTCCCCCCCAACCTTGCAGCTTGTAATCCTCCCTCTTCTCCCACCACCTTTTCTGCCTCTCCCCGCACTTCCCCCCCCCCCCCCACAGTTCCTTTCTAGCCCTGATGAAGGATCTTTGCCAGAAAGGTCAACTGTTTATTTCCCTCGATAATGCTTCTGGATCTGCTGAATCCCTCCAGTGTTTTGAGTTCGTTGTTTCAGTTTTTGTTTTAAGATTTTCTTTTGTTTTTTTTTCTTTTTAAACACTGGTTGTTTTTAAAAATGGAATGAAAGGAGGGCAGGGCGGCTTCTTATGTGATCTAAACCCAACTTCATTTGACATACAATACTGCATCTGTTGGTAACCTGAATGAACAAACAGAAACAGCTGGTCAGACAGGGTCTCCGAACATAAGTATCAGCTGGTTGGCATCCGTTTCTCTGAGATACTTTCAGACCACAGTGTATTGCTTCCATCTGCCTTCCAGGTTTTTTTATTTAGTAAAATGGCCTTGGATTTTTTTGTGGGAGTTTTAGATTGAGATCTTCTTGGGGGTCTCAGGTAAAGCAGGGAACTGAATTAAAGAACCAGGTCCAGGACCGTGCTGGGTGGGAGTCTGTCAGCTATCATGGAAGCAAACTCATCGGTCAAGTAAATGACTGGAAATTTATTGGCACCTGTGATTGCTGTTTCTGGGATAAGGCGAAATTCTGGCCTTCCTCACCAATCAGGGGCAGGTGGTGAGAGACAAAACGGGTATGTGCATTGAGGTGGAGAGGCTCAGCCACAGCGTGATGTACAGCATTCCCAGTGGACTAGCGCAGGTGCTGATTCTGAAGACTTTTACCTTGGTAATTTCCATGCCTGTGAATTGTTCAAGTTTGCACATAGGCTAGCTAAGGCTGTCAGGCAGAAGTAGACCTTTTGAGCAGCGTGGATTTCCTCTGGTGCCCTAATTTCCTCCCATGATCCAAAGAAGTGTGGGTTGGTAGGCTAGTAATTGGCCACTTTCAAATTACGCTCAATTGTGGATGAGTGGGAGAATCGGGTGGGGGGGGGAGTGGGGAGGTAAAAATATAAGATGTAACGTGTGATTAGTGTAAATGGGTAGTTGATGATTAGTGTGGGCTGATGGGCCTGTTTCCATGCTGTATTCCTCTGACTTCGTAAGGTACCTTGAACCAAACAATGAGGCTGGTCTTTAGTCAGCTCTCTGTCAGTAGTTTAAGAAGTTGCTGTGAGCTCTGGGACAGGTGGAATGGGGTCCTTCTGTCAAGCCAGGAGCAGGTGTTGAAGATCTATGGGCGCAGCTGTTGTCCAAGCTCGGGGAACTATCGGGGTCACAATTCTTCCTTCATTCAGTTTTCAGCTTCAAAACCCACTGCATTGGGTCTATAGTTGGGAGGTGTTCACATACAGGAAAGACCTGATGGGAAAGCTTTGGAGCCTTTCTCCAAACGTGGAGTGGTGTCAAACGTCACCTGCTCCCCTCCCTGTGGCGGTATAGTCTAACCTGATGTTGGAACTGTGCTCAACTGGATTCTCGTAGCATTAAGCACCAGTGACCATTAATGCCAACCTTCCCAGTTCTTATCTTTTCTGACCAGACAGTTCCCCTGACTGTGGATTTGTCATAGCCAGAACTGGTCTTCCTTTTGCCTGGTCAGCATTGCCACAGCTGTCACTTCTCTGGCCTGTTCACGATAGTTCATCTGCTTTTAGCTGAAGTCTGACAACAGTGACCAAAATGGTTAGAACAAACCAAAATGATGTCAATCGTCAACCATGCTAAAGGTATGACAGAAAATGATGAAAATAGTCACACATCGGGGAGGGAGATTTGTGGAGTGAGACAAAAATCAATACGGAGCAGTTCTGACTATTTCTAAATATTTCCATTTTACTTCAGACTTGAGGCAGCACCAGTCTGTGATCTGATAATAGTTTAGGATAAGTATTAGCCAGGCCTCTGGAATTCCCCTTTACTTTTGAAAAGTGCCAGTGGATCTTGTATGCCTTGGGAGGGGCAGACAAAGATGCTCCTAACATCCCATCTGGAGGAAAGCACCTCTTTCCCCCTCAAACACTCCACAGCTGTAACAGCCTGGGTAAGGTGTTCTCTCATGGGACTTCAAACCAAGAGCCTCCGACTGGGCAAGTGGTCCTGCCTGATGAGCTACTTCAGACAAATACTGCAGTATTGCATTTATGGGATGTGTCTCTGCCACAGACGGTGAACGCTGTTCTCTGTGTTGTTAGTCGTTGAGAATCGTTAATGGATGTGGACTGAAAGCAGGAAAGTCAAACACAAGGTCTTGAAATAAACTATTATCATCATGGGCAATACTAGCAGCAACTGTTTTGTGTTGTGCTCTTTCCCAACAGCCTGATATAAATGAGTTACTTGGATGTGTCAGAATATTTTTCATCAAAGTCTCAGCTCTTAGACAGGATCCAGACCTGATGCATTTCAAGGTCCTTGCTCATTCCTCTGCCATTTGGGTAGAATAATGGACTTAGGTGGTCAGGGGTAATGGTGTTTGAGGAACAGGAAGGGTTTTGCATCAGATTGGAATGTGATTGTTTGGAAAGGACTGTGCGAAAGCTGAAGTGTAATTTTAGCTTGATTCTTAAATCTCGCTAAGACTGAACTCTCCCTCATACTTATTCCTATTCTTGGGGTAGGTCAAGTTTGAGATGGAATCTGAAAATTGCTGATTGGTGAAAAGGGGATATTCCCATTGGGTCAGTACGTGTAGCCAAAGTTTGTTATGACCAGTACATGAGGGCTCAAATTGATAGACCACGAGCTCAGTTTCTCCTTGGTCAGTTGGTACTACTCTTGCCTCTGCAAATGGGATTTGAAGCCACAACCTTTGGAGACCTGAACACATGTCCTCCAACCTGGAAGCGTACCATTTTAGCAGTCCCAGTGCAATATTCTGGAAGTGTTGTACTGTTTGTACCCCTTTAAGATAAGGCACTAGACTGAGTCCCTGAAAGCTCAATGGAATGTTGCCAATTGAAGAAAGGCAGTAATTGTCCAGGCCAATGCTTATCACTGAGTCAGCTTCAAAGAATAAACACATGTACTTGGTTACTTTCTCATCATTGTCGGTCACTATATAGAAATGTATATGTGAAATTATTTAGATTGCCATTAAGTTGCAAGAGGCGTCGCAGAGATGCAAGCTACCACCTTGGAGAAGAGTGAAGCAGCGATTTTTTTTTTTTGGATTTTTTTTTATTTTAAAAAATTTTTTTGGAGTCTGCTTTGTTTCTTCTGCACTTCCTCCAGTTGAATGTTCATTTAATTGGAAATGTTCACTTAAATGGAAAGGTTATGGGAAAAGAGTAATGAATAGGTCTAATTGGTGGCTCCGAGGACTGACAGGAAGAAATATTGGACAACAGGCTCCCTTGTGCATTGTGATGTAATTAAAAACGATGAACTTTGAACAAAATGTTTAGTATTGGTTGTGAGCAGGGCTGTGAATAGAAAGCCAATTGGTATGTCACCAAAGACACTCGCAAACTTCTACAAATGTACCATGGAGAGCATTCCAATGGGTTGGATCACTATCTGGTATGGAGGGGCCACTACACAGGATCAGAAAAAGCTGCAGAAAGTTGTAAACTCAGCCAGCTCCATCATGGGCACTAGCCTCCCTAGCATTCAGGCAATGGCTTAAAAAGACAGCATCCATCATTAAGGACCCCTATATCCCAGGACATGTCCTCTTCTCATTGCTATCATTAGGAAGGAGATACAGGAGCCTGAAGATGCACATTCAATGATTCAGGAATATCTTCTTTCCCTCTGCCATCTGCTTTCTGAATGGACAATGAACCCATGAACACTTCCTCAGTTTATTTCCTCTCTTTTTGCACACACTACTTAAAAAAATACACATCATAATTTATAGTTTTTATTATGTATTGCAATGCTCTGCCATCGTAAAAAAAAATGAATTCCACAATATATAGCAGTGATATTAAACCCAATTCTGAGAATATTTTGTTGTTGAAAAAGGATTTTTGGTGAGTGGTTTTCTTGTTTCTGTGCATGAGACTTTCCTGGTGGTTATTTAAATGAGTCAGCAGTGTATAATCTGTGTTTACTTTCTTTAAGCTGGTAATGTTGTCCTTGTTTTGGATAAATTCAACTGCAATGTGTGGGGTCATACTTAATTTAATTTCTATTCAATAAATGTTTAATCAAGTATTTTCAATCAATCTAATTAAAGTGGCCTAATGTGAAGAAATATTGAGGGGAAACAATGGAGCCATTTAATAAACAATAATTAACCCATTCATTCAACATTCATCAAATGATTTTATTTCTGCCTCAAAGTTTTTCCTTTCGAGATGTGCGCTGATACTCTTTGGCTCAATTTAAGAAACATTATGGGTACTCAGACAACTGAAGTAAAGTGCTGCTTTTGTCCCGGTTATAGTAATGGTGTCTCCAAACACAGAGCTGATGATTGTGACTCAGTGGTGCCAAGCTAGCTTCTGAATCAGAAGACAGAGGTTCACATTTTACTCTAGAGACTTGAGCAGAGAATCCAGGGTAACATTGCATTCCATAAACAAGGTGCTATTTTCCAAGAGAGTTGCTAAACTAAGGTCACACTAACTCTCTTGCACTCCACAGACTATAGGATTTACTCTAGTGTCCTTACTAAGAATCAAATCAAAAATATCTAGTTATCATGTCAATATTTTGGGAGCTTCCTGTGTGCAAACTGGCTGGAACATTTGAAACTATACAACAATGGCTATATTTCAGAAGTTTTTTATTGACTGCAAAAACCTTTCATGTTATGACATCATGAAAGGTGCTATAGAAATGCAAGGCTGCTAACACAAAGTAAAGTTGGTTGGTTGGAGTAGTGGACCAGCTAGAAGATCCACCGGCAGAAACAAGGTAGTGACCTTGGGTCCTGTCTGTGTGGTCTCCCTGTAACAGTGTGGGTTTCCTCTTGGTGCTCCAGTTTCCTCCCACATAGCAAATAGGTTAATTAACTGCCATAAGTTACATGCTGTGTGCAGGTACAGTGGTAGAAACTGGAAGAATTTGCTGGGAATGTAGGGAGAATTAAAAGAAAATGGGATTAATGCAGTATTAATGTAAATTGATAGCTGATGACCAGTATGCACTTGGGCCAAAGGCCTATTTCATTACTATATCTCTGATTATTTTGAAAATCAAATTGAAATGACAGTTTCAAGAGTTTTTAATACATTCAGTGACCCTGTGCTAGCTGTATTGCTTGCCATTTGATGTAGGAGTCAAAAGCAGAATTCCCTGCTTCTGTCCTGAAATGCTTGGATTGAATCCTGTTATCAAATAGATGTGATTCACATTCTGCTAAATTTGGGTATTTGTTAAATCGGCGGATCTTGTTCATAAGCTCATACATACTTGTGGTTGTATACACCATCCTGCTTGGTCATAGACTTGTAGTTCTGTAAGAATGTGTCCAGTTTTCCATTTGTTGCCATGAGGTATACAATCTAATGTGAGCCCTGGCCACTGAAACTGGGTACCTTTGTGTAGCACTGGTCCCTTTTCTTTCACATATTTTCACAACAATAATATTTGTATTATATTCTACTTTATCTTGAAAGTTGCTATGAAATCCTTCTATGAGACTTCCATTCAGCACAGTATGTCTTTGACTCTTGTAATCAAATCTATTTCCTCTGGTTACAGCCCTCCTCATCAAAACATTCTTTAATCCAGCAAAACTGCTCATCATTTGCTATGCCTCTAAGTGTTACTCTAGCCTTCCCTGCTCTGTCAAAACTTTAAATCTCATACATAGCGTAGTTCCAGTTAACATTCTCACTTTCATCAAGGCCTAGAATTATCCCTGAAAAGTAATGCCCAGAATTGGGATCAATACTGTAGCTGTAGTCTAAACCTTCTAAAGCCCAAGGGGTCATCTGGTTTGTTCATGTACAAAGTATTTAACAGTCACTTTTAGATTTGCTAAGTGATGCATCTTGGTGTCTCATGGCAGCACAGCTAGTAGACCTAATTGCTCACAATATCAGAAACCCAGATTCAATCATGACCTCCGGTTCTGTGTTTGAATATCCTCCCTGTGACCACATAAATTTCCTCCAGCACCCAAAGATGTGTGCTGGCAGGCTAATTGGCCACTACGTTGTCCCTTGTAGGTAGCTCGGTTAGAATCTGTGTGAAGTTGATGAGAATTTGGGGAGACTGAAACACGGGTTAACATAGTTTAAGTGGTTGGTTACAGCATTTCTTTACTGTATTTCTTTGACTCTTGCACCATTTTAAATTGACGTAGATGCTCAAATCGTCCGTCTCTCCCAATTACAGTAGTGCTCCATTTTCCCTTTTCACAGATGCCCCTTGTGGACAAGATTCGCACAATAGCACAGGAGGTGTATGGGGCTGAAGATATAGAGCTTTCCCCCCAAGCTCAGTCCAAGGTGGATCTGTACGTCAGTCAGGTGAGAAAAGTTCAATGAAAATGTAGCACTGTGCTAAATTAGATGATTTTCTTCTCAATGAAGTCTTAGATTTTAAAGAATATTTTTCTGTAATTAGTATTCTTACATGCTGTAAGTTAAGAGCCTAATTGTTGAGTGGAGCTTCAGAAGTGATTTCTTTAAGAGTGTCAGTGGTTCGTTTGGAAGACTGGAGCCGAGAGGGTAATGGAATCAGGTGGGAGGCATTGGAAATGGATTGTCATGGAAGATCTTGTTTGGCTCTGTGCTGGATCACTGATCTGATGCAGAGGATTAAGCTACCTCATCCATTGACATTGAGTAGAAAGGGGGAAGTGTAATTCCTAGCACTTTGGAAACAAAGTAACAGACGACTGTTGAGATAAGTTTCACCCTAAATTCAGAAATCACTGCTGACGGGTTTATACATTTATTTCATAAATTCTTCCATTGATGCATACATATTGGAGGGAAGCCAGAGAACCTGGATGCAAAGGAAAGTGGGAATAACATTTTTCATCCCCAATGTACATACTTTTTTTTAAAGTGTGTGATTTTTAAGTTCTTCTGGGAATGCAGTTGAAAATCATTAATGTGAAGCAGAGGTTCCAAGACTTTGACCTTGTGTTCATCATCATATAAATGTCAGTCTAGTTGTGCCTTTCAAGCATCTGCTGCTTTTGCTTTTAATGCCTTCTCAGGTAGGAAGGAACCTTTTACTAGCCTTCTGTGTCCCATTTTAGGATACAAAAGGTTGGTGTAAGAATTCAATATTTGTTGGTTCCCCACAACCTTCTGCTTCTGTGCTGAAAGCTCCATGTATTGAGGAATTTTCAGATATGTACTTGGATGGTTGACAGTTTGGCAGAAACAAGATATGCAATTGTTGGCTGACATTTTTGTACTGAGGATGTTTGTTCTGCCCTTTTATGGGAATTGTCTCTTTGGCCTTGCTGGTCTGTAGTACATTCTGTGCAGATTATATCCATGCCTGCAGACATGCACTCAATGACCAGTGTTTTCCCTTCTAACACAGGGCTTCGGACAGCTGCCAATCTGCATGGCAAAGACCCATCTGTCACTGTCACATCAGCCTGAGCGAAAGGGGGTTCCCAGTGGTTTTATCCTGCCGATCCGGGATGTCCGTGCCAGTATTGGGGCTGGCTTTATCTACCCATTGGTGGGCACGGTAGGTGATTTACCAAAAAAGGCAACAGTTACAACAGCCCAAATGAGAAATGTTTCAATCCAACCTTTATTATTAACAGAGGAGCAAAATGTTTTATGAGATAACAGCCAATAGGCAGGTCTCTTGGTGGGAAACACATCCCCCTTAGGATGCCCAATAATTGAGAAAGGTGATAACTAAAGCCAAATTGTACATCATTTTTATAACCAAGTAGTCTGTTGTCAGTGTAAAGTTTGACCATATTTTGAATGAGCAGCTGGGATCTAATACCTTAAATATTAGGAGTGACTGGAACCACTGGGATTATTCTTCCCCTGTAATAATGTAGTAATCCATCTAGAGTTCATTGAGGAACCTGTAACAGGGCACTTGGAAAAAGAATATCAGTACTACGCAAGGTCAATGTGAATTTATAAAGGAGAAATCTGTTATGTTTGAGGTAGTAATCAGCAGAATAGTTTAGGGTGAACTAATAGATACGATGGACTTTCACAAGGCTTTTGATAAGGTTATTAAACATGAGGGGTAGCATGGTGACATATGGATTAGCACAACACTATTACAGTGCCAGTAACCTGGGTTCAATCCCACGCTGACTGTACGGTGTTTGTATGTTCTCCCTGTCCCCGTGAAACCATGTGGATTTCCTCCAGGTTCTCCCGATTTCCTTCCACATTCCAAGGATACACAGGTCAGTGGATTAATTGATAACATGGGTGAAATTGGGTGGTGTGGGCTTCATGGGCTCAAGAGTCTGATGCTGTGTTGTGTTTTTAAATAAATTTTAAAAAATTAAAAGCTAGAACAAGTATGGTGGTTATGCATATAACAGGGAATGGGAATGGGTAGTATTTGAGTTAGAAGGCTAACCAAAAGAACACCATAAACCGCTGTGCAGGAATCCCAAAATATTAAAGGCAGAGATTGATGGATTCTTGGACCTTAATGAAACTGAGAAAGTTTGGGGCTCATACATAAAGCGATGCTGAGATCAACCAGGGTTTATTGAATGATGGAGGTGGTATGAGGGGCCAACTGGCCTGGTGCTCTTAATTCTTGAAAGAGCATCTAATTATTCAGAATCATGAAGTGTTTTGATGGAGTAGATTGGAGAAACATGTTGTCAGTGCAAGAATAAAAGATGATCATAGGTATAGAATTCTGGTAAGTTGCAAAGATCCAGAGGCAGGAGAAGGGTTTCTGAAATGCATTGCTTTAAAGCAGAGATTCTCAACCTTTGATCCACGGACCCCTCAGTTAATGGTGAGGCTCCAAGGCATATAAATGGTTGGGAACTCCTGCCTTAAAGCAAGACGGCAGTGGATTCAATTATTACATTCAAAGAGGCGCTGAGATCTGCTTGAAAGAGAGAATGTTTACCCTGCAAGAGGAAATAAGGGAAATGGATCTAATTAGAAAATGTTTTTATTGAACAACTCGCATGAATATTAAACTGAAATAGTTTCATTGTACAAGTCCATGAATCGAAAGATTTAATCCTTTGAAACAAAGGCATGATGGAGAATGTAAATGAAAATGTATTCATCCATAAAGGGAGACCTTGCATGCTTGTGATCTCCTGGTGCTCTAATTAGCTTGTAGCCAATGAAGTGTAGTCACAGTTCAAGTACAGGCAAGGCCAACAATATCTGCACAGCAAGATTCCACAATGTATGAATAACTACATAATGTGTGGTATTGATTGAGGAACAATTGTTGAATTAAGTTGAGCTTGAATTAATATTATACAGTCGGCCCTCCTTACCCACGAGGATTAGTTCCGGGATCCCTCGCGGATACCAAAATTCGAGGATGCTTAAGTCCCTTATTCAACCTGTCTCAGTGTGGTGGACATTAGGACCCGATGGCAGAGGTCTGAATCTGCAGTGTTTCTGTTCACAAAAATAATCACGATCACGATTGAAAATAAAGCGGAAATAATAAAGCGATCGGAAAGAGGTGAAACGCCGTCGGTCATTGGAAAAGCGTTAGGCTACGTTGGTCAACGATCGGAACAATTTTAAAGGATAAAGTGAGAGAGGCTCTGCCCCGATGAAAGCTACAATTATTACTAAGCAATGCAGTGGTTTAATTATTGGGTTTTGCAGTTTTGGATTTTTGATCCTCCACATCAACCCGGCACAATGGATAGCACACTTAGGAGCGATCTGTCACTGGATTGAACTTGGGAACTTCCCGAGCCCAGTGCTGAAACATGCATTCTCAAGTGTTTTATATGCATAGAAATGTGAAATATACACTATATACTAAGACAAACGTTTGTCTAACTGACACTAAATGATACCGGATGTACCTGGTCTGACTTACTTAGAAAGAGAACTTCTGATTTTTTTCCGATCCCCATCCACAATAACCCATGCACATTTTCCCATATACTTTAAATCATCTCTAGATTACTTATAGTACCTAATACAATGTAAATGCTATGTAAAATAGTTGTTTTACTGCATTGTTTAGGGAATAATGACAAGAAAAATAAGTCTGTACATGCTCAAACAAGTGCTGGAAGAGCACTTCTGGGTTTTCGCGATTCACGGATGGTTGAATTCGCGCATGCGGATAAGGAGGGCCGACTGTAGTTGTTTAATCTATCTGAGAGAACTGCATGCTCTCAGTACTGCACTGCAGTTTCTGTCTGGATTACATACTTCTACTTCAATGGTGGAATTTGAATTGGGGACCTTGTGACATTGATGTAGGAAAGTTACCCACCCAAATCTTGGCTGATTATTTGCAATGAATTTGATTTCAAAGAAAAAAGATTTCAAGCTTTTTTCCTGTCCATGTATTCTATCGTACAAGTATTGGCTTTATTTAATTTTATTTAGAAAGCCAGTTAATCTTGTTCTTCCTGCACAAGTATAATGGGGTCCTATGCCAAAATTTTGCAGTGGTTTTGCATATGACAAATGAATGCATAAAGGAAGAGAGTTTGGAAGCTCAGGTTGAATCCTGACCTCAGTGCTCTGAGTCTTGCATTTTCTCTCTTGTTTCCCCTGGTGCTCCTTTGTCTACCCACGTCCCAAAGAAGTGTGGGTTGGTTGGTTAATTGTGCATTGTAAGTTGTCCCAGGCAAGTGGGAGAATCTGGGAGAAATTAATGGGAACATGGGGAGTAAAGGTTGCCGAGAATATGAGTGTAGGAATGTAATCACTCTAAAGTGGTGTAAACTCAATGGATCAAATTGGACTCCTATGACGTTATGAAATGTGGAACTTCTACACTTAAGATGTGATTTCAGTAATATCATTTGCAGTTTCTCAGAAATTTAGCTTTGCCTACAGTTAAACGGTTAATTTTTAAAAATAAAATCCATTTTAATAAAGACATTCCAATATGAGTTAAAGCTGCATATTTTACTCCATCTGGGGGTGGTGGGGGCAGGACTGTTATAAGGCAGGGTGAAGAAGGGAGCTGTGTCTCACCGATGTGTTGCCCTTATAGAACAGACTAAGTTGCAATATGCCAATCATACTCTTAAGTCTGTTCCACCATTCACTAAGATCAGAGCTGATCCAATCTTGGCCTCAACATCGCCCTTCCATGCTCTGCAACTCCCTTGTAATTGAAATCTGTCACCTCCTACCTTGAAATGTATTTAGTTATTCCAACCCCATATCTCTGGAGCAGAGAATTCCAAAGATTCATGTCTCAAAGAAAAGAAATTCCTTCTCAATCTGATGTGGAAGTCATCTTATTTTAAAACTATGCTCCCTTATCTTAGGCATTCCCACCAAGAGAAACAATTCCCTTGATAGTCCTATTCTTGGTATCTATCGCCCCCTCCCCCCAACCTGATTAGGATCACATCTTTTGGTATGATTACCTCACATCTATTTATGCTCAACTGAATTTAGGCTCACTGTTCCCAGCCTTTCTTGATAAACTACATGGCTGGAACCTTCTCTGCACTACTTCCAATACAAGCAGGTCCTTCCTTGTATACGAGGAGATGAACTGAATTCAGTATTCTAGGAGCAGTCTCACCGCACCCTGTGGCATTAGCTCTTCCATTTATGCTTGGTTGCTGTGGAATTGTCTTGGTAGAAGGGTCAAGACAATTCTCTTGAAAGAAATCACTTCCACAGAGGCCTTCACTGCATTCAATTATGTTATTGAAGCTTTGTAGTTCTGTGCTTAATGGATTGCAATACCATTCACAGTTTAAGATCCATGTAACTCATCTGTTTATTGCCAGCTCCATTATCACTTTCCATTCCTGCCTTAGGCCATTGCTAATGAAATTCCATTCCTTCATTGTCTCTACATTTAGCTATTGAAATACTTACACTCCTGCCCAACAGCCTTTACTGATCTGAAGCCCTGGTGTTGATTTCCTAATTCAGCCATTTTCTCCTGTGATCACTGACTAACTTTGACTCTTGACACCATTACTATTACTAAATTTTCATGCTTGTTTTCAAATCTCTGCATAACCTTGCTTCCCACAGCTCTGCAGTCTCCAGTCCTACACAATTACCAGCTCTAAGGAACCTTCAGTTCTGGTCACTGGAGCAACTTTGGATTTATGTGCTCTGCCTTCAGTTGGCTGGGCTAATTTCTGGAATTCCCACTTCAAACCCAATCATGACGTTTCAAAACCCAATTCTTTGGCCAGTTGTTGGTTACCTTTCCAAATATCCCTTTCACTGTTTGCGACCAGATTTTCACTGAGAACTCTACTGTATGTTTAAAGATGTTGTATAAATATGAACTGTTATTCTGCCATCAGTATCAACCAGCCATTATTTCATTTCGTTAAATAGTTGCTACGAAAAGTGAATGTTCTTATTTGAAGAAGTGTCTGCCTAAATTAACTAAATTAGGGCTACTTGAAAAACTTGATTTCTGTCAGGTACTAGTTTCTTACTTTGTTTGATTTTTGCTTTTTGTTTTAATTCCCTGAGCAACACAAACAAAATGCTGGAGGAACTCAGAAGGTCAGGCAGCATCTATGATGTTGCTCTGGATTTTCAGCATCTACAGAATCACACGTTTCAAATTACCTTAACTTTTGACAGTAGAATATGCCACAGTGTGGGGTGTGGCATGGAATCTGTATAGAGAGATAGATAGATAGATACTTTATTCATCCCCATGGGGAAATTCAACTTTTTTCCAATGTCCCATACACTTGTTGTAGCAAAACTAATTACATACAATACTTAACTCAGTAAAAAATATGATATGCATCTAAATCACTATCTCAAAAAGCATTAATAATAGCTTTTAAAAAGTTCTTAAGTCCTGGCGGTAGAATTGTAAAGCCTAATGGCATTGGGGAGTATTGACCTCTTCATCCTGTCTGAGGAGCATTGCATCGATAGTAACCTGTCGCTGAAACTGCTTCTCTGTCTCTGGATGGTGCTATGTAGAGGATGTTCAGAGTTATCCATAATTGACCGTAGCCTACTCAGCACCCTTCGCTCAGCTACCGATGTTAAACTCTCCAGTACTTTGCCCACGACAGAGCCCGCCTTCCTTACCAGCTTATTAAGTTTTGTCGGTTTAATTAAGCTTGTTGACCCTGCTGTGTTGTTACTAGGATCAGAGTTTGATGTGGAATACTTGGGAGAAGCTCCATCATGATGGAGCCACATAAAAACCTGACACTTTCCCACTTAATTTATGAAAGGTTAGCATAATTTATGCTTCATTGAATACTGATGTTGTGATTTGACATAGAATAGTCAGAACACGCCTTTCAGCCCACAATGTTGTGATGAACAAATTGAATCAGTCATTAAATGGGCAACTGAACTAATCTGTTCTCCCTGCAGAGTGTCCATGTTCTTCCATTTTTCTTCACATTAATCTAAACATCCCTTAAAAGTCTCTAATATATCTGTCTCTACCACCACCCCTGGTAGTGCATTCCAGCCACCCACCTCTCTTTCTGTAAAACAAAAGTTTGCCTCTCACATTCCCTTTGAACTTGCCCTCTCTCACCTTAAATGCAAAATTGGATGAATCTTCCAGATAATTGTATAACAGAATTCTGGGATGGCGCTCATGACGCACTATCATGTTTGCAGCTGGCAGCTACTGCAGAGTCTGAATTATGCAGTGCCCTTTGCAAAAGCAGCCAATTTGCTTTCTGTGATGCTGAGAACCTTGAGTTGTGCAGCCAGCTTTTCTTGTGTACCATACGTCTCTGCTGACTTGCATTTCATCTGCATCCACTCCTAGTGTGCCAAGCACATATCTGAGTTATTAAAAGAGCATTGAAATGTCGTCAGTGGCGCTAAAGGTGATTTGCAAGTGCGTTACCGAAAATGAGTTTTATTTGATGGGAAGCGTTGAGCAAGCAGAGCCATTTTTTTTCAGCATTCTCTTTTCATCTGAGTGTTTTTATTTAAAGAAGTAGGCAAGGCTAACAACTTATTGCCCATTCTTGCCCTTGAAGATGGTGAAACTTGACCCATTGCTATTCTATAGCTGTGTATTCTCATGGTGGTGTTGGGGGACTGGGAGTCGGGTCTGTTGGAGTAGCCTTGGCAAGCAAAAGCAATACATTTTGTTGATGGCACATTGTGCAGCCCTATAGTAGAGGAAACCACCATTTTTTGGTGGGTGACAGTCAAGCAGTTAGCTTTGACCTAAGGGGTGGCTTTGTCCTTGGAACATGGAAGATTGAGGTGAGATTTGACAGATGTACAAAATTGAGGGGTGTAAAAAGGGTAAATGCAAGCAGACTTGTTCCACTGAGATTGGGTGGGACTATAAGAGGTCATGGGTTTAAGGGTGAAAGGAGGGAAGTTTAAGGGGCACATGAGGGGAAACTTCTTCACGCAGGGCTGTGAGAGTAGAATGAGCTCCCAGCACAAGTGGTACACGCAAGCTCGATTTCAACGTTGAAATGCAGTTTGAGTGGATACATGGATAGTAGTGGTATTGGTGGAATGGTCTTGTTGCAGGTTGATGGGACTAGGCAGTTTAAATGCTTCATTATGGATCAAAGGGCCTATTTCTGTGCTGTATTTTTCCATGACTGTGGTGTTGAGCTTCCTGAGCATTGGAGCCACACTCATCCAGGCAAGTGGAGTGTATTGCATCACACATCTGACTTGGATTTTGCAGATGGTAATAAGGCTTTGAGATTTCAGAGGGTGTAGCACTTGCTGAGGAACACATGGCTTTAGATATGATATTTAAATACTTGGTCAATGATAAGCCCCAGGATATTGATAAAGGGGGCTCAGTAATCGTAATGCTATCAAGTGTAGGTGGTTAGATTCTTTCATCTCAGCCCTTGTTTAACTGTTGTCCAGAAACTTAAGGGAGTGACTAGGAATGAGGATAGGAGTTCTAATGAATATATGAAACAGAGTGAATAGAATGCGTGGAGGCTTCACCACTCTGCAGTTAAAGTGCTGTATACTGTTGCCCAGTTTCAGCAGGAAGTGCCAGCCCGTTTTTATTGCCAAATGAATGTTTTTACCAAAGCAAATCTCTATCCTAGTTCCAGCAATTTCTTCCCCCCCCCACCCCCCCCCCCCCAACCCACCCTTTGGGTTTACTGGAGGGAAGCCTGCAAGAAAAATGTGCATTTACAAGAATTATCAATTGGGATTGCTTGCTTTTCTATCTCTTTTTTTTTATATGGAACGCTTCACGAATTTGCGTGTCATCCTTGCGCAGGGGCCATGCTAATCTTCTCTGTATCGTTCCAATTTTAGTATATGTGCTGCCGAAGCGAGCACTTCTATCTCATTAACATATTCTGTTTTGTGTTTGGGCAACCAATCATTCATCTAAAGGAGAGCAAGTGTGTTTGCATCTGTTATGTACTGGAGCTGCTGAGGAGGTCACAGCAGTCCATTTCAAATATATTTTCCTGGAGACTGCCTTGCAGGGAGAATTTCTATTGTCTGTTTAAAGCTCTAGTGTTTAACTATGCTTGTAGGTAGTACTAATCAGTCTAGGTTCCTTGCACGCCACCTCAAAATAAAACAAAATCTGTTTCCATAATTGACTCAGCCGTTTAGAACTGAAAGCTCGCTGTATCTTCCTGTCCCTACTCGTGCTATCATTCAATTGTCTTGCCCTTTGCCTGCCCTCTTGGAGAATTTGGCTGTCGATGTCTTCCTTTCCTTGCTACTTCTGTTTCCCACAATCCTCCACCAAACTGCTTCACTCTGAAGTGATAGTGGGCCAAAGCAGTGTATGGATAAACTTTTGAGTCCAGTGAATGTTGAGCATGTTCATGATTTACTCACTGATGCAGCAGTCAGAGGCGCAGTGTTTTGTGCCCAAATAAGGAGAGGGGTTAAGAGAAGATGTGACCTTCAGGCAGAGCTGGGCTGGCAGCTGTATAAATAATGCTCCCTGATTCTGACCCACCATACACAAGAATAGATCTCCTGTGAGTTTTGACTGTTATCACTGATTTGATGACAGTAAAATGGGCATCAAAGCTTTCTCAACCTGTTTTACTGTTTAACTTAGTGGAGAGATAACGATGTATTCCCACAAGACGAGAGATTGAGTGATGACCTCATTGAGGTACTTACTTACTATTAAAAGGATTCAGTGGGCTGAATCGCTCTCCTCTGAAAGAATGTAGAGCAGGGAGCCAAGCCTTGAATTTCCTTGCAAAAGCTGGTTTCAGTTTGAACAGTACAGCTCAGGAACAGGCCATTCAGATTCAGAATCAAGTTTGCTGTGAAACTTGTTTTGCAAGAACAGTATGTTGTAAGACAAAAATTACTGTAAGTCACCAAAAAAAAGTGCATAAGAGGAAAAGTAGTGTTCATGGAGCATTCAAAAAATTTTGGCTGGCAGAGGGGAAGAAGCTGCACTTGAAATGTTGGGGTGAGTCTTTCAGACTCCTGTACCTTTTTCCTGATCGGATGTAATGAGAAGAGGGCATGTCCCAGAGGGCTCCTTAATGATTGATTCTGCCTTGAGGCACCATCAGCCCACACTGTCTGTGCTGAGCATGATGCCACTCCAAGCTGGCAGATCACTGAGTGCCAAGGGTGATTTATGTGCTGATTTGGATCTCTCTCATTTTCTTTTTGCATTGTGACAGAGCAAGCCCTTTGATTCCATTAACACACAAACAGAACGGCTCAATGCCTCTCTGATTCAAAACCTGGTATGTGATTCTGCTTGGACTTCACACCAGTGTTCTTGATATTTATTGTTTATTCATTCATTTACTTGTTTTGTTTTTTCTTTATTTATTTGCACTATTTGTTGTCTTTTGTACATTGGTTGTCCATCTTTTTTCATGATCGCTGATTTCACTGATTCTGTTGTGCCTCTTTGTATTTGCTGTGGATGCCTGTAAGAAAATGAGTATCAGGGTAGTATATGGTGTAATTTAAAATTCAAAGTATGTCTCCAGCCCAGCTTAAATACTCAGACACATTCAGAGAGCTGATCAAAAATTAACTTCAAGTAATGTCACCTGCATTTTTTCACTTTCGTACAAATCTTTTAAAGATTTAGCTTTATTTGTCATATGTACATTGAAACTTCAAAACATAGTGAAATGCATAGTCTTTTACATCACTGACCAACACAGTCCCTGTAAGTGTTACCATGCGTCCATCACCATTGTAGCCTGCTAACCCCAACCCATGCATCTTTGGAATGTGGGAGGGAACTGGAGCACTCAAAGGAAACCCATGCGGTCAGGGAACAATGTACAAACTCACTACAGACAGTGGGAATCGAACTCCAGTGGATTGCTGGCAGTGTAAAGCGATTGTGCTAACCACTACACTATGTGTGTTAGGGTTAGCTCTTACCACCATCTGCAATACGAGTTCTGTTCTTTTCAGTTTGTAATCGTGAGAGGTGCGGGATCTAACTAGAGGCCATGGGTTAAAGATCATTAGCTAATGCCAGCCTAGAGGCATTTTTCGTCACCTCACACTGAGCTTTGACTGGGATGATGAAAGCACAGTAACTTGAGAGAGGAAAACCATAAATATTAAAAGGCCACAAGGAGAGAACAGGGATTGCAAGGGTAAACTCATCTTTCACTGGCCAGCATAGTCAGGATGGGCCGAATGGCTTTGCAAGGATGATTTACAAGGATGTAGCCTGGATTGAGGAGCATGCCTTATAAGAATAGGTTGAGTGAACTCGGTCTTTTTTCCTTGGAGGATGAGAGGGGACCTGATAGAAGTGTACAAGATAATGAGAGGCATTGATGGTGTGGATAGTCAAAGGCCTTTGTCCAGGGCTGAAGTGGCTAGCATGAGAGGACACAAGTTTTAAGGTGCTTGGAAGTAGGTACATAGGAGATGTCAGAGGTAAGTTTTTTTACACACAGAGTAGTGTGCGCGTTGAATGGGCTGCTGGCGACAGTGATAGAGGCGGATATGATAGAGTCTTCTGAGAGACTCCTGAACAGGTACATGGAGCTCAGAAAAATAGAGGGCTATGGGTAACCAAGGTAATTTCTAAGGTAAGGACATGTTCGGCACAGCTTTGTGGGCTGAAGGGCCTGTGTTGTGCTGTAGGTTTTCTATGTTTCTAAGTGTAGTGTGAAGGGTATTGTATTGGTAAACTCAGAAAAGGGAAACCCTGTAAAGCAGCCAGCATGATCAAGGATCCCACCCACCCCAAATATTCTCTCTTCTCCCCACTTCCTTTATACCAGGAGGATAATGCAAAAACCTGAAGTTGTGTACTACCAGTCTCAAAAGTAGCTTCTGTGCCCCTGAACGACTACTGAGCGGTTCCCAAGTCTGTTAAGGTGGATTCACACATCACAGCTCTTGAACTGTTTAGTTATCTATCTGCACTGCTCTTCCTCTTGTCATTCGAACACCATATTCTGCAATCTATTCCTTTTGTACTACTCTGATGGACTTGCTTGTGGAATGATCTGTCTGGATGGCTGCAAACAAAACCTGTTTGGTGTATCTTGGTACATTTGACAATAATAAAACAATTAACAATCTCCCTCCACCCCCACCCTCCCCTCAACTAGTGGCAGTTCTAAACTCTTTGCCTCCCTTCTTTCAGTCATGCATTTAGTGCACTGCACTTTTCTCTGTAACTAGAACACCATACTCAGTGCCCACTTTTTTAGGTACGCCTGTACTTAATGTTAGCACTGAGTGTTTGTTCAGTCACTTGCATCACATTTCTCTGCCATTCTGATGTTTGGTCTGAACAACAACTGAACCTTTTGACCATGTCTGCATGCTTTTGTGCATTGAGTTGCTGCCACATGACTGTTTAGAGATTTGCACTAACAGGTCTATAGGTCTATCTAATAAGGTGGCTACGGAATGTGTATTCTGTTATTGTTTTCCTTTGTGCTATTTCAACGCACTGATGTGATGAACTGATCCTTATAGATGGTATGCAAAGCAGTTTTTCACTGTGCTTTGCACATGACTTGAATCAATTTAGAGCCAAGCCAATTTCAGACTCAATCATTGCTAGGCAGTTTTTTTGTGCTGCACATCAACTGGTAAACAAGTGAGCTTTTAAAAAATGTAGTCCAAAATGATTAATCACAAATAGATAGGCTGCCCTCTGGGTTTAAATTTGGCCCAGAGCTAATGTCTGCTTCAGAGATTTCCTTTAAAGCAAAAAAGAAGCAATCTGCAACAGCTACACACACAAAATGCTGGAGAACTCAGCAGGCCAGGCAGCATCAATGAAAAAATGTAAACAGCCAAGCTGAGACCCTTCATCGGGACTGGAAAGAAAGATAACTTTTTGTAACATCTATGATAGTGATCTCAGTTGAACAATGCTGTAAGCCTCTGGCTGAAACAATTGCCTTGTAACAAGAGTAGCTCTCCACATCAATCCCTTGTGGAATAGATTGGCGTGCTCTGAGCAAAAATTTTATCTGCAGCGCTCTGAGGCATCTAGTTGTTTAACTGTCTTTTGACATGAGCAAACTCAGCACATGCTGCTTTCCCAGTCTCTGCTGCTTCTAAATCATCCCTGTTTCATAGTAAGTCAAAGTAAATTTATTATCAAAGTACGTATATCTCACCATATACGGCCCTGAGATTCATTTTCTTACGGGCTTTTACAGGAAAATAGAATTTATGAAAAACTATACATAAAAAATCACAAAGAACCAATGTGCAAAAAGAGGACAGACTGTGTAAATAAGAAAAGTTGATGCTAAGAGCATGAGTTGTAGACTCCTTGAAAGTGATTCTATAGGTTATGGATCAGTTCAGAGTTCAACCACTGGAGTGATTGTATAGTCAGAATGAATAACTATACAGTAGCTACACGTAAGAAGTGTCAGTTGAGGCTCAGTGGTGGTAATGCTCTGTTTGATACTGAATGTCATGGATTCCTGTCTCAGTCTAGGAACTTGGGCATAATCCAGGCCAAACTCCTGACTGAGTATTGAAAGACTGCACTGTCAGCGATACTGCCTTTCATGAGATGACCATAAGACATAGGAGCAGTATTAGGTCATTTGCCTATCAAGTCTGCTCTGCCATTCCATCATGGCTGATTTATTATCCTCTCAAACCCATTCTCCAGCCTTCTCCCTGTATCCTTTGACACCCTTACTAATTCAAGAAACTGTCGATGTACCAAATGACTTGGAGCCTATTGCTATCTGTGGCAATGAATTCCACAGTTTGCCAAAAGAGATTCTTTCTCATCTCTGTTCTAAAGGGACATACAGTGGTGCTAGAAAGTTTGTGAACTGTGTAGAATTTTCTCTTTCTGCATAAATATGACCTAAAGTATAATCAGATCTTCATGTATGTACTGAATCTAGATAAAGAGAACCTAACTGAATACAGGTTTCCCCCGCGATTTGAAGGTAGAGCATTCCAATGAAATGGTTCGTAAGCCGGAATGTCGTAAAGGGAAGAAGCAATTACCATTTATTTATATGGGGAAAATTTTTGAGTTCGCAGACCCAAAAAATAACCTACCAAATCATGCCAAATAACACAGAAAACCTAAAATAACAGTAACATATAGTAAAAGCAGAACTGTTATGATAAATGCACAGCCTATATAAAGTAGAAATACTTTTATACAGTCATTGCAGCGAAAATCTCACGCAATTGCTTCACGTTCAGTTCCTGGACGACTTCACTTTCGTGCTGTTCGTTACTGCATTCGGTTTCAATTGTTATCCTTTCCTCTTTATCAGCTCTTCATCTCTCAGTTCTTGGTCAAAACCAAGAACTGCCAAAACCTCTTTAACATCATCTTCGTCAACTTCCACAAACCCAGCCTCCTTAGCCAAACTCACTATTGCCGTATATATTGTTGATGGTTCAAAGCCTTTAAAATCGTTCACTGCTTCGGGACATAGTTTCCTCCAAACGCCATTTCTCATCGAGACTGTTGGCCTATGTAGAGCATCTCCAATGTTGGCGATTGCCAATTTTATATTGTACTCTTTCCCGATCTCTCGCAAAGATACTTTGGCATTGCCCTCTCTGTCAGTGGCACTTACAATAAAACGCATCACATTTTGCATATAGTAAGCTTTGATTGTGGCTATTAGGCCATGGTCACACGGCTGCAGCAACAATGTCGTATTCAGTGGTAAGAACATAACACGAACGTTACCACCATACTCGGTAATGCCAAGTGGATGAGCAGCACAATTATCGACAATCACAAGATACTTATCGAGGTTATTTTCTCTTACAGTATTTTTCAACAAAGGGACTAACGTATCCACTCATGCACTCAGAAAAAAGCACTTGGGTATTCCAACCACTTGGATGTTAACGGAACACAACGGGAAGTGTTTTCTTATCAAAGCCTTTAAGTGCCCTCGGATTTTCTAAATGATACACTAGCAGAGGCTTAAGGACAGCATCACCCATGGCGTTAATAATAGGCATTAGGATAAACCTGTCCTTCAATGCCTTGTGTCCCTTAGCCTGCTTTTCTTCTATCGAAATAAATGTCTTGCTCGGCAATTTTTTCCAATAAATTTCAGTTCCGTCACAGTTAAACACTTGCTTATATAAATAACCACCTTCTGTAATTATTTTCTTCAGTTCTGCTGGGAACTTTTCGGCAGCTTCAGTATCAGCCGAAGGACTCTCTCCAGTAAACGTTAAACTATGAAGCTGCCTTTGCCTCAGAATCCGATCAAACCACCCATGACTGCCTTTAAATTCCACTTTCACAACACTTTCATCACCATCGTCCAGTGCTATTTCAGCTTATTAAAAAGACTGACTGATTTCTCCTTAAGTATAAGATAACAGAACACCACGCTTTGTACACCCATCAATCCACTCAAGCAGTAGACTTTCCATTTTATCCATTATTGGACGCCGACTAAGAGAGTCCACTTTGCTACGAGCAGAACCAACAGTAACATTGGCAGCTTTCAAAATTCTTTCTCTCTGCGTATAAATAGTGCAAATGGATGACACAGGCAAATTCAACAAGTGGACAATGTCCTTACTTCGTTCACCACGATCGAAACGCTTAATTATGTCTAGTTTTACATTAAGTGTAACACCCTTATGAGCTCTTTTAGGCTTTTCCAATACAGGTACCTTAGAACTCATCTTGCTAAAGGATGCAAAATAAACCGACATACAGTAAAGCACAGATGCTCACGGGCACATGTTTAAGCAATGGTGGCTAAATGCGGTTCTGGAGGAGGAGCTTGGCTGCTTTTCTCGCGCACTGCCTTTCTTCGTAACAGTGAAAACACCTTCTGTTAGCAAAAACAGGTAACTAATGTAGGTCTTTCTTAACAGCGAGGTGTTGTAAAGCAAATGTTCGAAAACCGGAGGACACCTGTAACTAACACAAAATATATTACGCTTGTTAATTTACTTATTGAGAAAAAGGATCCAATATTACATATTTGTTGGAAAAAGTAATGCCTTCTGGAGTAATGCCTTCTACAAATGCTATTTGGAGTCAGATGTTCCAATCAATGAGATGAGATTGGAGGTGTGGGTTGCAAAGCTGCCTACCATATAAAAAGTACATACAAAGTCAAGTTACTGATAAGGCTATCTCCCAGTGGCCACACATTTCAATTCCACGTCCCATTCCCATTCTGATATGTTTATCCATGGCCGCCTCTACTGTCAAGATGAAGCCAAACTCAGGTTGGAGGAGCAACACCTTGTAAACCGTCTGGGTAGCCTCCAACCTGATGGCATGAACAGTGACTCTTCTAACTTCTGTTAATGCCCCTCCTCCCCTTCTTACCCCATCCCTGATTTATTTATTTCCCCCCCTCCCCCTTTCTTTCTGCCCATCACTCTGCCTGTTCTCCATCTCCCCTTGGTGCTCCCCTCCCCCTTTCTTTCTCCCGAGGCCTCCCATCCCATGATCCTTTCCCTTCTCCAGCTCTGTATCCCTTTTGCCAATCACCTTTCCAGCTCTCAGCTTCACCCCACCCCCTCCGGTCTTCTCCTATCATTTCGCATTCCCCCCTTTCCCTCCTACTTTCAAATCTCTTAGTATCTTTTCTTTCAGTTAGTCCTGAGGAAGGGTTTCAGCCTGAAACATTGACGGTGCTTCTCCCTGTAGATACTGCCTGGCCTGCTGCATTCCACCGGCATTTTGTGTGTGTTACCTGAGTCATTGTGTGCTGGTGAATGTGGTTGAGGGTGGGTCAAGGAGTGAGGATAAGGCAACTCTTCTCAAGAAAAGTCTGCTTATGTGCACATGCCTTGATCAACTTTCAGAGGACCTTGGAAGGATTGTAGAGATGCATCAAGCTAGAAAAGGCTATAACAGCATTTCTAAAGACCTGAGTGTACAAATGGAAGAAAATCAGTATTGTTGCTGCTCTCCCTAGAAGTAGGCATCCTGCAAAAATCACACTAAGAGCACAAAATGCAATCATTAAGGAAGTGAAAAAGAATACAAAGATAACAGCAAAAAACCTGAAGAAATCTCTAGAATTTGCTGAAGTCTCTGTTCATGTGTCCACTATAAGAAAAACACTGAACAAAAATGGTGTTCATGGAAGGACATCACAGAGGAAACCACTGCTCTCTTCAAAAAAAAGAGTTGTTGCACATCTCAAGTTTGCAAAAGGCCACTTGGATGTTCTGTAATGCTGCTGGGACAATGTTCTGTGGACAGATGAGACAAAAGTTGAACTTTTTGGTAGAAATGTACATTGCTGTGTTTGGAGGGAAAAGGGTGCTGCACACCGACATCAAAACCTCATCCCAAATGTGAAACTTGGGAAGAGCATCATGGTTTTGGGCTGCTTTCCTGCTGCAGGGCCTGGACAGCTTGCAATCTTTGAGGGAACCATGAATTCAAAATTGTATCAAGACTTTTTACAGGAGAATATCAGGGTAGCAGTTCATCACCTGAAGCTTAATAGAAGTTGGATGATGCAACAAGACAATGATATGAAAGACAAAAGTAAATCAACAGCAGAATGGTTTAAAAAGAAGAAAATTTGTTTTGGAATGGCTGAGTCAAAGTCCTGACCTTAATCCTATAGAAATGTTATGGAAGGACCTGAAGCAAGCAGTTCATGCAGGGATGCCCACCAACATCCCAGAATTGAGGCAGTTTTGTAAGGAAGAATTGACTTAAAATTCCTCCAAGCTGATGTGCAGGACTGATTAATGGTTACTGGAAACATTTGGTTGAAGTTTATTGCTGTACACCAGTTACTGAAAGCAGGGGTTTAAATACTTTTTCCAACAAATACATATAATATTGGATAATTTTTCTCAACAATTAACTGAACAAGTATAATGTTTTTGTGTTATTTATTTAATTGGGTTCTCTTTATTTAGTTAGCTAGTTTTAGAACTTGTGTGAAGATCTGATCACATTTTAGGTCATGCTTATGCAGAAACAGAGAAATTTCTACAGGGTTCATAAACTTCCTAGCATCACTGCACTTGCATTCTGAGATATAAGATATTATATCTTATCTCTGAAGTGCTTGACTCTAACTTTATTGCCCAGGAAAGCATAGCATATTTCTCCCAGTGAACTTGCTTGTTTTTATCCCTCAAGCAACCAACAAATACATTATCTGTTGTGGGATTTATGACTGAATGTTTCCTTTGCCATGTATCCTGCTTATAAATTTAGTTGAAGTTAAAACTGTCTTTGGTGTAGTGCATCTGAGATTTCTAGTTTGGGAACCTTGATGTTTTGGAGCAAGGATCCTGAGTGGAGGAGTAGAACATTTTGAACTGAATGTTCATCTTATTTTTTGATTATTTAGCAGTGTGGACAAACATCATCCTTCAAAGCAGTCATGGTACTTTATACTCATCTGGAGAGCAGACAGGTAATCTGTATAGTGCCTTATTTGAAGGATGTTTCCTATAGTGTAACTCCATTCATTACTGCAGTACCTATTTTGGTTCTCTGCCACAGTGAAATTTAAACCCATACAGTATACTTTCGCCTCAGGTGAGTGAGATGCACATGATGTCACAATGATCAAAATATCTAATTCATATTGAGCACCCCTTCTAATTATCCCCTTGACTTTCTCTGTCTCAGAACAATTCTGACTACTTGCTTCCCCTCCATATAACAGTGGATGTATGTCACACTGAACCTATTGCCAGCTGTCAATATAATTCTGTATTTTTTAATGTAAGCACTTGGGCTTGGGTGGTACTTTCAGGTCAAAAACTGAAATTGTTGCTGGTCAATTATGTGCTTGTGCTCAAATATACACAAGCCATAGACCATTTGTTGCTGCATACAAAATTTTACCACATGCAGGCCCAGTTAGAGAACTGGAGGATTGAGCTTCTATGAAGCATCCATCTTTCTCCAGGTAGATCATGCTTTAACGTCTTCAGCAGCCAGCATTGTTGTAACTCTGACCAACTTCTTTGTGAGCTCCACCCTCTGCCATTTCTGTTGCACCTTGTATACACCGTGAGCCTTGTGTAGCAGTGTGTGAGACTTTTCTCTCTGCCAAGCCATGATTTGTCACAGACAAATACTTTGGCTACACCTGATCTAATGATTCCAGGACATTGTTACTGTTTTTTTTAAGCGTGTTGCACCAGACGGTCAGCCATTCTTGTCTGGCGCATGGTGTCAGGATCGGTCTCCTTTTGGATTAACCGGGTCACGATATGAATGTTCCTGACTTGACACTTGTATTTTTTATGAGGCCGAGTGGCTAGCTCGACGTTCAACCCGGCATGGATGGAAAGCGTGCTCAGGTGTGGCCCGACTTGGATTTGAACTCGGGAGCCTTCACTCCGGAGTCCAGCACTGATGCCATTGCGCCACCAGCCAGCATTACTGTATTAATTACTTGGCACTCAAATCTGTCCTGTACTCTAACTTGATTGGTACAAAAAGGGTTTTTTTTTTAAAGTAGTTTTTTTTGTCCTTGGATAAAACTGGATTCCTGTTATAGCAAATCTATCTGAGTGGAAGCATAGTAAACAACTTGGTCTGTTCTGTCAGGATGTAGATTTGTATCTGCCTAAACTAATATTTAACAGTAATAACTTTGTGCAGTTCACCAAATAGCTCTGCGATCCATGGTGGATATTGGTAAACAAAACTGTAGTGGTCCTTGACAATAAACATTGACTTTTTCATTAAATTAATTACCATCCAGTCTGGTACATTTGCTCCATGGATAGCCTAAGCCACCAGACTAATTTCCAACCATATCCTGAATTCATTGACAGTTTGGCTTCATCCACATTTTTTCAACTAATTGTCAGTCATTGAGTAAAGGGTTTTCTTTCCTTCCCCACTGCATTCGTTTCAAAATTTATCGTTTACTAATTGAGACAAATAACTACTTTTGATATGATGCACTTTTCTATGTAGCCCATTAGCTCTGCTCTTTGATACTTTTGGGAGCTTAATAATGTTTCACCTTTCCCATGACCCTTCCAGTTTGCCATTTTCGGTCCTTCCACAGTAGCCCTTCTGCCTTTGGCCAAGTTGTGCAACTGTGTACAGAGATAAAAATATTCAAATTCCATCTCCAAATCTCTCTACCCCCCGACCCCATCCCAACACTTTTTTGAGGCTTTTTAAAAACTTCCAACATCCTTGCCGATCGTTTTGTCATCTCCATATGTGGGTCACTATCAAGTTCACCTTTTGACAGTTTACTACATTTAAGATGCAAAAGAAAAGTATTGGGTTTTGGCATAAAATGGTAGTATAATTTTGCAAGAGACATTTATCTGATGTAAAAGAAAAACATCAGTATAACCTCTGCATTTGTACTATGGTGTAGCTGTACCCCCTAGTCTCAATTATCTGATTCTGCATTTTATCTTGACCCTGAAAAACTCTTATTCCAGCTTTGGTGTGTGAATTTTGTCTTATTCATCAGATTTTCCTCATTCTCCCTCTGCCAAAGGGCCAGTCTTGGATCAAGTTCAAGTTTAATTGGTTGTCATTCCACCATATGCATGTATGAATATTCACCATATGCAGTTGAATAAAACAGTGTTCCTCCATGGTCAAGTTGCAAAACACGGTGTATATACGGCACACACAGTACATATAGTCACACACAGCACATCAAGTCACAAAATGATGTTAGCACAAGTCCCTGAGTGGCATGGCCTGAACATTGATGGTGCATGGGATGGTGTTCTGGAGCCACATTTCTACAAGAACAAGCACAAGGCAGTTCATCATCTCAGGCTGGGTCAGCCACAGACAAAGGCAATCCAAATGTCTTCCTGGGTGAACACTTGGCAAGCTGGTTTGCAGGGGCCAATCCCCAACCCAGCACAGATTTCAGCATGTCTGCTAAGCCTCTGTTCTCCCCCTCACTGCCTGGGTTGCTGTGTCTTCCTTAGCTTTAGTTGTCTTTTACCTCCTCTCAATTCTAAAGACAAATCCCAGCCCAAAACTCCAGACTGCCCCCTATTATAGTGTCCTATGTACATTTAGAAAGCCTGAAACTTCCTCATTCTTCTTGTATGTAATCTACTTAGATAAGAGTCCATACAGTGACTTGATATGTTAAATAATTTAGTACCTCTTTTGGCCTATTTTGCAGCTGCAGCCTTGGTGCTATTCTGAATGAGTTATGAGTTTTTCCAAATAACCTGTGCAATATTTATACTTTAACTGTCTTTTAACACACTTGCTCATTATCGCACTACTTTTCATGGGATATTGTCTGCAAATTAGTTGCTGCATTTGCTACTCTACAAAACTAAATACATTTGAAGTTAACTATAAACACAAGAGATTCTGCAGATGCTGAGCGTGTTACGTTTGAAGTAGTTAATGGACTGGAGCGTCTGGGATGTTCCAGGGTCCCAAAAGACAGTCTGGAGATGTATTTGTGTTGTTTTTTTTTAAATAGCAGAGATCCAGGATATTATAGAGAGGAGGAGTGATTCCTGGAAATTTGCCATCTTTTATCTGGCTGTTGAGTTACCTTGCTGAAACCATGTGTCTGCTTCTCTGTACTTACAGCCCTGAATTGTGCAATTGACTTAATTTCCTGATAACAAACTCATTGGTAGGTAATCCATATGCTACTATCAACATGCCAGCTTCAACCAACTTGCTCACTGTGTGTGTGTGCGCGCGCGCGCTTAACCCCAACCCAGTTGCAGTGGTAGCTATTGGCGTTGCTGTGGGAGATTTCAAATGGATGTTGTTCCTTCCCATTACAGATCACCACTTTCATTCATGAATTTGCTCGGTATGGAGCAGCCATCTGCAACAAATGTTACCTCAGAGTTCTGTGCTGGAATTTAAATTTTATTTATTCTGAACTATGTGGTAAACGAATGTCAATGGCATAGTGCAAATTTACTTTTGTGACCCTGTTTAATGGAAGCTCAAAATTAAAATTAAGCATTTGTTTATAACATTCAAAGTACAATGCTCCCTAACCTGTGTGTGTGTGACAGTATTTGGTACTTTCTGACTTGACATTTTAATTGCCAGAATCAGGTTTATTATCAGTTGACATATGTCATAAAATTTGTTATTTTGTGGCAGCAATACAGTGCAATGCATTAAAAATTAGTGTAAGCCACAATAAATAAATAAATAAATAAGTAGTGAAAGAAGAGTACTAGTAGTGAGGTACTGTTTATGGTCCTTTCAAAAATCTGATGGTGGGGGGGAAAGAATCTCTTCAAATGTACCTCCTCCTTAATGGTAGTAATGAGAAGGGGAAATGTCTGGGATGGTGAGGGTCTTTAATGATGGATGCTGCCTTCTTTAGGCACTGTCTTTTGAAGGTATCCTCAGTGGTAGAGAGGCTGGTTTCTGTGATGGGGCTGGCTGAGTTTACAACCCTCTGCTGCTTTATCTGATCCTGTGAGTTGGTCACTCCACACCAGATGGTGATGCATCCAGTCAGAATGTTCTCAAGGTACATCTGTAGAAACTTGCCAGAGTCTTGGGTGACATTTTCAAATTCCTAGTGAAATATAGCCACTGGCATGTCTTCTATGCATTTGTATCAATATGTTCAGCCCAGGATAGATCCTTAGAGATGTTAACACTTAGGAATTTGAAACTATTACGCCCTTGTGAACTGGACTTAAGCTAAATTCAGAAGTCTGTCCCGTATAGGATATTGTGATTTTAGTTACTTAAGGATCCGCTTTTTTTAAACCTTGAACTTAAAAAAACTGTTGCAGTTTCTCTAGCCTGCCCACAGTATTCCATTAAAGATACTGGTCCTAAGCTGGAGAGCTGGAAGTGCCTTCAGCGGAAGGAACCCTGACCTGAATGCTGATTAGCTGGTTCCTTGCCATCATTCAACCCATCAAGTTCTGAGGTTGTCAAACAGCACTTAAAAAGTAATAAAAGAACAGTTGTGTAATCTGGATAATGTTTGTGTTTAACTGGTAACATTCGGGTCAGTGCCAGTCTATTGAGGTTAGTTTAGCCAAGTTGTATGGGAATGAGGGATTTGTGCACTGGATACTTGATCGCTGGTTCCACGTTCTGTCCTTTTGCTGAATTGTTCGCACTGAAGTCAACAACAAGGTGCTGACACCTTCAGTCGCTTTGCTATGCTTTCCTTTGGATCTTTTGACTCCATGTTTCAAAATATACTTATAATTATTTATTCTGTACCAAACCTATTAGTGGTGGTAAATGCATACTTCCCACAGCACAGTCTATTGAGATGTCCTTTCAAGACAGACTAGAAATTTGGGCCTGTATTCCTTAGTGTTGAAGAATGAGGGTGACCACCTTCAAACATGTACAATCTGAGAGGACACAACGCAGATAGAAAAATATGAAACAATCAAAACAAGCTGCTGGAAGAACTCTACAGGTTGGACAGCATTTGTGGAGGCAGAGAAATGGTTGCCCTTCTGGGTTGAAACTGATGCAGGATCAAGGCCCAAAGTTATCCCTCTGCCTCCACAGATGCTGGCTGACCCACTGAGTTCCTTTAACAACTTGTTCAAAGATTCTTGTGGTGCTAGCAGCATAGATGTTGAGAAAGTTGCACTCGTGGAAGAGTCACGAGCAACGTGCATAGTTAATGTGTAGGGGCCACTCATTTACAATTGAGGGGCATAGAAATTTTTTCTGTCTGAAGGTGATAAGTCTCCTGAAATTCTTTGCCTCAGAGGGCAATGGAGACCAGATCAATAAAAATCTTTATTTTATTTAGAAGTACAGTGCATAATAGGCCCTTCTGGTCCTTGGAGCTGTGCTGCTCAACAACCCACTGATTTAACCCCAGCCTAATCACAGGACAATTTACAATGACCAATCAGTGTACCAACTAGTCTGCGGAAGGAAACCCACATGCACACAGTGAGGAACATACAAAACTTGCTTACAGGTGATACTGGAATTGAACTCCGATGCACCAAGTTGTAATATCATCATACTAACGACTGTGTTATCATGGCAGCCAAAGTGTGCATTCAGATAAATATTGAAAGAGCAAAGAATTGACTACAAGGAGAACTGCTAGAGATGAAGAGTTGAGGCTATGGTAAATTGGCCATGATTGTATTGAATGGTGGGACAGGCTGGAGAGGTGAGAGGTCTGCTGACTTGTTCTTGCTGTTCTTTTATTTAATCAGTATCAGTAAAACTCTTATGCATGCCAGGTAAAATGGGTACCGGCAGGAGAAGTGGTAGCCATGCATATTCCCTTCATCCTGCCATGTGACCATAGTACAGAATCCAACTATTATTGGACCACAGTTCAGTGAGGGATTCTTTTGCCGTAATAATGCATTAGGAATATGCACAATCAGAAGGTCCAGATGGGAAAGGTAAAAGATACAGGACAACAGGAGGTTATGAAAAAGGGTAGCCATAAGAAATTGTGCAAATATGATCACTGGCCAAAACAGATGTTTATTTCATTGCCTGCTTAATGGAGAGCAACCCAGACTATTTACAATGACAGTCTGGTTCCAAGATGGGGTTTGTCTCTTTGATCTTAATAGGTTGTCTGTAAAGCTCATAATCCGTGCCAACATTTCCAGCACCATACCCAATGAGTATTCAAGTTCATGTTTATTGTTATCATGAGCAGGATGACCTGAGCTACCTGAAATATCAAACATACCTTTGCCTTCAAAAATACTGTTGGACCTGCTGAGTTCCTTCACCAGGTTTTCTTTTTTTGCTCCAGTTTGCATCTCTGCAGTCTCCCATTTCACATGGCACCAAGTGGACTGTGTAGCAAGGGTGGGTTCAGTTGATAATAACCCATCCTTAATAGGCATCAGTCCAGATAAAGTACAGAGCTGGCTTTCTAGCCAAGACACATGATATTGGACAGTGCTATGCTAACAATCCCAAAGTTTATAGTTGTTCTGCTAGGAAGAAAAAAAGATTTTTACATGGGCATTTCCTCATCACTTTCCAAATCTATCCCAATCTGTCCAATCCCATGATGTAGGAATTAACCTAAAGAGAATGGGAAAAAAAAACTAGTTCCCATTCCATCACCAAGGTAAGTGAGGACTGGAGTACCTGTTAATTCTTTTGCAGGATGGGTACAATCTCCAGTTGCCTCTCTGCTGAAAGACTGACGACATTTAAAAGACTCTTGGACAGATTTATGGATGGCCAAATGTAAGCAAATGGGATTAGCATCTGGATCAGCATGAACAATGTGGGCCAAAGGGACTGTATTCATGCTGTATGAATCTATGAATCCCTGAGAGAGTCAAGTGAAATTTTGATCATGACATCTCTGCAACTGAAATTGGTCTGTGTGCTAAGGTTGGCATATTAATCTCGGTAATAAAGGCCATCTGGTTTGTGTATTAAACTTAAACAGTGGTTGTCATGAAGGGAAAAATCTGAACTTTGAATACTGTGAAAATGAAAGAAGCCAGCTCCCTTTTTTTTATGCAAACCCTACATTCAGAACGAAAACAGGAAATAAAAAAATAATAGACTGAGATTGGGTATGATTAAGATGCCAATTTGGATATAGGGCCAGAGAATGGCTGGCCTCCAAATTGAATTGACTTTTTATTGAGTAAATAGGAGAAACCAATGAATATTTAAAATGATTGGATTGGAAAAGGCCAGAAGGAAGGTGAGAAAGATTGTCTTTACTCAGCAAGAAGAACATGAATGGGATCACATTGCCTGAAAAGGTTGATGGTGGAAACCGATTCAATTAGGACCTTGGGGGAGTTAAATTAATTCTGTCAAAGGAAATATTTCTGTGGAGTAAAAGCATTTTCTGGCATTTAAAGTGCTAACTGAAATGCGAAGCTACTAAGTGACTCTCAGATAGACGGTATTTTAGAAAAAAAACTGTGTGACCACTTTTAAAGCCTGTAGTACAGTCAGTGAGTGATGTTTGTTTTTGTAGCATGAGAAATGCTTGCACAATGCTATGACTCGTTACAGCTCTCGTTACATACACATGCAGGTCAACTCGTTTGAGTGATTATGCAGAAAGTTTGGTTAATAACTCATCTCCTTCTACCTTAGGCCACAAACTTATCAATCACCCCAATGAGTTATTAACTTCCAAACTTTCTGCATAATCACTCAGAGTTGACCTGCATGTGCCTGTAACGAGAGCTGTATAACTCATCTCCTTCTACCTTAGGCCACGAGCTTATCAATCACCCCTTGTAGTGTTTTTCTTTCATGGGCTTTTCTCTTACAAAATTTTTTATTTGGCTTGGCATTCACAGCTCTAACTTTGATCTGCTTTTCATTTACAGTACTGTGCAAAAGTTTTAAGCACATATATATAGCTGGGATGCCGAAGAATTTTACGCGGTACTGTTGTAATTTTATGTATTGCACTGGCTGCTGCTGCTGCAAAAATCACACTTCATGACACATCTGAATGATGATAAACATGATTCTGATATGGGTCTCTGTTGTGGGCAAGGAGAGGGATGTCATGGTTGGGTAAAGGGGAAGGAGCAGGAAGCACCAGATCAATCACCAGACCAGATCTGTAATGATCAATAAACTAATTGTTTGGAATCAAATAACCCTTCCTGCTGTCTTACTACTAGGTATGCCTGCACCAGCGCACCCCCCCCCCCCCCCACAAACCTCTGGCACTCCTTCTCTACCACCTGTCCCACACCCTTCCCGCAATGCTCCACCATCGCCAGTCCCAATGTCCTTTGCTCCTGCCAGGTTTACAAACTTGCTCTCCACTCCACATTGATAAATTCAGTACTTGGGCACCATAGCTGAGACTTTTGCACAATACTGTACTTGCAGCACCTCAGGTTAAGGTCTCAGGAGCTGTTCAGTTCATGGAAGCTCTTGTTAACTGAGTCTATGTTCATTGGTATTGAGTGCTAGTCCAAGGGATTTGAGCAAACCTGGCTTATGTCACAGATTGATATCCCACAGCAGAAATGACCAATTCTGATAGAGGCAGAGAAAATGAGTTAGCAGAATTTGTAGAATTCAGCATAGAAATGGCTGAAACATGCTAAAACTAAAACCAACTTGTTTCTTACTTTTTTTCATGCTCCTATAAAGGGTCAATATTGACCTGAAATGATAACTTTGTCTTTCCACAGATGCTGCCTGATCTGCTTATTGTTTGCAGCATTTTCTAATTGAATTCAAGTTTTCAGCAACTGTGCTTTTTTTACTTGGTTCCCATCTTTCCAGCAAGAGGAGAGAGAGTGGCATTGGAGGCAGTTCAGAGAAGGGGTTGAATTCTGGGCTATAAGGACTGGTTATTCTTATTCTTCAGGATTTAGGGGAATGTGAGGTGACCTTATTGAAACATTCAAAGTTCAGCATGATCTCTAACAGATAGAGACTCTTTCGATGCTATACTTCACAAGGGATACCTTCAACTGGGGAATCATTGTTTCAAAGTATTTAAATGAGGCTGTGGAGAAATTTCTTCTGAGTGTTGTGTTATTAATCTTGAGATTCTCTCCCTGAGATTGCAAGATTGAATATATTAGGAACTGAGAGATTTTTTTTGACAATAAGCAAAGCTAGGAAAGTGAAGTGCAGGTCAAAGACAGATTAGTCATGATGCCAGAACTGGCTTGAAGGGCCAAATGACTTAATTTATCAGAATATTTGAAATTGATCTGCTGCCGAAGTTTGGCCATTGTAGGTTGGAGAGCACAAGAATAGCTTGTTTATTTGTACATGCAAATTCATTCAGTCTTCCTGCAAACAATATTTCTACCAGCAGGCCATTTTTCAGAATGGTACTCTGCAATGTGAACTTGTGTTATAGGAAAATGCCACAAAAGGTGGGATATCTCCTCTGAGCTCAAGTGGTTTTGCAGCATGTTAATAGTCACTTAAATTTAAAGTGTATTGATCAGGTTGTCATTATGAATCTGTGGTATATTATGACATGGGTGATCATGGTCTCATGGCTATGATTATTCTTAGCAAGTTTTTCTGCAAAAGTGGTTAGCCATTGCCTTCTGGACAGTGTCTTTACTAGATGGTTGACCCCAGCTATTATTAATACTCCTCGTAGATTGTCTGCCTAACATCAATGGTCGCATAACCAGGACCTGATGCGCACTAGCTGCTCATATGACCATCCACCACCTGCTCCCATGGCTTCATGTGATCCTGATCGGGGTGGAAGGTTGTGGGGGGGGGGGGGCTAAGCAGGTGCCACACCTTGCCCAAGGGTGACCTTCAAGCTAGCATGGAGAAGGAGCACCACCGCCACCCTAATGGGTAAATTTGGGAAAGTTATTTTTGTTGACATGTGGATTGACGATTAAAGAACAACCCTTTGAGATAATTGGCAAAAGAACCAGAAATGAGAACAAATGGATTTTCTTTTGCCCAAAAGGCTATGATTTTGAACGAGCTACCTGAAAGTAAGGTTAAAACAGATCAATATTAACTTCCAGAACGCAATTGATTATATGCTTTGAGTAAAGTAGTCATACAGTTGTGGACTGAGAGAAGGGGAATTATTAAATAGATAACAATTTTGCTGATAAATGAAATGATACTTTTTTAAGTATTTGACTCGATTCTGTGTGTAAGCTGTTTATATTGTACAGTAGCTGTTTTCTGAAAATATAAACAACTCCAGTTCTACTCTGATTTTGCACATTTTTGGAGAGAGGGTTTTTGTATATTGGCCTTAAGAGATCACAAGATTTATCCCATGAGTTTTGCAAAATAACTTGACCAAAAACTAACCCTGAAGTTCTTGTAGAGTTACTGGCATAGGTTTCAGTTTGATCAGCTGATTTTCATTGGTCTGGAATGTTTTACTCAGTGCAAACAGTTTTTTTCATCTTTACTCTCATTACTGATCATGCAAGCTGATCAAATGACAAGAAGATTTCAGTTCAGTAAGTAAATGGGATATCAGTAATACTCTTAGATTGACTAAGTCTAAAATAGTAACATTGAATGTAATATCAAATAGCACCATTATCTGCAGATGTGATGAGAGTGACTCCCTTTATGCCCAGGTTTGCATTACATGTTCCATTAATCGGCCACTCAAGTTTTCTACAACACTTGCCTACTGAGGCATCCACGCAGCGTGCTGAAATACTTGGTGTTCTTCTCTGTTAAACCTTAAGTCACTGAAAGTTGCCTCCCATCAGCCACTTTCAAATACACTATAAGGTAGACAGAGCTTTTGTGTTGGATTTTGCTGTTAATTCAGCTGCCACTGAGGGAGTTCCATGGATTATCATGTCAACCATCCTGTAATTGGTCCTCCTTTGGTGATTGGCCTACACTGGCCTAATGATGATGTGCCTCAGCATTCAGCTCTAATATTCGTTATCTTAATATGTTGATATTAATAAAAAGATTGGAAAAGAAAGAAAGCATTCAGCTCAATACCTGGGGTAGACCTAAGACTTTGGTCAAGTTCTCTGGTGCTCACTGCCAAATCATTTGATATTCACTGGGTCAAAATGTCTTCTTTTTTTTACCCCTACCCCCCATCACCATCAAATCCAGTTCTCTGCAGTTTTTCAGGTGAATCTGCATTCTGACTTTGTTCCTTTCCCAGTCCCAGAGCAAATAAACTCAAATCTAGATTGGCTTCTTTTGCTTCTGTTTCCCTCCAATAGATCAAACTTATAGCTCTCATCCCATGTTCAGGTTCTTCCCTGGCCTTGCCCCCTCCTCTTCACTAACTTTGCTGCCTTGCCATTCCAGTGGTTTCTTCCTGTCAGATTCTCCACCCATTTACATGTTGTTCCAAATCCTCAAATGCAAGCAGGATCATCATGGTAGTAGAGCAGTTTACACATCGCTTTAAGTGACAGCCATCACCGATTAGGGTTCAATTCTCTGCTGCAACCTGTAGGAGTTTGTACTTTTCCCCCCATGACCACTTGGTTTCCTCTGGGTGCTCTGTTTCCTCCCACGTTCCAAAGACATATGGGTTACAGTTAATGAGTTGTGGGCATATTATATCAGTGCCGGAGGTGTGGTGACACTTACGGACTACCTAGCATAATCCTCACTGATTTGATGCAAACAATGCATTTCAGTGTTTTGATGTACATGTGAAAATAAAACCTGAACTTATTTCAATTTGGATTCCTTTCCTCATTCCTCTTAGTGTGACATTAATTTTCATATTAATGTGAATTTCTACATGGGTGCTATAAATGAGCAAGTTTTGTTGTAGATTAATTAAATATTGTAGTTAAGTTTGTATCCTATGGAAGGTTGAAATAGCGTAAGACAATAAGATATAGCAGAATCAGGCCATTCAGCCCATCAAGTCTGCTCCACCATTCCATCATGGCTGATCCCGAAACCCACTCAATCCCATACACCTGACTTCTTGACATATCCTTCAATGCCCTGACCAATCATGAAACTATCAACTTCTGTCTCGAATATACCCGCAGACTTGGCCTCCACCACAGTCTGTGGCAAAGCATTCCAAAGATTCACTGATCTGGCTAAAAAACAATTTCTTCCTTGCCTCTGTTCTAAAAGGTCACCCCTTAATTTAAGCTGTACCCTCTAGTTCTGGATATCCCCACCATAGGAAGCATCCTTTCCACATCCACCCTACTATAGTCCTTTCAACATTCAGTCAGTTTCAATGAGATCTCCATGCATTCTTCTAATTTCCAGTGAGTATAGGCCCAAAGCTGCCAAATGCTTCTTGAATGTTAACCTCTTCATTCCCAGAATCATCCTCATGAACTTCCTCTGGACTCTTTCCAATGACAACACATCCTTTCTGAGATATGGGGCCCAAAACTGTTGACAACACTCCCAAGAACGGCCTGACTAGCCTCAGCGTTATCTCCTTGCTTTTATATTCTATTCCTCTTGAAATAAATGCCAACATTGAATTTGCCTTCTTTACAACAGACTCAACCTGTAAATTAACCTTCTGGGTATTGTGCACAGGGACTCCTAAGTCCCTCTGATATTTGAACCTTCTTCCCATTTAGATAACAATCTGAGGTATTGTTCCTTTTACCAAAATGCGTTATCATACATTTCCCGACCAGTTGGCACTTTGGCCCGTTCTTCCAATATATCTAATTCCTGCTGCAGTTGCACTACTTCCTCAGCACTGCCTACTACTCCACCTATCATTGTATCATCCGCAAACTTTGCCACAAAGCCATCAGTTCCATTATCCAAACCATTGACAAACAATGTGAAAAGTAGCGGTCCCAATACTGATCCTGAGGAACACCACTAGTCATCGGCAGCCAACCAGAAAAGCTCTTTTTTATTCCCACTTGCTGACTCCTGCCTGTCAGCCTTTCCTCTATCTATGCCAGTGTCTTTCCTGTAAAATCATGGGATTTTATCTTGTTAAGCAGCTTAGTGTGGCTCCTTATCAAATGCCTTTTAAAAATCTAAGTAAATGATATCCACTGCCTCTCCTTTCTCCACCCTGTTTATTTCCTCAAGGAGCTCTTTGACAGATTTGTCAGGCAAGATTTCCCTTTACAGAAACCATACTGACTTTGACTTGTTTTATCATCGGTCTCCAAGTGCCACGAAACCTCATCCATAATAAGAAACTACAACACTTTATCAAACACTGAGGTTAGGATAACTGGTCTATAATTTCCTTTATTCTGCCGCCTTCCTCTCTAAAAGCATGGGATGACATTTGCAATCTTCCAGTCCTCCAGGACCATGTCAGAATCAAGTGATTCTTGAAAGATCATGACCAATGCATCTGTTATCTCTTCAGCAACCTCTCTCAGGACTCAATCTGGTCCAGGTGACTTATCCACCTTTAAGACCTTTGAGTTTGCCTAGCACTTTCTCCTTTGTAATAGCAATGGCACTCACTCCTGCTCCCTGACACGCATGGACTTCTGGCATACTGCTAGTGTCTTCCACGGTGAAGACTGTTGCAAAGTGCTATTAAGTTCATCTGCCATTTCTTTGTCCCCTGTTACTACCTCACCAGCATCATTTTCCAGTGGTTCAATATCAACTCTCACCTTCCTTTTACTCTTTATATAACTGAAAAAACTTTTGGTATCCTGCTTTATATTATTGGCTAGTTTGACTTTGTATTTCATCTTTTCTCTTCCTATGGCTTTTTTTTTTAGTTGCCTTTTGTTGGATTTTAAAAGCTTCCCAATCATCCAACACCCCATTCACTTTTGCTACCTTTGTTTGGCTTTTCTCCAGTCCTTAACTTGCCTTGTACGCCATGGTTGCCTCATTCTGCCATTTGAGAACAACTTCTGTGGGACATATCTATCCTGTGCCTTGTGAACTATTCCCCAAAACTTCAACCATCTCTGCTGTGCCATCATCCCTGCCAGTGTCCTCTTGCAATCCACCTAGGCAAGCTGGCAATAAATATCCTTTTATTCTTTGCAATAACTTCTGCAAATTTTAGGCCTGCAGACTGCATCAAGTAAGTGAATGTACAACATAGTGTAATGCTCATTAAAAATTCAAACACCAAGTTCATCTTGGCTCTCTGAGTTGAGGCAGGGAAGGTGGGAGCAGCAGGGGAGTGAGTGGGGGATTATTAGTGAACTTCCTAGAATAACGGGTATACTTGTCTGGGTGAGGGCATGTGGTTTTAAATTACATCTTACACCTTAAACATTAGTAAAAACCAAGCAACATTATCAAACAGGTTTTGAGGTACTGAGATAACAGTAAATAATTCCAGCCACACAGATTTTACAGATCACCTTATTGAAGAAACCAGGAGTCATGTGGAGCTGATGGTGAGAGTCCTAAAGATAAAGTGAAGGAAATCTGTGTCCACTTCAGTTCTAGACCGGATAGGATTTCCATAGGAGTGTGGTGATGGGGGTTGAAACAGATGAGGACAAACAAGGCCATGGAGGCATTCTAAAATAAAGAGACAAGTTTTAAAGATCAAATCTGCTCAACCAGGAGCATGAGGGCATTGGCTGAACAGAAGAGTGAGTTAGGATTTGGTTCACCTTCTGTTTATGGAAGGGTCAAGTTGGGAAACTGGTGGGACAGCAATGGGATTGATGAGTCCAGTGATAATGATGAGATAAGACCAGCCTAACAAAGATGCCCACGATACAGGAGGGAGTGGCTGTAATAGAGAAGTTGTGGTTTTATGAGCTCAGCTCAAGGGTTGGATTCAAAGCCAATGTTTGAACAGGGCCTGGCTTGTCATGGGATTGTCTTGGACCAGAGGGGCAGTGTCTGAATACAAGGACATCCCTTTGAATAGAGATGAGGAATATCTCTAGCTAGAGGGTGGTGGTAAATCTGTGGAATCTATTGCCACAGGTGACAATGAAGGCCAAGTCACTGGATGCATTTAAAGCAGATATTACTAGGTTCTTGATTAGTCAGGACATAAAGGTTTATTGGACAAAGGCAGGAGAATAGGGTTGAGAAGAAAAATACTCAACCACTACATTAGTAGTCCACAATAGACAGTTGTAAGACAAGAAGAAACTGGAGCACCTTGTGGAAACCCTCAAGATCATGGAGGGTAATGGGCAAACTCCACACATGGTTCAGAATCAACAAGCCCATGGAGCTGAAAGACAACAGCACTCTCTGCAGTCCCACTTTGCAGCCCAGTAGTCTGACACTGATCCTGGGGGTGGAATCGATGCCAAGCTAGGCTTCTGGTCAATTTTAATAATTGCCAGCAAAGTTCCTGGCCAAAACCATGCTTGCATTGCTTAAAAGAAAGTAATCTCATGAAACATGCATTACTGCTTCCATCCTGTCCACCTTGGGGATTAAGAACCTTTGGTTATTCAAAATTAATACAGAATATGACTGTTCAGGTGCTTACCTGCAGGTAGCATCATCCTCCTGTGGTAATACCAGTCTTTGAATACACGGAAGTAATTATTAGTAATATAACACAAAGCAGAATGGGTTTGAGATTTCAGCCTTCCCCAATAATTGAAATAAAACCACATTTACACTGCTTTACATGTTAATTTTCTTAATCTGAAATAATTAAACTGTACTTGGAAAAAGCAGTGATATTCAAAGCAGTCTATATGAAATGAAAACTTGATGATGGTATGTTTTTTGAAAATGTCATTTTCAAGGTTAGGTCAGTTTCCTTTTCAAAAGTAGAAACCTCATGCATGTTGATCACGGACAGTTCTTTCTGACTACTAGGTGTTTTTTTTCCTTCTTTGTAAGCTGTATAACCAAAGTTGTTTAGTCTCATCCAGCTTCAGATCCTTGCCAATGTGATTGATTCTTTGCTGCTCTCTAAATTGGCAGTGCAAACCACAGAGGTGTCTTGCCACCATTTCTGGGACCAAGAACATGCACTGTTCTCATTATTACCGTCAGGAAGGAGGTACTGGAGCCTGAAGGCACACACTGAACAGTTCAGGAACAGCTTCTTCCTCTCTGCCATCTAATTTCTGCATGGACATTGAACCCATGAACATTACCTCCCTATTTTTTTTTGCAGTACTTTATTTAACTAATATTTACAGTAAATCATTTTTTTCTCATGTGTTGCATTGTACTGCTGCTGCAAAGATAACAACATACACCAGAAATATTAAGCTTGTTCCAGTTCTGGGTAAGGGTATTCAGGATGAGCTGAGATTATTAACCTTCTGATAGGGCAGCATCTCAAGAATGAATCAAAAGCTGCAGTACAGTCATTTCAGTGATGATAGAAAAGGCATACTGTGGGGAAGTGCCTGGTGTCGGTTTAATTTATTATTTTTTCTCTACAAAAAATTCTTCAGGATGCACCTTTTCCCTTGGTGAACTCTTAACTGTTTTAGCATTATTGGATTTCATGACTCATTGCTGAGCTAGCTGGGTGCCACCAGTTAATTGGAAGTCTGATTTACAGTAAAGTTTTTTATTGCATTAGCTATTTGCAATACTGCTAGAGGATTGGTGCACCACCCTGTTGGTAAGACAGTTCAGGACTCTCCTCTTCCCACCACAAATGGTTTGCTCTCTTCAATTTATTGCAGTCTCTCTTGACCCTGAAGCCACAAAATTTGGTTCATGTGTAGAGCTACTAGGACTTGATGTTTCAATCCCAATGATGAAGTTGGCACTCTCGATGTTGGCAGTAGGCTTGGAGTGGTGACGAGGAGGGTAGCTACGTCATCAGGGTCATCAGGTGGGCACCCTCCTCTGACGTTTCGTTGATAAGCCCACGGCATCTCCAGAGGGCTCAACGGTGCTACCTGGCGTCCCAGATACACCCCCCTCAGTTCTGTACCCTCCTGTTTTCATCTTGCAGCCCAGTTGTTGTCTTTCCTTTTAATCCAAATACAATTGCGGCTTTCTTCTGCTGCATTTGACAAGGACTTGATTGCTTGTTGGAAGGAGACACCCCTCACCCCCACCTTCTTCAATAGCAACGAATCCCCTGCATCCCACTTCTACAGGGAAAATCTTGGTTTTCCAGCTGTTCTGAGCAGTTTCAGTTGCCAGTTCAGAGTACTTGGTCTTTTTCCTCTCATAAGCTTCTTCAACGCCATGTTCCCATGGTACTGTCAATTCCACAACATATGCCAGCCTGGCTGTTGTGGCCCAGAGGACCATGTCTGGCCGGAGTGTTGTAGCCGCAATGTCTGGGGGAAACACAAGCTTTTTCTCCAAGTCCACGTCCATTTTCCAATCCTGAGCAACATGCAGAATGCTTATATCCTTTGATGTTACTTGGTGCTGTAGAGGTTGGCCTGCTGGTACAAATCGTGTAATGTGAATATTTCTTGCTAATGTTTGTGAGAGCGTTTACGGTGGTTTGCCTCTGTTCCAAGATTGATGCCAGCTGTCTGAGAACTTGGTTATGCTGCCAAATATACCACCCCTGGCTGAGGCTGATGGTGCATCCTATTAAAATGTGCCTTAGTGATCCAGGTGCTTGACAAAGAGAGCAAGCGGGGTCTTCTCCCCACCACTGGGTCAGGTTTTGAGGTGTTGGTAGGAGGTCATAAGTGCCTCAAATTGCAAACATATTCCTGGATGAAAGGAACTGGGATCTGAAATGAATGAAATGTACAGAATAGGTCTAGTGGTTTGGACTCATTTGATGCTGATTTAACTAATTTATCTCTCACCTTCAGTTAATGCTGTCTATATGTTCTCCTATTTTATTATCTCTTGAGCTTGAGTATCGACACACAATGGCCATTTTGTTAGTTACAGGACTGGAACCCAGTTTGCCTGTGCTGCGGAAGCCAATCCACTTCAAGGTTCGACGTGATATACATTCAGAGGTGCTCTATTGCATGCTACTGTTGTAGCATGTGGTTATTTGAGTTACTGTTGTCTTCCTGTCAGCTTGATCCAGTATGGTCATTCTCCTCAGATCATTCTCATTAACAAGGTGTTTTCACCCACAGAAGAGCCGCTCACTGTATTTTGTTTTTTGCATCATTCTCTGTAAACATGGAACCGTTGTACATGAAAATCCCAGGAGATCACTTTCTGAGATACTCAAACCACCCCATCTGGTACCACCAATCTAAATGTTTAAGTCATTTCGATCATATTTCCTTCCAATTCTGAAGGTTGGTCTGAACAATTGGGGCCTGATGCTTTGCGAGGGTTCACCTTTTTGACAGATCATGGGGTCACCAGATGTTGCAGGGATTCACACAGGTAGTTTTAATAAAAGGCATTGAGCTCATCTGGGAGTGAAGCATTATAGCTATTCATGATGTTAGGCTTTGCTTTGTATGGTGTAATGGCCTTCAAACCCTGCCAGAGCTGGCGTGCATCTAATTTTGTCTCCAACTTCAATTGGAATTGTTTGTTTTGCCCCTAAAATAGCCTTCCATAGGACATAACTGGACTACTTGTATAGTTCTGGATCGCTGGTCTTGATTGCCACACATCTGGCCCTCAGCTGACTATGAATCTCCTGGTTCATTCAGTTTTTGGTTTGGTCACGTGCAGTACGTTCCCAAAGGCACATGCTCATCCGTACAGGTTTTGATGGAAGTGCAGTCCACAGATTCAAAGCAGTCCTGTAAGCGCTCCCCCACCTACTTTAATCGTACATTTGTGGTTCCTCACCATTGGTGCTGCAGTTCTCGGTCTCTGCCTGTACACTGGAAGTAGAAATACGGTCAAGTGATCGGACTTTGCAAAGTGTGGACCTGGGATGGCATGGTTAAGCATTCCTGATGCTGGTGTAACAGTGGTCAAGCGTTTTTTAGAAGAACACCATTTAAAAGCTAAGTAGTCATTTTAAAGGCAACATGAGTGAATCTACAGATGCTGGAAATAAATAAAAACACAAAATACTGGCAGAACTCAGCAGGCTAGACAGCATCTATAGGAGGAGGTAGTGACGATGTTTTGGGCCGAAACCCTTCATCAGGAGTGAAGTAACATGGGATGGTCGAGGGGGGATAAGAAGTGGGGGGAGGGATAAAGTAGAGAGCTAGGAAGTGATGGGCTGGGGGGGGGGAAGGGGGAGAATTATGGGAAATAAAAGAGAAAAGGTAGGGCTGGGGGGAGAAAAGAGAGAGAAAGAGAACCAGACTAAGATAATAGATAGGGATGGGGGTAAGGGGTATCAACGGAGGTCTGTGAGTTGGATGTTCATGCCGGCAGGTTGGAGGCTACCTAGGTGGGAGATAAGGTATTGCTCCATTGACCTGCGTGTGGCCTCATCTTGACGGTAGAGGAGGCCATGGACAGACATGTCGGAGTGGGAGTGGTCTGTGGAATTGAAGTGTGTGGCCACAGGGAGATCCTGCCACTGCTGGAGGACCGAGCGCCGGTGTTCGGTGAAACAGTCTCCCAGTCTGCGGCGGGTCTCCCCAATGTATAAATGGCCACATCGGGAGCACCAGATACAGTATATCACCCCAGCTGACTCGCAGGTGAAGTGGTGCCTCACCTGAAAGGACTGTCTGGGGCCTAGGATGATGGTGAGGGAAGAAGTGTGGGAGCAGGTGTCGCACTTCTTCCGTTTGCAGGGATGAGTGCCCGGAGGGACGTCCGTGGGGAGGGATGGGGGGGATGAATGGACAAGGAAGTCGCGTAGGGAGTGATCCCTGCGGAAAGCCGGGAGTGGAGAGGAGGGGAAGATGTGTCTGGTGGTGGGATCACGTAGGAGGTGGCGGAAGAAATGCTACACCTGCCCCCACACTTCTTCCCTCACCACCATCCCAGGCCCCAGACAGTCCTTTCAGGTGAGCCACCACTTCACCTGCGAGTCAGCTGGGGGGATATACTGTATCCGGTGCTCCCGATGTGGCCATTTATACATTGGGGAGACCCGCCGCAGACTGGGAGACCGTTTCACCGAACTCCGGTGCTCAGTCCTCCAGCAGTGGCGGGATCTCCCTGTGGCCACACACTTCAATTCCACAGACCACTCCCACTCCGACATGTCTGTCCATGGCCGCCTCTACCGTCAAGATGAGGCCACAGGCAGGTCGAATATATTCCTATAAGCAGGAATTGTGAGAGCACCATCTAATTTTGCAGAGATTGGAAAGCAGCTTTTCCACCACAATGGAGAAATTTTGGTTTCTCCACTGTAAATGTACTTGCAGCTTTCAACGTTAGGTCTGATGGATTTTGTTGGACTTGAGGTTTATGTAACAAGTACATGGCATGATGGGGAAATCTGCCTTGGTCTATTGGAATGTTGCAGCAGACTAGAAGGGCTGAAATCTGTTTTTAAATTGGGTGCTTCTTTAGGTCCAATAATGAAAGGCCTTCCAGTGATGACAAAATTGCCAAATTTCTGGCTGATCATCAAAATTTAAAGGCCTGTGATCAGGGGGAAGTATCAGACATCAGGCTTTTCCTTTAGTAACTCAAGTCTAATTTTAATATTTTTTAATTTTATAAAGAACATGGGATGGGGAGAATGTTTCCTCTTAAGCCTTTAGAATCCTGACTTGTTTTTTCCTGCAATATTATCTAATATTGTGCAGAAGTACTTCTCTCGAGTTGTGATTCTCTAGTTAGGCTGAAAGCTTGTCTTGTGTGCATAAACACCATAAATGTCTGGTCAAAATACCTAATTTTTGTTGATTACTTTAGATATCAGAATTTGAGCAATTTACAGACCACTGTACAATGGTGCAAGAAAGTTTGTGAAGCCTGTAGAATTTTCTCTCTTTCTGCATAATTATGACCTAAAATGTGATCAGATCTAGATAAAGAGAACCCAGTTAAATAACACAAAAAAACATTATACTTGTAGTATTGGATTCTTTTTCTAAATAAATAAATGAACATATCCTGCCGAAGGGTCTCAGCCTGAAACATTGACTGTACTTTTTTCCATGGATGCTGCCCAGCCTGCTGTGTTCCTCCAGCATTTTGTGCGTGTTGCCAATATTACATGTATTTGTTGGAAAAAATATGTGAACCTCTGGGGTAATCCCTTTCTACAAAAGCTATTTGGAGTCGGGTGTTGGAGTGAGATGAGAAAAGGAGATGTGGGTTGTAGAGGTGCCCCGCCCTGTAAGTCAGGTTACTGACAGAGCCTGCTCTTCTCCAGAAAGATCTGTTTATTTGCGCCATGCCTCAATCAAAACAACTTTCAGAGGACCTTTGAAGAATTGTAGAGATGCATGAAGCTGGAAAAGGCTATAAAAACATTTCTAAAGACCTGGGTAACACGAGTGAATCTGCAGATGCTGGAAATAAATAAATAACACAAAATGCTGGCAGAACTCAGCAGGCCAGACAGCATCTACGGGAGAAGGTAGTGATGATGTTTCGGGCCGAAACCCTTCATCAGGAGGGTTGAGGTTTCGGCCCAAAATGTCGTCACTACCTCCTCCCATAGATGCTGTCTGGCCTGCTGAGTTCTGCCAGCATTTTGTGTTTTTATCTAAAGACCTGGGTATTCATCATTCCACAGTAAGAGAAATTTCCTACAAATAGAGAAAATTCAATATGTTGCTACACTCTCGATGAGTGGACATCCTGCAAAGTTGACACCAAGAGCACATGTGCAGTACTGAAGGAGGTTAAAAAGTACCCAAGCGTAACAGCAAAATACCTGCAGATATCTCTAGAACTTGCTAAAGTCTCTGGTCATGCGGCCAGTATAAGAAGAACGTTGAACAAAAATGGTGTTGCTAGAAGGACACCACAAAGGAAACCAGTGCTCTCCAAAAAAAGACATTACTACACGTCTCAAGTTTGTAAAAGACCACCTGGATGTTCCACAACCTGGAATAATGTTCCATGGACAGATGAGACAAAAGTTGAATTTTTGGCAGAAATGCATATTGCCTTGGTGGAAGGAGCATCGTTGTTTCGGGCTGCTTTGATGCCTCAGGGTCTGGACAGCTTGCAATAGTTGAGGGAACAATTAAATCAAAATTGTATCAAGACATTTTACAGGAGAATGTCAGGGTAGCAGTCCGTCACCTGAAACTTAATGGAAAGTGGATAATCCAACAAGACAATTATCTTGAAAGATGAGTAAACCAACAGAATGGTTTAAAAAGAAGAAAATGTGTGTTTTGGAATGGCTGAGGCAAAGTCCTGACCGTAATCCTATAGAAATGTTATGGAAGGACCTGAAGCAGGCAGTTCATGCAAGGAAAGCCCATCAACATCCCAGAGTTGAGACAGTTTTGTAAGAAGAAATGGCCTAAAATTCCTCAAAGTTGATGTGTAGGACTGATCAACAGTTACCGGAAATGTTTGGTTGAAGTTATTTCTGTGCAAGAGGGTCGGTCGTACCAGCTACTGAAAACAATGGTACATATATTTTTTCCAACAAATACATATAATATTAGATAATTTTTCTCAATAAATAAATGAACAAGTATTTTGTTTTACATTATTTAAAATTGGTTTCTCTTTATCCAGTTTTAGAACATGCGTGAAGATCCGATCACATTTTAGGTCACATTTATGCAGGATTTAACCCTCTGTTGTACGTTGAGCTGGCACAGTGGTGCAGCTGGTAGAGCTGCTGCCTCACTTCTCCAACAACCTGGCCACTGCCTGTGTGAAATTTGCGTGTTTGGCCTATGACCATGCCAGTTTCATCTGGGTGCTCCATATTCCTCCTACATCCCTCAGGCATGAGGGTTGGGAGGTTAATTGTCCACTGTAGGTTGCCCCTTGTATGTAGATACGTAGTAGAAACAGGAGAGTAAGAGGGTATTAATTGGAATGTTGGTAGAATAAAATTAGGATTAGTTTGGGATTGGTGTCAAATCAATCATTGTGCATGGCGGTGGATTGAAAGGTCTTTCTTTACTTGTATGACTGTGACTGTTAGGAATAGCTAGGACAGAAATGGGTATTGCCAGCAAGTGATTGGCTGTCGGATCAATATACTCAATGCTGAGGCTGCAGCCCAGAACTCCTGGGGAGGGTGTGCAGGCAATGCAGGCTAAGCATTTCACCACCAGTCATGAGGCAGTTATATGTACATCTGACAACTCAACCTCCAGGAATATTCATTGCAGATATCTGAGGAAAGCTGGGGGCGGATTCTCTTTGAAGAAGCTTTGTATGTTCAATGAACCTTGAGTATAAAAATGCCTTTTAGATGTGAGCAAGACTTCACTAAAAGAAGTTTGATAATCAATTAAATGGCACACTGACTTGATCAGCCCTCAAAGGCTTAAATCTTTTTAAAGTTCCTGCGTTCTAAAATATTTTAAATTCTGTCTTCAAATCTCAACTGTTTTAAATATCTTTTTCATTAAAATTATGAATGTAATTCTCCACATGCCATCAGATTGGAATTCCTGATGTTCTGCTCAATATAATTCTTCAAGCTTGATTATCCTCCATGCTGCATTCCTCCAAGTCCAGAACTTCCTTCCCTTCATGGGTGTAGTGACAGGAATTTACTGGGGCCTGTCCAAAGGTGGGGGGGCATGATTTTCTCCATTTTGTGTTTTGCACCCTTTCAGCCAGATGCCAATGTTCCATTTAGCTTGCTGCAGTTTTGGTCATCTGTAATTTTGTTTGTGGATTATAATGATCGCTTGCCAATAATCCTTCAAAGGGGCTGAGAAATTCTTGTACATTTTATTTTGGGGAATTGAACAAAACGTGTTAAAGCTAACCAAGGAAGCTGTTGGATGGCTGAGCAATGATTGAAAGCATTCAGGCCGCAGAATGGTGCAGCTAGCAGAGGTGCTGCCCTGCAAGTGCCAGAGACCAGGATACCTCCGAATTTGGGTGGTATTTATAATCTGAGTGTAGCTTTTTAGCCCAATTCAGAAAATGAACAACTTGGCTAGGGGACAGCACAGCTTTCACAAGTGTATCATTTATACAAACTATCAATCACTGAGAGATTTTATATTCTGTAGCTGCATTTCAGGATTGATTGTCCTACTTGTCTACACTAGTAACACTATTATGCTATGCTGTTGGTGGCAAGACTCTTCCTTTGTTGCCCCAAAATGTGGATACAACATTAATAGTCTCTTAAGAGTTACTTATAGGTTAGAGACAGCTAGGCATTCTAAAGGCAAGATGACACAACCGTGGCTAACAAGGGAAGTGAAAGCCAACATAAAAGCCACAGAGAGGGCATATAATAGAGCAAAAATTAATGGAAAGTATGGGGATTTGGAAGCTTTTAAATACCAACAGAAGGTAACTAAAAAGCAATTAAGAAAGTAAAGATGGAATGCAAAAGTAAGCTAGCCAGTAATATTCAAAGACTGAATTTAATGTCAGAGAAATGTATACAATATACATCCTGAAATGCTTTTTCTTCACAAACATCCACAAAAATAGAGAAGTGCTCTGAAAAATGAACAAGTTAAACGTGAGAACCCCGAAGTCCCCCCCCCCCCAGATCCCCCCCTCCTGTGCGTAAGCGGCAGCAAGCAACGATCGCCCTCCCCCACCAGCAGAAAGAAAACGCACATCGGTACCATCACTGAGCCCGAGTGTGTGCTAAGCAATAGCAAAGACACAGACCAAATATTAAAGAGGATTCCAGAAGTTTCTTCAGATACATTAAGTGTAAAAGAGAGGCGAGAGTGGATATTGGTTCGCTGGAAAGCGGTGGTGGAGAGAGAGTAATGGGGACAATGAAATGCAGACAAACTGGGTAAGTATTTAGCATCAGTCCTCACTGTGGAAGACACTCGCTGTATCGTGGAAGTTCTGTGTGTCAGGGGTCATGAACTGAGAGGTTACCATTACTAGAGCGAGGCTACTTGGAAACTGAAATTTCTGAATGTAGATAAGTCATCCGGACCAGATAGTTCTGAAAGAGGTAGCTGCCAAGATTTTGGAGGCATTAGTAATGATCTTTCAAGAATCAATTCAACTTTTATTGTCATTTCAACCATAACTGCTGGTACAGTACATAGTAAAAATGAGACAACGTTTTTCAGGACCATGGTTTACATGACACAGTGCAAAAAAACTGTAGACAGAACCACGTAATAAAAAAAAACAGAAAGCTACACTGGACTACAGACTACTCTGGACTGCATAAAGTGCACAAAAAAAACAGCGCAGGCATTACAATAAATAATAAACAGGACAGTAGGGCAAGGTGTCAGCCCGGGCTTCGGGTATTGAGGAGTCTGATAGCTTGGGGGAAGAAACTGTTACATAGTCTGGTCGTGAGAGCCCGAATGCTTCGGAGCCTTTTCCCAGACAACAGGAGGGAGAAGAGATTGTATGAGGGGTGCATGGGGTCCTTCATAATGCTGTTTCCTTTGCGGATGCAGCGTGTAGTGTAAATGTCCATGATGGCAGGAAGAGAGACCTTGATGATGATCTCAGCTGACCTCACTATCCACTGCAGGGTCTTGCGATCCGAGATGGTGCAATTTCCGAACCAGGCAGTGATGCAGCTGCTCAGGATGCTCTCAATACAACCCCTGTAGAATGTGATGAGGATAGGAGGCGGGAGATGGACTTTGCTCAGCCTTCGCAAAAAGTAGAGACGCTGCTGGGCTTTCTTTGCTATGGAGCTGGTGTTGAGGGACCAGGTGAGATTCTCCGTCAGGTGAACACCAAGAAATTTGGTGCTGTTTACGATTTCTACCGAGGAGCCATCAATGTTTAGCGGGGAGTGGTCGCTCTGTGCCCTCCTGAAGTCAACAACCATCTCTTTTGTTTTGTTCACATTAAGAGACAGGTTGTTGGCTCTGCACCAGTCTGTTAGCTGCTGCACCTCCTCTCTGTAAGCTGACTCGTCGTTCTTGCTGATGAGGCCCACCACAGTCGTGTCATTGGCGAACTTGATGATATGGTTCGAGCTGTGTGTTGCAGCACAGTTGTGGGTCAGCAGAGTGAACAGCAGTGGACTGAGCACGCAACCCTGGGGGGCCTCTGTGCTCAGTGTGGTGGTTTTGGAGATGCTGCTCCCGATCCAGACTGACTGAGGTCTCCCAGTCAGGAAGTCTAGGATCCAGTTGCAGAGGGAGGTGTTCAGGCCCAGTAGGCTCAGCTTTCCAATCAGTTTCTGAGGGATGACTGTGTTGAATGCTGAACTGAAGTCTATGAACAGAATCATTAGATTCTGGAATGGTTCTGGAAGACTGGAAAATTGCAAATGTCACTCTACTCTTCAAGAAGGGAGAGGGGCAAGAGAAAGGAAATATAGGCAAGTTGGTCTGACCTCAGTAGTTGGGAAGATGTTGGATTTGATTATTAAGGATGTGGTTTCGGGGTACTTGGAGGCATATGAAGAAATAGGCCGTAGTCAGCTTGGTTTCCTCAAGGCAAAATCTTGCCTGACAAATCTGTTGGAATTCTTTGAAGAAATAACAAGCAGGAAAGACAAAGGAGAATTGGGTGATGTTGTGTCCTTGGATTTTCAGAAGTCCTTTGACAAGGTGCCACACATGAGGCTGCTTAACAAGCTACGAGCCCATGGTATTGCAGGAAAGATTCTAGCATGGATAAAGCAGTGGCTGATTGGCAGGAGGCAAAGAGTGGGAATAAATGGGGCCTTTTCTGGTTGGCTGCCAGTGACTACTAGTGTTCCACAGGGGTTAGTGTTGGGACCAATTTTTATGTTATATGTCAACGATTTGGATGATGGAATTGATGGCTTTGTTGCAAAGTTTGCAGATGGATACGAAGGCAGGTGAAGATGCAGATAGTTTTGAGGAAATAGATGGGCAACAAAAGAATCTGGATAATTAGGAGAATAGGCAAAGAAGTAGCAGATGGAATACAGTGTCGGGAAGTGTATAGTTATGCAGTTTGGTAGAAGCAATGAAAGGGTTAACTACTTTCTAAATGGAGAGAAAATACAAAAAACTGAGACACAAAGGGACTTGGGAGTCCTTGTGCAAAATTTCTAGAAGTTAATTTGCAGGAAGGCAAATTCGATGTTAGCATTCATTTCAAGGAACTAGAATATAAAATTAAGGATGTAATGTTGACTTTATAAAGCACTGGTGTGGCCTCACTTGAATATTGTGAGCAGTTTTGGGCCCCTTATCTCAGAAAGGATGTGCTGTAATTGGAGAAAGTTCAAAGGAGGTTCAGGAAAAAGATTCCAGGATTGAACGGCTTGTCATATGAAGAGTGTTTCTTGGCTCTGGGCCTGTATTCATTGGAAGTTAGAAAACTGAGAGGTGACCTAATTTTGAAATCTATCGTGGTGAAAGGCCTTGATCAAGTAGATGTGGAGAGGATGTTTCCTATGGTGGGAGAGTCTAAAAGCAGAGGACACAGCCTCAGAATAGAGATGCGTACTTTTAGAATGGAGATGAGGAGGAATTTCTTTAACCAGAGAGTGGTTAATCTGTGGAATTCATTGCCACAGGCAGCTGTGGAAGCCAAGTCTTTATGTATGTTTAAGGCCAAGGTTGATAGCTTCCTGTTGGTCAAGACATGAAGGAATGCAGTGGAAAGCAGAAGATTGGGACTGAGAGGGAAATTGGATCATCCAAGATGAAATGGCAGAGCAGGCTCTATGGGCCAATTGGCCTAATTCTGTTCCTATATCTTATGGTCTCATGGCCTTATAGAAGCTGTCCTTGAGGCAGGTGATAATGTGCTTTTGGCTTTTGTATCTTCTGCCTGATGGGAGAGAGAATGTCCAAGGTGAGTGGGGTCTTTGATTATCTGGTTGCTTTACTGAAGCAGCCAGTAACGTAGACAGACTGCATGGGGGTGAGGCTGGTTTCTGTGATGTGCTGAGCTATCTGCGTCTCTCCGTGGCTTGTCCTGAGTTATCTTCATTCCAAGGAAAACCAACTCAACCAATCAAGTCTGTTCTCATAGCTGAAACTTCATCCCAGGAAACACCCTGGTGAATCTGCAGTGCTTGCAGATCCACAACTCCTGCTCTTGAATTTTATTCCCTAGCTAATGAAGGCAAGTATCCCATTTATTTTTTTCACTACCCAGTGCTACTGTCTTCAAAGACCCATTGGCACCATCAAGGCCCCAATGTTATTCAGTATTTCCTAGAGTCCTTCAATTCACTTATGTTTATCCTAGTGCCTTTGTTCAAGATTCAGTCCATCTGCAGTTGCTCTATCGTATTAATTCATCAACATTATTTTGTAGCTTAAAAACTACCTTCCTTGCTATCAACAACAATGATGTTCCATGTCACATGCAGACTTGCTAATCTTATCTCCTATGTCTTAATCCAGTTTATCAATGTATACAACAAATACTCTACTTGGGGGGTCCCAGAGGGTCTCTTTGTAATTTATTTTAATTTCATTTATTTAGAGATACAGCATGTATCAGGCCTTTCCAGCATAATGAGCCCAATCACACCCAAGTGACCAATTATCCTACGACAGTGTCTTATGGAGTGTGGGAGGAAACCAGGGAACCCGGAGAAAACCCACACACTCACAGGGGAAAAGGTACAAACTTCTTGCCGACGGTGGCAAGAAATGAACCTGGGTGGCTGGCGCTGCAAAGTATTCTGCTAACCACTGTGCTGCCACGTTAATATTGCTGGTCACAGGCTTCTAAATGCAATAACAACCATTGAAAATCACTCTATTACCAAGGCAATTTCAGATCCAGTTTGTCAGACTACCCTGTCTGCATCACTTCAATAATCTCACCTTGCTTTTGACCATTCATCAATGCACAAGAGCAAAGTGAGGATCATTCCTTGAAATTCAACTGCCTTCATCATTGACTGAAATGTTTAACTCCTATTCTCCCTCCACACACTGGGAATTTCCAATATTTCTCTACATACCTGAAGATGTACAGCTACGCTTATGAAACTCTTAACAAAAAGTATAGTGAAAATCTGAAATTCTTCCTGAAATGTTTATGAATGCCAGAGGTTAATTAAATGTGTTTAGAAAAATGATGATAGATATCTTGTTGGATAAAAGTTATTAAAAGATATAGTGCTAATTCAGATTGAGGTGCAGTGCAAGCATGTTGTAATTGAATGTGACACATTGTCCTACAAACTTTTTCGAAATCTGCTGAACCCTGACATTTAGGAATCTTAGTTCAGCAAGAGTAGTTAAATATTCCAGGGCGGATCAATGCATCTCAAGACCGGGTGATCACCTATTAGTGCTAAGGGTAAAGATTTGTGTGTTTCTGAGTAAAAAGCACAAGTCTGGCCAGGTTCTTTTGGTGGCCAGGAGGATGCTTTTTGAGAAGCATTAAGGTAAAATTTACTACTGATCTTTTGCAATAGCTTTCAGGAACCACTAGGAAACTGTTTACGTTGATTCTCTGGGGGTTCTGCTGGAGGAGAGGTTCTGATAGAATAACACTTCACACCAGAGTCGAATCCCAATGCAGTATAAATAGATGCAAGCCCTAGATGGCATAGCAAGCCTCTGCTATAAAACTTTGACTCTCTTGACTTGTTTTCTTTGGCTCTTTGCAGATGAGCACGATGCCAGGACTGCCCACTCGCCCTTGTTTCTACGACATTGACCTCAATCCAGATACGGAGCAGGTGCAGGGATTGTTCTGAAGGCAACAGCTCTCTGATTTCAGGTATTAGTATATTGATTCACTCTTCACCAGACAGTGCAACAAATATTTTCATTCATATGAAAAATATTCATTCTAAGTATCTTTAACAAACTGAATCACTTGAACGTGCCTCCTCTTGAAAGTCAAACTGCAGAAGTTGGAAATTAGGTTCACAGTGACAGAAAAGAGCTTCCTTTAGTGTCTAATACCCTCTGTACTGATGCTCCAAGAAATGAAAAGGGTTTGTGTTTTTGTCATGGCTTTAACAAGCTAGAGGCAGGAAGTTAGAAACAAGAAGGGGTCAATAACTCTACTGGGTGTTTTTTTATAAACCACCCAAAAGTAACAGGGATCTCGAGGAGCAGAAAAGTATACAGATTCTGAGGCGGTGCAATATTAACAGTTGTCATGTTGGGAGATTTTAATTTCCCCAATATTGATTGGCATCTCCCTGGAGAAGGGGTTTAGATGTGGTGGAGTTTGTTAGGAGTGTTCCAGAAGATTTTCTGACACAATATGTAGATAAGCCTACATGAGGAGAGGCTGTACTTGATCTGGTATTGGGAAATGAACCTGGTCAGGTGTCAGGTCTCTCAGTGGTAAACATTTTGGAGATAGTGATCACAATTCTATATCCTTTTGCATAGCCATGGAGAGGGATAGGAGCACACAAGTTAGGAAAATGTTTAATTGGAGTAAGGGGAAATGTGAAGCTATGAGGCAGGAACTTGGAAGTATAAATTGGGAACAGATGTTCTCAGGGAAATGTACGGCGGAAATGTGGCAAATGTGCAGGTGATGCATTTGCATGGGGTTCTGCATAGATGCATTCCAATGAGACAGGGAAAGGATGGTAGGGTACAGGAACTGTGGTGTACAAAGGCTATTAAAAATCTGGTCAAGGAAAAAAGAAAAGCTTACGTAAGGCTCAAAAAACTAGATAATGATAGAGATCTAGAAAATTATAAGGCTAACGGGAAGGAGCTTAAGAATGAAATTAGGAGAGCCAGAAGAGGCCATGAGAAGGCCTTGGTGAGCAGGATTAAGGAAAACCCCAAGGCATTCTACAAGTATGTGCAGAGCAAGAGGATATGACATGAGAAAATAAGACCAATCAAATGTGACAGTGGAAAAGTGTGTATGGAACTGGAAGAGGTCATGGACATACTTCACTAAGATCCTTTTCCTTAGTGAATACTGAAGTAAAGTATTCATTATATACCTCTGCTATTTCCTCCGATTCCATACACACTTTCCCACTGTCACACTTAATGGGTCCTATTCTTTCACATCTTATCCTCTTGCTCTTCACATACCTGTAGAATGTCTTGGGGTTTTCCTTAATCCTGCCCACCAAGGCCTTCTCCTGGCCCCTTCTGGCTCTCCTAATTTCCTCCTTTAGCTCCTTCCTGTTAGCCTTGTAATCTTCTTGATCTCTAACATTACCCAGCTCTCTGAACCTTTTGTAAGCTTTTCTTCTTTCTACATTGATGAAGGTAGAAAGGTAGCAAGGCATTTGATAAGGAACCTCATGCAAGGCTTACTGAGAAAGTAAGGAGGCATGGGATCCAAGGGGGCATTGCTTTGAGGATCCAGAATTGGCTTCCCATAGAAGGTAAAGTGTGGTTGTAGACGGGTCATATTCTGCATGGAGGTCGATGACCAGTGGTGTGCCTCGAGGATGTCAGGGCTAAGTTTTTACGCAGAGGGTGGTGAGTACGAGGAATGGGTTGCTGGCGACGGTGGTGGATACAGTAGAATCTTTTAAGAGTCTCTTGGATAGGTACATGGAGCTCAGAAAAATCAAGGGCTATGGGTAACCCTAGGTAATTTCTAAGTGGTAAGGACATTTTCGACACAGCATTGTGGACCGAAGGGCCTGTATTGTGCTGTAGGTTTTCTATGTTTCTAAACTATGGATGACCTGTAGATACAATTTAATGGTTTGGCAATTACATCTCTACTATCGTATTTGAAATGCGGTAGCCAATTTGTAGATAGCAACCTTTCAGAAGTAGCAGAGTGTGTGCTGATGATGTGTTTTAGTAACATAGGCTCAAGTGGCATTTATGGCCAGAGCACCAGGAAACATTTAAAAAAACAGTTGGATATGTACCTGGATAAGCAAGTTTTTAAAGGATATGTTAAACGCAGGCATATGGGACTAGTTAAAATGGTTGGCATGGACCAGTTGTGACGAATGGCTTCTTCTGAGCTGTATGACTGATTTTTAGTGAGGCTTGATTCCATATCCTTCTCACTCTGTATAATCTTGATTGTTGATAAAGCAAAAAGAAATTGGTCAGGAAGTGATTTAGACAACATAATTCTATCCAGTTCTTCCTGTTTGTTTTCAGAAAAAGAGCATTCAGAGCTTATTAAATTTTATAAAATTATTGTCACTGGAGAAAATACAATTACATGTTTTCGTGAGTATTTCAACTTTGCAAGGGAAATCAAAGTGGGCCGTGTTGTCTTCTGTCGGTAGGTCTGATGGAAATGTACCAGAGTTAAAGAAATCATGTCTGAAAGCTCATATTTGATGCACAGTCCAATTCAAGTAAGGATCAATCTTAGTCAGGAGACAGTGGTTTTAGTTAAATCCAATGTGCTCAACTGAGTCGTGGTATCCAAGCATCTGAGCCTAAGTTGCATGTTGAAGCCTCACTGCAAAGTGTGCAATCCTTTGCAGCCACAGATAAAGCACTGGAGGAACTCGTGGCTTGGCAGCATGTATGGAGGGAAGTAGATAGTCTATGTTTTGGATCAAGACCCTTCATCTGAACTGAAAGATGTTGACCTGAAACAATGACTGTCCATTTCCCTCTGTAGATGTTTCTTGACCTACTGAGTTCCTCCTGTGCTTTGGTGCTTTGTGTGCTTCAGATTCCAGGATCTGCAAATCTTATGCTGTTGCAGTTGCAGCCAATTTTGGGGTCAGGGGCTTGGGTGGCTGTAAAGCAGCAGGAGCTACGACAAGTTCTGAAATGGAAGTGGGCAAAAATTAGATAATGGTTTGTAAGAAGAAAATGGAGTGAAAGGTGTTGTGGCCCCATTGGTGGTACCATCATCCAGATTAAATGAATGTTTGGAGAACAGGGCATCCTGTCAGTAGCAAGAGTACTGACCAACCCTCAATGGAGTGTCTAATGACCCATCTCCAGTGGTGCATGGATTGGCTGCTTCCTTTTTATACTTAACAATGCTAGACATGTGCTCAGTTACTTCTGTGCTTTGGGACTGAGTTCATTGAAGACATAATTTCTCCAGCTGTATTAATTCTGTAAAATTTTAATAAGCTCTGTATACACTTTGTCCTAAAGCTGAAACAGTACGCAGAGGATAGAATTACATTGCCAAATCAGTTCCTCTCTGACATATTTTTGCTCTAGCCACAGCTTCAAAGTTTGAAGTAAATTTATTATCAAAGTACATATGTCACCATAAACTACCCTGAGAATCATTTTCTTGCAGGTATCACTGAACAGGAATCACTGTAGAAAAAAGAAATGCAATAGTCAATGAAAAACTACATACAAAGACTGACAAACAATGGGTGACAGAAAGGGTGCAGAGGAGATTTACAAGGGTTGCCTGGATTGGGGAGCATGCCTTATGAGAATAGGTTGAGTGAACTCAGCCTTTTCTCCTTGGAGCGACGGAGGATGAGAGGTGACCTGATAGAGGTGTATAAGATGATGAGAGGCATTGATCGTGTGGATAGTCAGAGGCTTTTTCCCAGGGCTGAAATGGCTGCCACAAAAGGGCACAGGTTTTAGGTGCTGGGGAGTAGGTACAGAGGAGATGTCAGGGGTAAGTTTTTTTACTCAGAGAAGTGAGTACGTGGAATGGGCTGCGGGCAACAGTGGTGGAGGCGGATACGATAGGGTCTTTTAAGAGGCATTTAGATAGGTACATGGAGCTTAGTAAAATAGAGGGCCTAGTAACTTCTAAAGTAGGGACGTGTTCTGCAGAAATTTGTGAGCCAAAGGGCCTGTATTGTGCTGTAGGTTTTCTCTGTTTCTATGTTTCTAACAATCAATGTACAAAAGATAAATTGTGCAAATAAATATATCATAACTAAATAATGCTGAGAACATAGTTGTAGTTAGTCCATAGGTTGTGTAATCAGTTGAGTGTTGAGGTGAATGAAGCTGTCCATGCAGGCTCAGCAATCTGACGGCTGTCAGGTACCAACTGTTGCTGAACCCTGCTGGTGTAGAACCTGAGGCTGCTGTACCTCTTGCCCACTGGTGTCAGCAAGAAGAGAGTATGGCCTGGATGAGAGGGGTCCCTGATGATGGATGCTGCTTTCTTGTAGCAGCAACCTAGCCCTGGAGTAGGAAGGATGTGGAATCCATCTCCAGTCAATGACTGCAGTTTGGGTATGTATTCCTGCTCTAGTAGTGAAGCTGTACTGCACTGTTAGAGGTGTACAGTGAGGTATGCAAGTAGGACATGTCTTGTTAAACATAGAACTTGCTAAGATCTGCCATGGAAGAGAAATGGTAAGCATGTACAGCCAGGGCAGAGGTGCGCAGCCTCCAGTGGTGTCTCACAGCAAGCAGTCATAGAGCTGTACAGCATAGCCCCACTGTGTAATGCCTATCTGTATTAATACCACTTGCCTGCACCCGTACCATATATATCTAGATTGGGTGAATGCACACCGTGATTTTCCCCCATGGAAAGAGAATCAAAAACTTAGAGGGCAAAGGTTTAAAGTGAGAGGGGAAAGATTTTAATAAGTCCTGAGGCCAGCTTGTTGACACACAAGAGTAGTGGGTATATGGAATGAGCTGCCAGAAGAAGTGGTTGAGATATGTAAAATAACACCATTTAAAGACATGGGACAGGTATTTTGGAAAGGGTGAGAGGGATATGGGCTAAATGCTGGCAGATGGGACCATCATAGACAGGCATCGTAGTTGGCATGGACAAGGTGGGCCAAGAGCCTATATCCTTGTCATATTACACTCTTGACTCCATGTCCTTCTTGGCCTTGCTCATTCAATTACCTGTGAAAAAGCCGATTAAACGCTGTTGCTATTTCCACCTCAACCATGCAGTACACATGGAGGCAAAGGGAAGGCCAACAATATCATTCTGACTTTAATTTTTCCAACTTCTGCAACTCAAGAGTATGGGACTGATACTTACACAGGATGCAGAATTACATATTTCTGCAAGGAAGTGTTGAACCGGCACCTTCCACATTGGTCTGGGAGAAGGATGGTAAAAGCAGCCCATGAAATTGCATTTAATAATTTGATTTTCTGTGTGCATTCCAGATTACTCAGAAATGACCTGTCCTCTTTCCTGATGAATAAACACCATCTCCATCTGCCTTTTACTAAAGCTGAGATCACCAAGACCTTCAAGTTTGAGACTTGCAATAGATAGATTTGTAATAGATTAAACCCTAGCGCTGAGCTGTTAGCGTTCTGCACTGTTGAACCTTATCTAGTTTCTGATATATATTTAACAACTTTGAGTAATTGTGGTTAAATATGATGATGCTAAGTGTCTAATTTAAAATTTTGTATATTTAGTATCTTTGGGTCATTTTATTTTTGGTACTTTATGGAACTGGCATGGAGCCATTGCTCAGTATCCCAGTCATGCCCTCACAGGTGCCACTTTGCTTTGAAGTGCACAAAATAAGATAACAGGGTTGTTCTTGAGTTAAAGAGCATTGAATCCAAATTTGGCAGTGACTCTTCCTCTTATCTTTAATGCTGCAGTACTTTGGCAAAAACAAACAGGCTAATGATTTGCACCCACCAGACTGAGGTGGGGCTAAAATCAAGTATTGATAATCAATTCTGAGCATTTTGGACTTCTCTAAAACCATTAACTTACTCCTTGTGATAACTTAAAATGCCAAATGGCAATACCTACATTCCCTTGCTGTATACAATGCTAAAATGGATTACTGTTACAAGCCTTGAAACGGTTTTTAAAAGAAGATTGTTGACTTTATCATCTATGCATCCTGAAACTACTGATAATAATCTTCTACATTCACTTTAAGATTTTTAGCTCCACTATTTATTGCAGTTTTTAAATAAATACTTTCCAGTTTGGTTGCCATATCTAATGCCTTTTCCTTTAGCAGAACATGCAACTGTATTTTAAACCTTCCTCAACTGCCTTCTCAAGTAATGACAGCAGCTTTCAAGTCTCATGAGCTGCCTTGATACTGATAAATGTTACATACTTGAGCAAGAATCTGCCTTCACTCACCATTGACTCCTGAAAGGAGGGAAAATGTTGGCTACCAAGTTACATTTGGTGCTGCAGTCTATTAAATGTGACGGAGGGCTCAGTGCAAGTCTGGAGAGGGAGTTCACACATACCTTGGTAATTTTATGCACCTCTTTGAGCTTGGGGTAGCATTGTCTTTGGCGAGGTTGACATGAACCTAACGTTTATATTGCAAATGTTTCCTTTTTTTGATTTTAAGTCCTTTTTCCAGTGGTCACTATAACATGTATTTTTTTCTGATGGGGAGTTGGTTACTTTGTACTGTGTGCAAACTAACAATAAAATGATACTATTGTTTTCACGTGCCTGTGTACATGTATGTGTGAAAGATCTTGGCTGTATACTAGGTTTAAAAAATTTTGAAATAATAGAAGAATCACTCAGCAGATTGAGCAGCCTCTGTGGAAAGAGAAACGGAGTTAATGTTTCAGTTTGCGGACTTCTCAGTGACAACTTTCACTTCTTTCATGTGAAACACCCTGGCTTCCTTGGCTGCGAATGTCTAGGGAAGACACTGTCAAGTCCTGCCAAACTCGTGAGATTGAGATTGCTCATCCCACTCCAACCCCAGTTTATGTCATTTGCTACCCTGTTACAAATTAGTGCCACAAAATAACAGACAGTACACTGCATACAATTAAAGGAATTATACTGTACAGGCAGTCCCCGAGTTACGGACAACTCGTACTTATGAACCGAGGAAGGAGAATGCTGTCCGCCATTTTAAGTTGTTGAGTGTTCAACTTTGTATTTGGCTTAAATTGTTCTTAGTAAGAGTGACCCTGACCCTGCCCCCCCCCCCCCCCATGATTTCGAGCTCGCAACTCGACCGCTTTAAAAAAATACAGCCACCTCCAGTTTAAATTCCCATGTAGAATATTGTGGAGGATCAAATACCCAAACCCAGTACAGCCCCCACTTGTCCCATTTGGCCTGTCTTAGTGCGGTGGTCCTTTGGACCCGGCGGAGCTTGGTACCCGCTGCCCGCAGTGTTTCTGTTCCGTTAACGGTGTGTGGTGGTCCTTAAGACCCAGCGCAGCTCGGGATCTGCCGCCCTCAGTGTTTCTGTTCCATTGACGGGAAGTGATCGCGATTGGAAAATAAAGTGGAAATAATAAAGTGTTTGGAAAGAGGTGAAACACCATCGGTCATTGGAAAAGCGTTAGGCTACAGTTGGTCAACAATTGGAACAATTTTAAAGGATAAAGTAAGAATAATGGAGCATTTGAAAGGCCCTGCCCCGATGAAAGCTACAATTATTACTAAGCAACGCAGTGGTTTAATTATTGGAATACATACGTTTCTTAAGTGTTTTATATGCATAGAAAGGTAAAATATATACTAAGACAAACGTTTGACTGATGCTAAATAATACCGGATGTACTTGTTCCGACGTACGTACAAATCCGACTTAAAGACGGACTCAGGAATGGAACTCGTACGTAACTCGGAGACTGCCTGTATTTATGAATCTTAACTAAAGGCTTAGTAAAGAATAACAAAAAGAAAAGGGCCCATTCTAATTAACAGTCAAATGTGCACTAGTTGGAGCTAATCTTGAACTTCTGTCACTCACGCACTGGGCCCTCGGTCAGCATGAATGCCCACACCACCTTATGAACATCGCTCGCAATCCATCTCGAGTAAGCGGGTCTCTTAACGGATCGTATGCTATGACCGATTCTCCCCGGTGTCTCTCCATCTCCCGACGAAGAAAAGCCCAAGACCAACCTCATTGTCCTTCACCAAGAAAACCTCCTGCTAATTGGATGGCTCACATTCCACATCATCCCTTATCATCAACAATAACCCAAACAGGCTGAAAGCAGAACAGACTGCTCTTACAGAGCTGCTAAATGAAATACCTCCAGCGATACAGTAAAGATGTGTACCAGGGCATTACAAGTGTTTCAGGCATTTTTTTGTGTATACATTTTAGGCTTTTAGCATCTGCCATTTGTTTTTAACAAAATTGTAAATTGGGCATAACTGGAAAGCAAAACCCAATAAATCAATGTGCAACCATTCTAAAATCCTGGTCTTTGACTCACCAGGGTCCCTTTGACACATTCCCTATAAATTTAGCTGTGAAAGTATGTTGGGATTATGGTCTGGAAAATCTACCATTCTGGCACCAAAGTCCCAAATTTGTAGATTATTGGTGTTTGGTGCACAGAAAGGACAACAGTTTGGTCATTGTTTTGTTTTACTGTCGGTGGCCACTTTATTAGGTGCCTCCTGTATCTAAAGTGGCCACTGAGTGTATGTTCATGGTCATCTGCTGTTGTAGCCCATCCACTTCAAGATTCGATGTGTTGTGCATTCTGATAGGCACTTCTGCACACCACTGTTATAACATGTAGTTATTTGAGTTACTGTTGCCTTCCTGTCAGCTTGAACTGGTCTGACCTCTCATTAACAAGGTGTTTTCATGCACAGAACTGCTGCTCACTGGATTTTTTTGGGGGGTTTTCTTGGCAACATTCTCTGTAAACTATATAAACTCTTGTACTTGAAAATCCCAGAAGATCAGCAGTTCCTGAGATACCCAAACCCCCCTGTCTGATACCGACAATGATTCCACAGTCAAAGTCATTTAGATCACATTTCTTCCCCATTCTGATACTTGATCTGAACAACAACTGAATTTCTTGACCATGTCTGCATGCTTTTGTGCATTGAGTTGCTACCACTTGAATGGCTGGTTAGATCTTTTGCATTCACGAGGGAGCGCACCTAATGAAGTGGCCAATTCCTTTGTCATAAGTGATCTTAAAAATACATCTTGTGAAGTGTTCAGGTCCCACTGTCTTTTTGAATACAGAGAACAAGTGTACACTGTATTACCTTCTGGCTAAGCTTTATCCCACCTGCACTTAAAATGAGGTACTACTTTCTCCCATAGTTCTACAAAATACACCACCTCATTTTTGTATTTATTGTTACTTATTTGACAAGGAACCTGAAGCCTTGTTTTGTGTAGACATTTAGCATCTATTTTAAAAAATTATTCCTTTCAAGAGATATGGGCTTATGTGGCTGAGCCAGCAGTTAATTGCCCATCCCTAGTTGCCCTTGTGAAAGTTGCCTTCCTGAATACTTGAGGTGTGGGTATCCCCACAATGCTGTTAGGAGGAGAGGTCCAGGAACATTGACATTTATCCAATTTAGGATGATGAGTGGCTTTGAAAGCATATTCAGGTGATGGTGGCCCCATTTTCTTGCTGTACTTGTAGAGGTTGTGGTGGGAAGGTGCTGTCTGGTGAGTTGTTATACTGCATCCTGTAAGTGGCACAGACAGCTGCATCAGGATGTTTATCAAGTGGGCTGCTATGTTCTGCGTAGTGTTAAGTTTCATAAATATTGTTGAAGCTGCACTGTGAGGTGGTTTAATTTATTTCCTTATTCACCCTGGTCCTTGTGTTAAGCCTCCCTTTCTGTTTCATTCAATGGTTCCAAGATCTGTGAACTAGACCAAGAGTTCAAAGTCAAAGTAAAATTTATTATCATGGTACATACATGTCACCATATACAACCCTGAGATTTTTTTTTCTGTGGGCATACTTAGCAAATCTATAGAACAGTAACTGTAAACATCACAAACTCTGTAAGTGTTCCCATACCAGGCTGTAATGCAGCCAGACAGCACACTTTCCACCACACCAAGTTTTTGATGACAAGCCAAATCTCCACAGGCTCCTGAGGAAGTAGAAGCGCTGTTGTGCTTTCTTTGCAATGATATTTATATGATGGGTCCAGGACAGGTCCTCTGAGATAGTAACACCCAGGAATTTAAAGCTACTGATCCTCTCCACCTCTGATGATTACTGGCCCATGGACCTCTGGATTCCCTCTCCTGAAGTCTACAATCAGTTCCTTGGTCTTATTGACATTGAGAAAGGTGGTGGTTATGACACTACACAGCCAAGATTTCACTCTCCCTCCTGTATGCTGATTCATCACCTTTGATACAGCCCACAACAGTGGTGGTGTCAGCAAACTTGTATATGGTGTTAGAGCTGGACCTAGCTACACAGTCATAAGTGTAAAGTGAGTAGAGCAGGGGGCTAAGCACACATCCCTGCAGTACTCCTGTGCTGATGGAGATGGTGGAGGAGATGTTTTTGCCAATCCAAACTGACTGGAGTCTGCCTGTGTGGAAATTCAGGATCCAATTGCACAAGGGGGTGTTGAGGGTCCAGGTCTTGGAATTTGTTAATTAGTTTTAAGGGATGATGGTGTTTAATGCATGATGTATGCATCTTTATTATCCAGATGTTTCATGATTGTATGAAGACCCAACAAGATGGCACCTGTTGCAGACCTGATGCTTCAGTAGGCTTGGAGCCGATCCAAGTTGCCACTCAGATAGGAGCTGACATCCTTTAACACCAGACTCCTAAAACACTTCTTCACTGTGGATGTAAGGACTACTGGACGGTAGTCATTTAGACAGGTTACCATACTCTTCTTGTGCACCAGTACAATTGAAGCCTGCTTGAACAAACAGGTGAGCACCACACACTGCCAAGTTGAAGAGATCTGTGAATACACCACCCAGTTGGTCAACACAGGTCTTCAATACTTGGACAGGTACTCCATCTGGACTGGATGCTTTCCTTGGATTCACTCTCTTGAGGGCAGTCCACATGTCATCTTCAGACCAAAGGATTATTAGGAGACATGGGGGTGTGTGATGGTTCCTCCCTATTCTGGTGGTCAAAGTGAGGATAGAAGCCATTGAGCAGTTCTGGAAGCAAAGCTCAGCTGTCCCCAATGTTGCAAGATTTAAGAAATATTAAATCGTAAACCAACTCATGTATCATGTTGTATTCACAGATGATCTACATGTTGGATGTGGGTTGATTTCACTTTTAAATGGTCTGGAGGAGTTACTTTAGGTTGTTCTGTTGATCAATTACTTCAAAAGGCAGTTCAAACATTAGGATGGAGGAAGTCTTCAATCCATTTCAATTTGTAGGGGTTGGGAGAATCGGCTACTACCGGATTAGATCAATGGGGAGTTTCTCACCTATATTCTGGGAAGCTCCTCAATCTACCTCTCTGGAGAACCACCACACTCCAGGTAGCTACGTTGTAGAATTTCACTGCAAGCAGATGGTTGTTTGCACATTCCCCCCTGGGCAGGCAGTGTAAAATCTGGTGCTCCCAATGTGACTCTTCTACATTGGGGGAACACTTTGTCAAGCACCTCTGCTCCATCTACCAAAAACGGAATTTTCAGTGGCCTCACCACCTCCACTCCACTGACTCTCAACACAGGAGCCCCTCAGGGCTGTGTACTAAGTCCCCTCCTTTACTCCCTGTATACCCACGACTGTGTCCCACCCACAGTTCTAATCTGCTAACTATATTTGCCAATGACAGTACATTGATTGGCCTAATCTCAAACAATAACGAGGTGGCCTACAGGGAAGAAGTCATCTCTCTGACACAATGCTGTCAAGAAAACAACCTCTCCCTCAATGTCGCAAAAACAAAGGAGCTGGTTGTGGATTACAGGAGGAATGGAGACAGGCTAACCCCTATTGACATCAATGGATCCGGGGTTGAGAGGGTGAACAGCTTTAAGTTCCACATCACGGAGGACCTTACCTGGTCTGTACACACCAGCTGTGTGGTGGAAAAAGGCACAACAGCACCTCTTTCACCTCAGACGTTTGAAGAAGTTCGGTATGGGTCCCCAGATCTGAAGAACTTTCTACAGGGGCACAATTGAGAGCATCCTGACTTGCTGCATCACTGCCTGGTATGGGAACTGTACCTCCCTTAATCGCAGGATTCTGCAGAGAGTGGTGTGGACAACCCAGTGCACCTGTAGTTGTGAATTTCCCGTGATTCAGGACATTTACAAAGACAGGTGTGAAAAAAGGGCCTGAAGGATCATTGGGGACCTGAGTCACCCCAACCACTGTCTGTTCCAGCTGCTACCATCCAGGAAGCGGTACCACACACAGCATAAAAGCCAGGACTAACAGGTTCTGGGACAGCTTCTTTCACCAGGCCATCAGACTGATTAACTCACGCTGATTTGAGTGTATTTCTAAGTTACATTGACTGTTCTATTTATTATAAATTACTATGATTGCACATTGCACATTTAGACGGAGACGTAACGTAAAGATTTTTACTCATGTATGTGAAGGATGTAAGAAATAAAGTCAATTCAATTCAGTTCAACCAGTTTAATTCCTATGCCCAGTCGCTTTCTGCTGTGTCGGTCCATGTCCTCCTCTTTTGCCATGATGAGGCTACTCTCAGGGTGAAGGAGCAGCACGTAATATTTGGCGTAGGTACCCTACAACCTGCTGGCATGAACATCAATTTCTCCTCCCAGTAAAAAAATTTCCCTACTATTTAAAAATTTTCCCCACTAAAAAAATCTCTATTCCCCACTCTGGCCTCTTATCTCTTCTCCTCACCTGCCTATCACCTCCTCCTCCTCTTTCTTCCAGGGTCCACTCTCCACTCCAATCAGATTCCTCCTATTCCAGCCCTTTACCTTTCCTACCCTCCTGGCTTCACCTATTACCTTCTAGCTATCCTGTTTCCCCTCTGAAACGTCAACTGTTTGTTTATTTCCATAACTATTGCCTGACCTGCTGAGTTCCTCCAGCATTTTGTGTGGTCTGCTCTGAATTTCCAACACCTGCAGAATCTCTTGTGACTGTGAAATGGCTGTTCCTTCTAATTTCATTCTCCTCAGCACTCTAGTGCCTATTTCAGTCAAGCGCTCTGACTCCTGTGGAGGAGTGAATCCATCTGTGGTGCTTCCCTTTCCCAAGAACTAATTTTAATTGTTTACGCTCCAAGTTGCACAACTTTTACCCAATAATTATCTATCAATCTGTTTTGAAATTTACAATGACCTGCAGCTTTTTGGGAGAAGAGACCTTCCCTCTCTCCACCAGTACTTGTGAAGAGTTGCCTCATGATGCTGTTGCTCACAGGCCCGGTTCTAATTCCTGAGTATTTTGCTGCCTTCTGGATGCTTACCAAAATAAGGCCACGTACCTTGGAAGTTAGAACAACTGATCTTTCTATCCATTGACAGTGAAACTCCACTCATCTAGCACCCTTTTGAACTGGATCTGTAGGTTTTCCAGACTATTGGATCTTACCTCAGTCGATACGTGTTCATTTCAGTTTGTTTTACATGTTACTGTAATGTGAATTTCTGCAGAGAGTTTAAAGGGAGCTGGAGATTAAATTAGTTTATTGTTGTCACATGCTGAGATACAGTGAAAAGCTTCTGTTTTACATGGCATGTAAACAGATCATTCCATACCGAAAAACCCTGAAAGACCCCGCTCACTTTTTTAAAATCTCATGCTAGCTGCCTTCAGAAAAAGCAACTGCTCCTGATGATTGAAACCCACAAATAGAATATATTATAATTTTGTAAAAATAAGAATTCCATCAATTTATTAATACCTTAATTATCTTTATTTTCTTTATACAGCATCCAAGTCTATGTAACTTATCCTCATATTTGACCCTTTTTCCCAAGTATCTTTTCAAACTGTTACCCAGCTTAACAGGACCAAACCATGGGATCTCTTCCTTTCTCCACCTGCCTCTGCCCCACCCTCCTCATTTTTCCTGAGGTGTACCCCCCAGAACTGAATTCAGTGCAGTATGCCAGACAATGTCTAGGACTGGTGAACTAGGATTCCCTGAGGGCAGCATGGTCACGTAGCAGTTCATGAAATGCTTTACAGCCCAGCTCTATGACTGGGGTTCGATTCCTGCCACTGTCTGTAAGGAGTTTGTGTATTCTCCCTGTAACCTTGTGGGTTCCCTCCAGGTTCTCCTGGTTTCTCCCACATTCCAACAACACATGGTTAGGGTTATTGAGTTGTAGGCACGCTATGTGGCTTAGCGCAATCCTCGCTGATTTGATTGGATGCAAATGATCCCTTTCACTGACTGTTTCAATGTACATGTGACAAATAAAGCTAACTCTCTAGCTAATCTCTGCAATTTCTCAACCACGAGAAACAGCGTCAGCTACGTCCCTGTGGGTAATTATATAGCAGAACTTCCTGTCTGAGCTGTGTTTGTCAGCTTTCTAGCCCTTAGTCTCTCGAGAGCTTTGCATCTGAATCCCACTGAACCTTCCAACACCCACTACCCACCACCTTCACACCCCCCCCAAGAAAATATACTGGATGATTTGCTGTGCAGTCCTGCTCAAGACTGCTATTTTTATCTTTCCATTAAGCAGCAATTTATTATCCAGTTTTCAAGTTCCTCCTCGATCCTGGGGGATGTTTTTGTCTTTGCCACAGATGGTTTTCTCTGCATTTTTCATACCGTCATTCCCCAGTACATTGAAAAGCTGAACTCAGTTCATCAATCTCTTGGGTATGATCTGCCTCTCAAAGGTCCTTGCTGACTTAAAACCACTTCCTTTTCTCTCGGTGAACATCCTTGAACTTTTGCTTATAGGGAAATTATTCGGGTGCTCGGGCCCACTTCAGCTGCGGATGTGCTGTGTGGTTCTTGGGAGTCTTGCGGGGTTTTCTTCAGAACGAGAGGAGAGGTGCGTTTTTCCAGGGTGGTCAATGAGCTGGGAAATGTTTCAGCTTCAATTCCAAACCCAACTCAGATGTAGTCTTGGATGGTGCCTATGTGGTTCTGTTCCAGAATTAGCAATCAAGTGGGAGATTACTAATGAATAAATAAACAAAACCATAGTAATGTAAATGTGGGAAAGTATGGTGAAGTTCAGGAAATATTGGGGAAGAGAGAAACAGACTGTTACAACTCTCCAAAGACCTATTAACATCCCCAGTATTCTTCTGCTCTCCTACATAATCAGGGCAATTCGCTGTGGCCGATTAATCTACCAACCCTCCTCTTCGGAAGGAAGCTGGAAAAACCCATGCGGTCACAGCAAGAATGCACAAGCTCCACATCAACAACAGCAGAGTGTGGGATTGGGCTGTGGGGCAGTGGCTCAGCCAGCAGTACTTCTCACCGTGCCACCCAGCCAGATGACATTACAGGACAGGGTCATTTTTCCCACTGCTGTCCGTGAGGAGTTTATACGTTCTCCCTGTGACCGTGTGGGTTTCCTCTGGCTGCTCCGGTTTCCTCCTATAGTCCAAAGATGAACTGGTTAGCAGGTTAATTAGTCATGTGTATAATTGGACATTGTGGGCTTGTTGGGTTGGAAGGGCCTATCTCTAAAGTTGTCCCAAAGCAAGGCACACTGAACTGGGAAATTTAACTCACTGATTTCCTGTGTTCCTGGAGACAGCAATGAGGAGTCCCAGTTCTAATATCCCTCCATTAAGGGAGGGCTGGAAATCCTGTTGAAGCCGAATTCTAGCATGAAACTTGGTTGCATTCATCTCATGTTAGATCCAGTTCAGCTGAATTCATTCTAAGGATGTGAGTGACACTGGCAAGACCAGCATTTATCTGTCCACCCCACCACCAGGACCCCTTGGAGAGGCTGGAGGATCTGCTCAAGTACAAGAGGGATGTGCACTGAAGATGAGAGGGGGCTGTTCTTTTACACAGAGAGTGGCAGGTGCCTGGGACAGGATAGCCAAGAGCAGTGGGGTAAGTTCTGTTTAAGAGGCTTTTGGATAGGTACATACAGATGCAAAAAATAGGGGAATAGGGGGTCATGAGCAGGCAGAAGGAATTGAGTTTAATTTGGCATCATGCTTGGCATATGCATTGTGGGCCAAAGAGGCTGTACCTATGTTCTGTATTAGCTGCTGGTATGTGGACAGGAGCTCTCCTTTGTTGCTGTTGGATAGAAAATTCTAGGACTACAACGAGGGACCATGAAGAAGTGGTGTTCTATGTTGGTCAGTGCATACCTGATCTGCACTGTCTGCTCACCCTTTTGCGGTGGGGACTGGGGATTATTGGGACTCAACCAAAGAAACCATGGTGAGGTGCATTCTGTCAGTGCTGGTGGTATATTAACTAAAATGCTCGTACCACGAGAACATGTTAGTCGGAAGGGATAATGGTAACATTTGCTTGGAGGGAGGTTCAGGTCCCCGTGGACAATACCAGAAGCTGGGATGAAGCTGAGGCACTGGAGTTGGAGGTAGATATAAGGAATATTACCACAGATCAGTAGATCTTTCAGTTCATCAAGCCTGAAACACCATTCGTCAATGGCAAGTCTGATTGTCCAAATTCTGTAGCCTGTTCCAGCTTTCTCCCCTCTCCCTTGATCACACTAGTCCAATGAGAAATTTTAACAACTTCCCAAACGCACTAAATAACTTGGTTTCAACTGCTTTCTGTAGTGGACAACTGTACAGATTTACCACTCTCTGCAGGCAGACATCTCCCTTCACCTCAGTCTTAAATGAGCCATCCCTAATCCTCAGACTGTGATTGTAACTTCTGGTCTTGGGAAGATCCTTTCTGCATCCAATCTGTCTAGTCCTGTTGGAATTCAGTCAGTCTCTGAGATCCCCTCTCATTCACCTTGACTCCAGTGATCCCACTTTATTCGGTATGTGGCCACAGCAGTTTTCTGCTGCCACAGCCCATTACTTCAAAGTTCAACATGTTGTGCTTTCAAAGATGCTCTTCTGTACATCACTGTTGTAACATATGGTTACTTAAGTCAGCTTGAACCAGTCTGGCCATCCTCCCCTGACCTGGCACATTAACAAGGCATTTTTGCTCACAGAACTGCTGCTCTGTGATGTTTTTGTTTTGTTATTTGCACAATCTTCTGCAAACGCTAGAAACTGTTGTGCTTGAAAATCCCAGCAGATCAGCAGTTTCTCAGATACTCGTCTGGCACCAACAATCGTTCTACGGCCAAAATCTCTTAGATCACATTTCTTCCCCATTCTGATGTTTGCTCTGAGCAACAACCGAACCTCATGACCATGTCCACGTGCTTTTATGCACTGAGTTCCTGCCACAGGACTGGCTGGTTAGACGTTTGCAGTAATAAGCGGGTGTACAGTTATATCTCAAAGCGGCCACTGAGTTGTGAGCCTAAATAATGCAATCTCCCCTCACCACTCCCTGGGAACAGTCTGGTCAGTACCACAAAGTAAGAATATTCTTCCTTGGCTAAGGAGAGCAAAACCACACACAATACTGAATGTGAAGCCACACCTTGATGCTGCGCTGAGGCAGAAAGACATCACATCCCCGCTCCTGGACTCAACTGTTTCACTGAGAAGGCAGGCTTAACCACTCACTGCAGCTGCATGCTTACTTTCAGTAGCTGACACACCATAGGTCTTGTTACACCTCCACCTTTCCCAATCTTTCACTGTTCGGATAATAAGTAGCCTTTCCTGTGCATGTTCCCACTATGGACACCCTCCCATTTATCCACTCTGTGCTGCATGTGCCCACTCTCTCAACCCGCCCCAGTCACACTGCAGCCTCTCTGCTTTCCCCTCACAGATCACACTCCTACCCAGCTTTGTGTCATCTGAAAACTTGTCCACATTACATTTAATTCCAACCTCCCCCATCTAAATAAATTATACATGCTGTGAAAAACTGGTGTCCCATCATTGATTCCTGTACCACCAACAATTTGCTGCCTGCCTGTGCAAAAAAGACACTGATATTCCTGAGAAACATTCTGCAGATGCTGGAAACCTTGAACACACCACCACCACCACCACCACCACCACCACCACACACACACACACACACACACACACACACCACCACCACCACCACCACCACACACACACACACACACACACACACACACACACACACACACACACACACACACACACACACACACACACACAACGCTGTAGGAACTCAGCAAGTCAGTCGTCATCTATGGAGAGAAATGAACAGTTGACGTTTCAGGCCGAGACCCCTCATCGGGGTTTACTCTATTTTTTGTTTCCCGTTGTCCAACCAGTACGCACCTTGTATCAACCCCTTACCCACATCCCCTGGAGGCCATTGAGCCCCTCGTGTTTGGTCTGCCATTCACCTTTTATCTCAATGCCATTTGCTGCACTAAATTCAAGTTCCAGTTTATCGTCATTCAACCACACACGTGTGTAGAGTTAAATGAAACATCGTTCTCCTGTGGCCAAGGCACACAACACAGCACATACAGTTACACACAGCACACGCAGTCACGCATGGCACACGCAGTCAAGCATGGCACACGCAGTCACAGATGGCACACATCGCCAGCGATCTGACTTCAAACCCCACCGCTCTCTGTAACAGGTTTGTACATTCTCCCATGTCCATGTGGGTTTCCTCCGGGCTGCCCCCAGGACATCTTTGGACTGTAATCATTGTTGCAAATGACACATTTCCCTGTATGTTTCAATATACTGTACATGTGACAAATCTTTAATCCCTAACACAGACTACATTTGTGCATCCTTGTACTTGGATGAGTCACATTCAGTGGCTAAAGCAGATTATACCCTGTGCCCCAGCAACAGCCCGGGTCAGCACACAATTTTCCCAACTCTGTAATTTCCCCTTTCTTAGAAGAAAACACATTTCAAGTCCTCAGTACAGACCAGGCACAAAGTCACAATGAATCATAAACAGACCTCAGATTCACATTTCTAATTGGGTCTACAGTGGGCTTCACATGACATGCCCTGTTGATCACAGCTTCTAATGAAATAATGATATCTTGCAGTCATATTATCTGTTTGTCACAAGTTGCTTTCTATGTGACTGCTGCTTCTCAAGACAATTTGGAACCTTGAATCCTTCCCTCTGTCTGCTTGGAATCTGTCCCTTGGCAGACCCCGGAAGAGAGTGCCTGTTTCAGGAGTCTGAGTGTTGAGCTTGCATGCAACATCTTCCCTAATGTAGCTGGTTGGGGCCTCCGTGCTGGGGGTGTTGTCCTGGGCAAGGACGGTGATGTTGGTTCCCTTAGCCCCCAGTGGGTCTGGACAAGTGTTGATAGCATCTGTCCAGTGTGTTGAGATACCTGCTGTAGGGGAGACCAGGCCTCAGAGATCAGCAGGGAATCAGTGCTGCCATGAACTTCGTGCCAAGTCTGGGATCATGATGACTGCCTCAGACAGCTTAAGGACTTGCTGGTGTGTTGAAAGTGGTGGTGGATTTTATCATCAATATCGATTTTTTACTGAGCAGTGGCTCTTGTGAAGTGAGGCGTTGTTTGCATTTTCCAGGCACTTTCTGTGAACGTTTATTGTTGGAGAGCAACCGTGTACAGTGGGGACTGGTGGACAAAGGGTATTTGTCTTGCAGGCAATGAGTGTTTGGCCATGCAGCAAATGAGTTGACAGTGATTTCTGCATCTTTTCAATACTGCACCCCTCCAGAGCTACCCAGTCAGGCCCTCCTGTTTCAGTCAAAGCCCCTCTCATGCTCCTACACCCCAACGAGTACAAGCCTGGCCTGTCCAACCTTCCTTCATTCCGGCTCTGGTCTCAGCAGTGTTGTCGCTCTGTGTGGAAGGTCTCTGACTTCCTGTCTCCGTGGGTGGCCAGGGCACTCTGAATGTTTAGGTTGCTGCTTCAGTGAGACATACAGGCTGTAAAGTTCATTGGTTTAAGTCGACCAGTGACGACTTGCAGCTGGTCTTCAGCTCCTGGCTGACTTTCCTTTGCATGAGATTTCCTCTGATCAATAATTCCGATGATGTAGTGCTAAGTGTCTGCCACTGGCCAAGTCCTAACTATCTTTCCCTGCATTCGACAACACACACTACCGCACCACACCTAGGCAATTGCCTCTCCTATAGCTTCTGTCGATGCTAAGGATAATCATGAGAATACAGATCAGAGAGCAATACTTTCCACAGACTGTGCTACTAACATCACGGGCATAAATTTAACCCAATAATCTGCTGCAGGAATTCAAGGGGTCAATCAGTATCTGTGGCAGGGCAGGAACTATTAATGTTTCCTTGGTTCCATACCACCTGGTTCAGGAACAGTTATTAACCTACAACCTTTAGGCTCCTGAACCAGTATAGATAACTTGACTCACAAAACTGATGCAGTAACTCACAGGCTCACTTTCAAAGACTCTTTACAACTTATGTTCTTAGTATTATTTTTATCTGCACAGTGGTTGTCGATCCTTGTCTGTTTAAGTGTAGTTTTTTTGTAAAATTCTGTTTTATTTCTTTTTCCCTGTAAATGCCTGCAAGGGAATCAATCTCAAGGTAGTATATGGTAATATATACCTACTTTGATTATAAATTTACTTTGAGATTTGAACTTTGATGCAAGGATTTTCTTGACCTGAAATGTTAAGTTATTCTACCAGATTACTTATTGCTCAACATTCCAGAATCTGTGGTCTCTTGTGTCAGCATAGATTTAAGGTCTGGAGAAAGGTCCAGGGAAAGGTGAGAGGAAGTATTATTACTGATTTATTGTGTGATTCAGACTGTTGCCAGACAAGGTGGTAGAGAGTACAACAAGAAACAGAGGCAGAGAGAGCCCTCCACACTGAAGTTTTTGGACTGGACTAACAGAGGCAGAGACAGCCCTCCACACTGAAGTTTTTGGACTGAACTAACAGAGGCAGAGAGCGCCCTCCACACAGAAGTTTTTGGACTGGACTAACAGAGGCAGAGAGAGCCCTCCACACTGAAGTTTTTGGACTGGATGAAGCCTATAGGTGGAATTTATCTACCACCTTCCAGCTTCCCACTTTCATTGCCCTCCCCCACCCACCTACCTTCCCCTTCCTACCTGGACTCACCTATTTCCTGCCAGCTTGTGCTTCTCCCCCTCCCTTGTTACTCTAGCTCCTCTCCCCTTCCTTTCTCAGTTCTGATAAAGGGTGTCTGCCCGAAACATCAACCGTTCATTTCCCTCCATAGATGCTGCCTGACCTGCTGACTCCCTTCAGTATTTTGTGTGTGCTGAGGTGGAATAGGCCGTTGTCTTATGAGGAAAGGTCAGGCATGGCAGGCTGGTACTCACTGATGTTCTAAAGAATGAGAGAGGACTTGCCTGAGTCATTAGAGCTTGGCAGGGTTTGGCAGGGTAGTTGTGGAGAAGATGTTGCTCTTGTGTGAAACTCTGGAACTACAGGCTACAGTTTAATAAAAAGTAGTCTTTAGTAAAAAGCTGCCTGACCTGCTGAGTTCCTCCAGCATTTTGCTTGGGTTTTTTAAAAAAAGTAGCCACCAATTTGTAGCAGGAAAAAGTTTTTTTTTAAAATCAGTACTAATTTTCAGAAAGAGGTTGGATGTGAAATTTAGAAGTTTCCTGAGCCCTGGGGGAAAGTGAAAATAACTGGATAACTCTTGCAAAGAGCTAACATGGACATGATGATCAAAATGGCCTCCCTCGGTGCCCTGTGGCCCAAATACATCATGACCACTTCCAGTCAACAGTCCGATCTGACCTGGAAAGGAACAGGTGCCGTTTCTTTGCTGGTGGATCGGAATCCTGTAGCACAGTGACATGGGAGCATTGTCACAACGTGGTCCAATGATGTTCATGGAGATGGATCATGGACAACCTCCTGAGACCAGCCTGAGATGCAAAACACATACACAGAATAAAATCAGCCTGCTTTCACCTTCCCTCCTTCCCAAAGTTCTGGAGATCTAACACTCAATGTTCTGGTTGCCACCATTCCCTCTCAAGTTTGCTAACTCTCATCACATCTTCGGGGAGCCTGGGCTACAGGTACATGTCCTTTGATTCATCACTGATTGAGTATCCTGGATTGCCCTCAATAAAACCCACTATCCAGGCCATGCTCTCTATCACTGCTGCCATCAGGAAGGAGGTACAGGAACATTAAGTCTCACACCACCAGCTCAGGAACAGTTATTACTTTCAACCCTCAAGCTCCTGAACTAGTGTGGATAACTTCACTTACCTCAACTGATTCCATAACCTATTAACTCACTTTCAAGGACACTACAACTCATGCTCTCAGTTTTCTTTTTCCCTCTTTTATTTATTCATTCATTCATTCATCTGTCTGTCTATTTATGTATGTATTTATTTGTTGTTGTTGTATTTTTTTCTCTGCTCAAGCTGGTAGAACCTAAGGTACGGGCATAGCCAAGCGCACTCATTTCTCAGGTACTGAGAACTTTCAGACTATTCAAGTGGTGTTTAGTATTGAGGCTTTCTGGAGATTTACATAAATATTACTGTGTTGGTCTAGTGTTAAATGCTATTCTGTAGTGACATTGGGATGATACCAATTGTAGATAGTACTATTGGGGCAATGTGTAATATATCTTTCAATTTCCTCTTTAAATTCAGCGTATCTCTGGTGTTTTTCCCTTATTGATTTCTGTATGTTATGTGTGTTTGGAATGACTATATCTATTAAATAAGCTGTTCTTGCTTGTTTATCTTGTAATATTATATCCGGATGGTTATTCTGGATTGCCCAATCTGTAATAATGAAACAGTTGTAATATAATTTGTGGGATTCTGACTCTAAAATTGGATCAGGCTTGTATATACAGTAAGGTATGGTGTCTTTTATGAGTTTGCGTTTCATAGCAAGATTTTGGTGAATTACGTTTTCCACTTGACTGTGCCTGTGTAAGTAATCAGATTGAGTTAAACTATTGTCTATTGAAACCCAATAGTATCAATGGCAGTGAAGCTTTACTACCAGATGAACTCAACGCCTTCTATGCCCGCTTTGAAAGGGAGAACACAACTACAGCTGTGAAGATCCCTGCTGCACCTGATGACCCCGTGATTCTGTCTCAGAGGCTGATGTTAGACTGTCTTTAAAGAGAGTGAACCCTTGCAAGGCAGAAGATTCCAATGGAGTACGTGGTAAGGCTCTGAAAACCTGTGCCAACCAACTAGCGGGAGTATTCAAGGACAATTTCAACCTCTCACTGCTATGGGCAGAAGTTCCCACTTTTTTCAAAAAGGCAACAATTATACCAGTCCCAAAGAAGAATAATGTGGGCTGCCTTAGCAACTATCGTCCGGTAGCACTCACATCAACAGTGATGAAATGCTTTGAGAGGCTGGTTATGACTAGACTGAACTCCTGCCTCAGCAAGGACCTGGATCCATTGCAATTTGCCTATTGCCACAATGGCAATGGCAAACACAATTTCCATGGCTCTTCACATGGCTTTAGACCACCTGGACAACACAAACACCTACGTCAGAATGCTGTTCATCAACTATAGCTCAGTATTTAATACCATCATTCCCCAATCCTGATTGAGAAGTTGCAGAACCTGGGCCTCTGTACCTCCCTCTGTAACTGGATCCTCGACTTCCTAACCGGAAGACCACAATCTGTGCAGATTGGCAATAACATCTCCTCCTTGCTGGTGATCAACACTGGCGCAGCTCAGGGGGTCTGTGCTTAGCCCACTGCTCTACTCTCTGTAAACCCATGACTGTGTGGTTATTCATGGCTCAAATATCATCTAAAAATTTGCTGGCGATACAACAATTGTTGGTAGAATCTCAGGTGGTGATGAGAGGACATACAGGAGTGAAATATGCCAACTAGTGGAGTGGTGTCGCAGCAACAACCTGGCACTCAACGTCAGTAAGACAAAAGAGCTGATTGTGGACTTCAGGAAAGGTAAGACGAAGGAACACACACCAATCCTCATATTCAGATCAGAAGTGGAGAGAGTGAGCAGCTTCAAGTTCCTCAGTGTCAAGATCTCTGAGGATCTAACCTGGTCCCAACACATTGATGCAGTCATAAAGAAGGCAACACAGTGGTTATACTTTATTAGGAGTTTGAAGTGATTTGGCATGTCAACAAATACACTCAAAAACTTCTATAGATGTACCGTGGAGAGCATTCTGACAGGTTGCATCAGTGTCTGGCATGGAGGGGCTACTGCACAGGACCAAAAGATGCTGCAGAAGGTTGTAAATCTAGTCAGCTCCATCTTGGGCACTAGCTTACAAAGTACCCAGGATATCTTTAGGGAGCAGGTGTCTCAGAAAGGCAGCATCCATTATTAAGGACCTCCAGCACCCAGGGCATGCCCTTTTCTCACTGTTACCATCAGGAAGGAGATACAGAAGCCTGAAGGCACAGATTCAGTGATTCAGGAACAGCTTCTTCTCCTCTGCCATCCAATCCTGAATGGACTTTGAAGCTTTGGACACTACCTCACTTTTTTAATGTACAGTATTTCTGTTTTTGCACGTTTTTAAATAATCTATTCAATATATGTAATTGATTTACTTGTTTTTTTTTCTCTCTCTGCTAGATTATATATTGCATTGAACTGCTACTAAGTTAACAAATTTCACGTCACATCCCGATGATAATAAACCTGATTCTGATTCTGAAAGCCTTGGCGAACTTCAGTAGATGTGTGGTGGGAAGTGTGTTGACTGGCTGCATTATGGCCTAGTATTGGAACACCAACGCCTTTGAGTGGAAAATTGTACAATTGGCAGTGGATTTGGCCCAGTTCATAATGAGTAAAGTCCTCCCAACCATTGAGCATATCGACATGAAATGTTGCTGTAAAAAAGAAGTATCAATCGTCAGAGATCCCCATCACCAAGGCCATGTTCTTTTCTTGCTTCTGTACCGCCATCACACAGAATGTACAGGTGCCTCAGGACTCGCACCACCAGGTTCAAGAACAGTTACTACCCCTCAACCATCAGGCTTTTGAACAAAATAGGATAGCTAAACTCATTTAAGGATTCTGTTATATTGTTATTTCATGCTCATTATTTATTGCTATTTACTTATATCACATTTGCACAGTTTGCTTACAGTTAATAGTTCCTGATGTTTACAGTACCGTTCTATAGATTTGCTAAGTATGCCATCAGAAAAAAGAATCTCAGGGTTGTATGTGGTGACATGTATGTACTCTGTTAATAAATTTTACTTTGGACTTTGTACTATTCTGCCTGTTATTTCTCAAAGAGTTCCAACAGAATTGTCAGGCAAGATTTCCCATGAAGGAAACCATGCTGATGTCAGCCTATTTTATCATGTACATCCAAGTAGCCCGGAACCTCATCTTTAATAACATACTCCAACATCTTCCCAGCCACTGAAGTCAGGCTAACAGGCCAATAACTTCCTTTCTTCTGCCTCCCTCACTTCTTAAAGAGTATTGTTACATTTGCAATTTTTCAGTCGTCTGGAACCATTGCAGAATCTAGTGATTTCCTGCACACTCTCTTCAGCCACCTCTTTCAGAGCCATGAGGTGTAGTCCATGTGATCCAGGTGACTGCAGTATCTTCAGACCTTTCAGCTTCCCTATAGCACCTTCTCTTCGGTAATAGTGACTGCACTCACTTCTGCCCCCTAACACTCTCAATTTTCTGGCATGTTCCTAGTGTCTTCCACAGTGAAGACATGCAAAATGCTTATTCCATTTGTCTGCCATTTCTTTATACCTCATTACTACTGTTCCAGCAGTCTGATATCCACTTTCTACACTTTATATATCTGTTTTTATGCTGTCTTTGGCTTCCCATGTCAGTCACAGTTGCCTCATCGTCTCTTCAGAATACTTCTTTGGGAGGTATCTGTCCTGTGCCTTCCAAATCGCTCCCAAGAAAAATGGTTTCAAATATGTACTTTGATTATAAATTTACTCTGACTTTGACTTTGAGCCAAGGACACAGCTCAGCAGCCGCTACTGTTCCAAGGTGGACCGATCCTATTCACAAACCAGACAGGCTGGGCTACAGAAGTGGTAAAAAGCCACCAAACGGTTGGGTTTCCTACTAATAAGCAAGGGCCCCAAGCTCATCCACTTGACATTAGGTTGCCATGTTCTGCAGCAATTTGAACAGACTGTTCTTGATAATCCCAAGCAAACAGTAGCAACTCACTAGGACAAGCTGCTGCATTCCTGTTGCATTGTGTCAAAAGCCAACCAAGTGTTTACAAACTCACCAGCAGTCGAATCATTCTCAGTGTGGTCCCTCCAACCACACGCTGACCTCTCAGTCGATCAAACAATGGTGTTTTCTTGTGCTGGTCAGGCTCAGTAAACCTCTGCTTAATACACAGTGTCATGCCGATGAAGACAGAGCCCAGTGTGTTCCGATTAGCTGCTGAATATTTGCCTTGTCCGTTGAGGAAGCAAGTTTAATTGCAATTCTGGTTTAATTGGAAGGCAGGATTGTTTTCAGAAGAGGACAGAGTGCCTTGCAGACTCATAAAGAGTCATAGATTCATTGAATTGCACAGCACAGAAAGGCCCTTCAGCCTGTCCCATCACGCAAACACAAACATTAATCCCATTCTCCTGCATTTGGACCATATCCCTCTATTCCTTTCCTATTCATTTACTTGTCCAAGTGCTTTCTAACTGCTGTGATTGTACCATCATCCTCCACCAAACTCAAGGGCAGCTTCTTTCCTCTTGTTAACAGTCTTGAATGGACCTCTCAAATGCTAAAAGGTCAACTTTTCAAGATCAAGTTTATTGTTGTTCTACCCTATATATGTACACTGTTAAACAAAACAACGTTCCTCTGGGCCAAGGTGCACAACACAATACATATAACTCAGTCACAACACATAAAGTAATATTACCACAAACAAATTAACAAATAATAAAATACATTCCAGAAGACTGATGTTTAGCATAAGACACATTTGCAACACACGGTTAAAAAATAAGCAATTGGCGCATCATAAGTGATGAGACCTGGGTGATAGCAGGAAGGAGGTCTCGTAGCCTGGGAGAAGACACTGTTTCCCGCCTAATGCTATGGTACCTTCTGCTGGTGGGGGGTGGGAGGGATTCTTGACAATGCAATATCTGCATATCTTGGATGGGTAGGAGAGAGACCTCGATGACCCCCTCAGCAGTCCTCGCAATCTTTTGTGGGGTCTTGCAGTCAGATTCCTCACAATTCCCATACCACATTGTGATACAGCTGGTCAGTACAATGTATTCTCAATGTTGCTCCTGTAAAAATAGGTTAGAATGTGGGGGGGGGGGGCTTACTCACTCCAATCTCCTCAGGAAATGGAGTGCTGTTGTGCTTTCTTGACTGAAGAGATGGTGTTGAGATCGGCCACTATGTGCTCTCCCAGAGACTTGGTGCTCCTAACTCTCTGTATGGAGGAGTAATGAGGAGTTGTCAGCCTACACACTCCTAAACTCAACAATCACCCCTTCAGTCTTGTTCATGCTGAGTTTCAAGGTCTTGATCTCCCTCTATCTCATCCTGGCCCTTGCATTTTTCTTGTCTACCTGCACTGCACTTTCTCTGAAGAGTTGCTCCAGCATTCTGTGTGTGTTGCTCTAAATTCTGAATTCTGTTTTTCCCTTTTTACTACCTTGACATACTTAGGTATGACATGTTCTGTCTGGATTGAGCTTTTCACCAATCTCAGTACACCTTACAATAATTACAGTGGACAGGCAGGTAGGCAAAGGGGGTGTGGTGGCATTGTTATTCCTTTCCGCACGTGGTGCATCAACGGCAGCCTTGCTGTTTCTGTAGCATTTGTGTCTGTCTTTTACAAGGCTGAATTGCTAGCTCAACGTTCAACCCAGCACAGAAAAAGAGTGCAAGGAGCCAGTTGGATTCGAACTCAGGAGCACTTGCCTCAAAGTCCAGTGCAGATGTCATTACGCTACCAGCCAACTATTAATATGCTGGTAGATTATGAAAATCAGGATGGTGCTGGATCCCAAGAGAGGTAATTTGTAGAATGTCTACAAGATGGCTTTTTTTTAGAGTGGCTTGTGATTGAGCCCATTAGGGGAATGGCAATTCTGAAATGGGTGTTACATAATGACCCAGATATGTTTGGGGAGCTTAAGGTAAAGGAACCCTTAGGAGACCGTGATCATAAGATAACATATAGGAGCAGAATTAGGCCAATTGGCCCATCGAGTCTGCTCCACCATTTCATCATGCCTGATCCATTTCTCCTCTCAACCGCATTCTCCTGCTTTCCACAGTATCCCTTCATGCCCCAACTAATTAATTATCTATCAACCTCTGACTTAAATATACATATACAACCTTGGCAACAAATTCCACAGATTCACCACTCTCTGGCTAAAGAAATTCGTCCTCATCTGTGTTCTTAGACTCTCCCACCATAGGAAACATCCTTTCCACATCCACTCGATCAGGATCTTTCACCATTCAATAGCTTTCAATTAGGTCACCCCTCATTCTTCTGAATTCTAGTGAATACAGGCCCAGAGCCATCGAACACTCTTCATATGACAAGCCGTTCAATCCTGGAATCATTTTCGTGAACCTCCTTTGAACCCTCTCCAGTTTCAGCACATCCTTTCTACGATAGTTAAGTTAAAAGTTAAAGTCTGTCCTGAGCCTCATAGGCTCATCAGACCGGTGCTTATGTCAGTTTCTGTGGTGTGAAGCAACTGAGAGTACGAGACATTCCCCCCCCCCCCACCCCCGACCAGACAGGACACCAGTCTATCGCGAGGTTATTCTGCTGGTACCCATTTTCAGCTGGGTGGACTGGAGCACTGTGTGATTAAGTGCCTTGCTCAAGGACACAAACAGCTGTCTCGGCTGGGGCTCGAACTCACAACCTTCAGATCGCTAGTCCAACGCCTTAACCACTTGATGACGCGCCACACCTTTCTACAGTAAGGGGCCCAAAACTGCTCACAATACACCAAGTGAGTCCCCACCAGTGCTTTATAAAGTATCAACATTACATTCTTGCTTTTATATTCTAGCCCTCTTGAAATTAATGCTGACATCGCATTTTCCTTCCTCACCACAGACTCAACCTGCAAATTAACCTTTAGGGAATCTTGCCCAAGGACTCCGAAGTCCCTCTTAATCTCAGATATTTTTGTATTTTCTCTCCATTTAGAAAATAGTTAACCCTTTCATTCATTCTACCAAAGTGCATGACACAGTATTCCATCTGCTTTGCCATTCTCTTAATTTGTCTAAGTCCTTCTGTAGACTCTCTACTTCCTCAAAACTACCAGCCCGCCATCTATCTTCGTATCATCTGCTAACTTTGCAACAAGCCATGAATTCTATAATCCAAATCATTGGCATATAACGTAAAAAGAATCAGTCCCAACACAGACCCCTGTGGAACACCACCAGTCACTGGTAGTCAGTCAGAAAAGGCTCCCTTTATTCCCACTCTTTGCCTCCTGCCAATCAGCCACTGCTTTATCCATGCTAGAATCTTTCCTAGCATGCTTTTAGCTTGTTAAGCAACCTCATGGGTGGCGCCTTGTTAAAGGCTTCTGAAAGTTCAAGTACACAACATTAACCAATTCTCCTTTGTCTATTCTGCTTGTTATTTCTTCAAAGGATTCCAACAGATTTGTCAGGACCTTGAGGAAACCAAGAAGACTACGGCCTGTTTTATTTTGTGCCTCCAAGTACCCTGAGACTTCATCCTTAATAATCGACTCCAACATTTTCTCAACCGCTGGGGTCAGACCAACTGGCCTATAATTTCCTTTCTTCTGCTTCTCTCCCTCGGGGAGATCATCACCGAGGATCTCACGTGGTCTGTTCATACCAGCTATGTGGTGAAAAAGGCACAGCATCGCCTCTTTCACCTCAGACGGTTGAGTTTGGTACAGGCCCCCAAATCCTAAGCACTTTCTACAGGGGCACAATTGAGAGCATCCTGACTGGCTGCATCACTGCCTGGTATGGGAACTGTACTTCCCTCAGCCGCAGGATTCTGCAGAGAGTGGTGCGGACAGCCCAGTGCATCTGTAAATGTGAACTTCCCTCTATTCAGGACATTTACAGCAACAGGTGTGTAAAAAAGGATCACTGGGGACCCAAGTCACCCCAACCACAAACTGTTCCAGCTGCTACCATCCAGGAAACGGTACCACAGCATAAAAGGCAGGACTAACAGGTTCTGGGACAGCTTCTTCCACCAGGCCTTCAGACTGCTTAATTCATGCAGGCACAACTGTATTTCTATGTTATATTGACTGATCTGTTTTACATAATATTTATTATAAATTATTATAAATTTTACATTGCACATTTAGACAGGTGTAACGCAAAGAATTTTACTCCTCATGTATATGAAGGATGTAAATAATAAAGTGAATTCAATTCAATTAAATTCTTGAAGAGTGGAGTGATATTTGCAACTTTCCAGTTTTCTGGAACCATTCCAGAATCTAGTGATTCTTTAAAGATCATTACTAATGCCTCCACAGTCTCTTCAGCTTTCTCTTTCAGAACCTTAAAAGAACCTTCTCCCAAGTAATGGTAACTTCTCACATTTTATGACCTCTGACATCAGTCATCAGTGAAGACTGAAGCAAAATACTTAATCAGTTCATCTGCTTTTTCCTCTTCCTCCATTACTACCACTCCAGCATCATTTTCCAATGGTCTGATATTCACCCTCACCTCCCTTTATCACTTTAAGTACTCGAATAAACTTTTGGTATCCTCTTCAATATTATTGGCTCACATACTTTCATATTCCATCTTTACCTTCTTATAACTTTTTAGTTGCCGTATGTTGGCTTCTAAAAGCTTCTCAGTCCTCTAACTTCCCACTAATTTTTGCTCTATTATATGCCCTCTCTTTGGTTTTGACTTCTCTTGTTAACCATGGTTGTGTCACCTTGCCTTTAGAATACTTCTTTTTGGGAAGTATATATCCTGTGCCTTCCAAATTGCTTCCAGAAATTTCAGCCATTGCTGATTTGCCATCATCCCTGGCAGTATTCTTTTCCAATCAAGTCTGGCCAACTCCTCTCTCAAGAAGTACATCTGATTTGAGCTTCTCCTTAAATTTCAGGGTGAATTTGATCATATTATGATCACTTGCCTCTAAGAGTTCTTTTACCTTACGCTCTCTAAACAATTCAGGTTCATTGCATAACATCCAATCCAGAATAACTGATCCCCTAGTGGGCTCAACCATGAACTGCTGTAAAAAGCCATCTCATAGGCATTTTAGAAATCCCCCCTCCCCTCCCAGAATCCAGCACCAACCTGATTTTCCCAATCTACCTGCATATTGAAATCTCTCATGACTATAGTAACATTGCTCTTTTGGCATGCATTTTCTATCTCCCACTGCAATTTGTAGACTACATCCTTACTACTGTTTGGGAGTCTATACACAACTCCCATCAGGATCTCTTTTCCCTTGCAAGTCCTTAGCTCTATCCACAATGATTCAACACCTTATGACCCTATGTCACCTCTTTCTAATGATTTGATTTAATTTTTTACCAACACAGCAATGCCACCCCCTCTGCCTCCCTGCCTGTCCTTTTGATATAATTGTATCCTTGGACATTAAGCTCCCAGCTATAATCTTCTTTCAGCCATTCTTCATACATGCCAATAAGTAACTGTGCTACAAGTTCATCTACCTTATTCTGTATACTTATATATATAGGCATCTGTTAGTCTCGAGAGACCATGGATATCCACGCCACTGATGTTGTCCAAGGGAAGGGCAAGGGCCGACACAGCTTGGCACCGGTATCATCGCAGAGCAATGCGTGGTTAAGTGCCTTGCTCAAGGATACAACACGCTACCTTAGCTGAGGCTCAAACTAGCGACCTTCAGATCACTAGACCAACGCCTTAACCACCTGGCCATGCGCCAACACTCTGTATACTGTGCTCATTCAAATATAACACCTTCAGTCCTGTATTTGCCCTTTTTTGATTTTGTCCACCTTTTACATTGCAACTTATGTTAACTGCAACCTTGCTTGGAGTTTCACTACATATTGCCTCTGTTTGTCAACTATCCTCCTGCCAAACTAGTTTAAACCCACCCAACTATGATAGAATTCACCCTGCAGTTTGAGAAAGAGAAGCTAAATTCAAATCTATCACTATTACAGTGAATTAAAGGGAATTACAGAGGCATGAGAGAAGAGCTGGCCAAAATTGATTCAAAGGGGACACTAGCAGGGATGACAGCAGAACAGCAATGGCTGGTATTTCTGGGGGAAATTCAGAAGGCGCAGGAAAGACACATTCCAAAAATGAAGTGTTCTAAAAGAAGGATGACCGTGGTTGGGAAGGGAAGTCAAAGACAGCATAAAAGCAAAAGAGAAGTCATATAATATAGCAAAAATTAATGGGAAGCATTTAAAAACCAATAGAAGGCAACTAAAAAGTGATAAAGAGAAAAAGGATGAAATATGAAAGTCAATAATATAAAAGAGGATGCAAAAAGTATTTTCAGATGTTTGAAGAGTAAAAGATAGGCCAGACTGGGTATTGGACCACTGGAGAGGTAGTATTGGGAGAACAAAGAAATAAAGGACTAACTTAAGAAGTAGTTTGCATCAGTCTTCATGATGGAAAATGCTAGCAGAAAGCCAGACATGCATGAGTGTCAGGGGGCAGAAGTAAGTGTAATTACTATAACTAAGATGAAGGTGCTTGGGAAGCTGAAAAGTCTGAAGGTAGATAAGTCACCTGGAACAGATGGACCACATCCCAAGGTTCTGAAAGAGGTAGCTGAAGAGATTGTGGGGGCATTAGTAGGGATCTTTCAAGAATTATTAGATTTTGGAATAGTTACTGAGATCTGGAATATTACAAATGTCACTCCGCTCTTTAAGAAGGAAGGGAGGCAGAAGAAAGGAAATTATAGGCCAGTTAGCCTGACCTCAGTGGTTGGAAAATTGTTGGCAGCTATTATTAAGGATAAGGTTATGGTGTACATGATAAAATCAGCTAAAGTCAGTATGGCTTTCTAAAGGGGAAACCTTGCCTGAAAAATGTGTTGGAGTTCTTTGAGGCAGGATAGACAAAGAAGATTCAGTGGATGTTGTTTATTTGGATTTTCAGAAGGCCTTTGACAAAGTGCCACACACAAGGGTGCTAAACAAGCTAAGAGCCCATGGTATTACAGGAAAGGTACAAGCATGGATAGAAGATGGGCTGAATGGCAGAAACTAAAGAATGGGAATATAGGGGGCCTTTTCTGGTTGGCTGCAGGTGATGAGTGATGTGCCAGAGGGGTTGGTGTGGGTGTCACTCCTTTCCACATTATATGTCAATGATGTTTATGAAGGAATTGATGCCTTTGTGGCCAAGTGTGCAAATTATACAAAGATAGTTGGAGAGACAGGTAGTGTTGAGGAAGCAGAGAGTCAGCAGAAGGACTTAGACAGATTGAGAGAATCGGCAAAGAAGTCGCAGATGGAATATAATGTAGGGAAGTACATTGGTCATGAACTTTGGTGAAAGGAATAAAGGTAAAGAGCATTTTCCAAATAGGGAGAAAATTAAAAAATCAGAGGTGCAAAGGGACTCACTCTGCAAGTTAAACTTCAGGGAATCCTAAAGGTTAACATTCATGAAAGCACTCATTTCGAGAGGACTAGGATATAAAAGTAAGGAGGTAATCCTGAGGCTTTGTAAAGCATTGGTCAGACCGCACTTGGAGTATTTGGAGCAGTTTTGGGCCCTTTATCTAAGAAAGGATGTGCTGACATTGGAGAGGGTCCTGAGGAAATGCGTGAGAGTGATCCCAAGAATGAAAGGGTTATGAGGACCGTTTCTTTGCTCTGGGACTGTACACTCTGGAGCTTAGGAGAATGAAGGGAGGAAGGGAATCTCTTTGAAACCTATCAAATAATGAAGGGCTCAGATAGAATGGATGTTGGGAGGATTTTTCTTATAGGGCCAGAGGGCACAGCCTCAGAATAGAGGGGTGTCCATTTAGAATAGTTACAAGGAAATATTTCTTTAGCTAGAGTGTGGTGAATCTATGGAATTTGTTGTCACAAAGAGCTGTGCAGGCCAAGTCAATTAGCTGATTTAAAGCAGAGATTGTTAGGTTCTTGACTAGTAAGGGTGTCAAAGGTTATGGGGAGATGGCAGGAGGATGGGGTTGAAATGGATTACAAATTAGCCAAGATGGAATGGTGGGGCAGACTCAATGGACCGGATGACCTAATTCTACTACTATGTTTTATGGCTTTATAATAGCACAAAAGTGCTATTCCAATCATAATAGTCATACCAGTCATCTAAAATACTATTTATATTAAAAAGGTACTTTTAATAGAGATAAATTGCTGTATTTATCATTAAATAACCCACTTTGCCCCCTTCTCCTGTTCTCCAATTCTGCCAGGCTTAGTAACTGAAGACCAGGAGCTGGACTTGGTTATCATAGGCTATTTGAAATGCACACTATTGGGTGCATTTAATAAGAACTGGGAGCTTACCCCCACTACACCCCCCCCCCCCACACACACACCTATAACAACCGTAGGAACCAGTTGTTTCGGGCAGATGGGGCTCATCTAGCTCTGACCTCAAACCAACTCTTCCTTGCGGCTATACCCATTCATGGAGAAGACTCCGGGAATAAACCCCCGAGGAAAAAATCGGAGCTGGAGTCCAATGCAGACCGGCAACTCTTGCGGCGCTGCTGGTGCCAAGCTGTATCGGTCTCTGCCCTTCATCAGCTGCGTGGGCAACGGCTTGCTCGCGATATCGTACTGCCCTCGCTGCGCATCGACTTCAATGCAGACAGCTAGGACGCAACATTCATAGTAACCCCGACCAACGGAAGGCCTCGTGTCTTATATCATTAACTACACATTTTGGAGAAGTAACTGTGGAATTTGATGTATTCCGAGCATTAAACTACAGCAGCCGTCTGGAATGTACCAGGCATTCCAGGATTCAGTGTAGTATTCAGAAGGGACCTGGGGTGGAGGGTGCAATCTTCATTAGCTTGCACACGGAACTCCCAGCCGCTTGTCGCTTCTGCGGGCTGGAAGAGACCGCGTACCACGTGTACTGTACAAGGGGTATGCAGCCTTTTTCACGTTTATTCGAGGGAGCTGCTCCTTGCCTTCTGGGTGCATTTTAGCCTCACCACCTTCAGATTTGCTCATCCGGTACGGAGACGGACGAGGGAGGAGGATGTGTTAGTAAACTTGCTCTTTGGGGCTACCGGGGGGTCCTGGAGGCTGACTGATCAGGAATTATCCGGGGCTGTGTTCGTGCCCGGGCAACCCTGGAGAAAGAACACACGGTGTCCTCGGGGACCATGGAGGTGTTCCGGTACCGATGGACACCACAGAGAATAAATGACATCCTCGGTCAGGATGGGAACGTTTTAATTTAGTCTGTTTTACTTACTGTTAATCTGTCTCGTGTTTTTGTTGTAGTGATATCGAAGTTGCCGCAGATGAATTTTCGTAAACCAGGAAGGGATAAATGGCATTTTGGATGAGGATGGGAACATTTTAATTTATGTCCTGTTAGTTATCATTGTTTCTAGAGCTTTTGTTATAATAATGTAGAAGTTGGGGGAAAGCCGTATAGAAAAAGGGGTGGTTCGGACTGGCCACGCCTTGCTTGCGACACGGTTCTGTCCAGGGAGAAGAGGGCTGGAAGCTGAGGACAGCCGCAGAGAATTGTCTGCGTGCATTGGGCGAGGTGCAGAGACCGGAGGGACTTTCACTCAGACTAAAAGTAAACTGGTTCTCAGGGGAACAGAAAGGATAAAGCCAGTCTGACCCCGGGGAGGGGTGGGGGGTGTTTGGGAACCACTCTCCAGTTTGACCCCGACATTGAGAGGAAAACCACTGTTCAGTCGACCTCGGAGGAAGACGAGCCTCCCCCCGCAAGGGGAGAGAAAATCTGCCCAGCCCCTCCCCCGGAGAGCCAGTGTCCATTCCGACGCCGGTGGTGGGAGAAAACCCTGTCCAGTCCGAACCGCAGGTGGGAGGAGACAGATTGTCCAGTCCGACCCCGGAGGGGAGGGGAGGAGAGGAGCCAGTGTCTAGACTCAGACGGGGAGAAGAACCAGAGTCAGTCTGACGCCAGGCGTTAGAATCTATCCGCTTGAAAAAGAGAGAGGGACCGGTCTCAGTTTAATCCGAGAGTCTCCTTCAGCAGGAGGAGCATAACGGTCCAATTTGAGAACAGAACGGGATCCATCCTAACCCGGGAAAGAAAGTGCTAGGAGAGGGGTGGGGTGTTATTTCTCTTTATATCGCGTTGGAGCGCTTTCCCCTTAAACTTTCGGAGTATGGGAGTCGGCGCGTCACTTCAGGAACTCGCCGCTGCCGGTCAGCCGGACAGCCGAGGGGAAAGCGAGGAGCAGAACCCTGAGACCAGCGACCACCACTCGGATGAAGGGGCAGACGGCAAGGTGAGCGACGGAAGAAGGGAGTTAACAGTCAGAGCTGCTGCTGCTGCTGTCTGTGTGTGTGGCTGTAGGGCGAGATCAGGATCAGACTGGGAGACTTTGGTAAATGGTACAGTGAAAAAGCGTTTGTTTGCATGCTATCAGAGTACAAAAAGAAAAATACAGAATATAATGTTACAGTTACAGAGAAATTACAGGTTAACAGTGACCCACTGATCTCGTTTCACAAGTAGCCGCCGCCTCCAGTTCACACCCTCCTCTTCCCACCCCACTCCCTTCTGCCCCAATATCCTCTCCAGGATGTAACCTCTAGTATTATAAATAGTATCACAATATAGAATTCACCCTGCAGTTTGAGAGAGACAGAAGCTGAAATCAGATGTGTCTATTATAGTGGAGTGAAGGGAAGAACAGAGGCATGAGAGAGGAACAGACCAAAATTGATTGGAAGGGATAATGGCTGGAGTTACTGGGAACAATTTGGAAGGTGCAGGGTAGATAAATCCCAGTATGATGGAGAAGAAGTGTTCTAAATGAAGAATGGACAACTGAAGTCAAGAGAAGTCAAAGACGGCATAAAAGCAAAAGAGAGGGCATATAACACAGCAAAAAATAATGGGAATCTAGAAGATTGGGATGCTTTTAAAAACCAACGGAAGTCAACTAAAAAAGCAATAAGGATAGAAAAGAGGAAATATTGAGACAAGCTGGAAAATGATATGGAGAGGTACCAATGAGGAACAAAGAAATGGATGGTCCCAGTAATTATTTTGTCAGTTTTCACTGTAATACACAAGTGTTATGTCAGAAATTCAAATGTCAGGGGCAGAAGTGAGTGTAGTCATTCTTACTAAAGAGAAGGTGCTCAGGAAAGCACGGAAGTAGATGAGTCTTGACCTGATGGACTACACCCTGATTTTGGAATGGTTGTGAAGGACTAGAAACTGCACTCTTTAAGAAGAGAAGGAAGCAGAAGACGGGAGATTGTAGGTCAGTTAGTATGACCTCAGTGGTTGGTGAGATGTTGGAGTCTATTATTAAAGATGAGGTTTTAGGATGTTTGGAAACACATGATAAAGTAGGCTGAAGTCAGCATGGATTTCTTCAGGGGAAATCTTGCCTGACAAATCTGTTGGATTTCTTCGAGGAAGAGTCAAAGGAAAGTCAGTGGATGTTGTACGCTTGGATTTTCAGGGAAGGCCTTTGACAAGGTGCCACACATGTGGCTGCTTAACAACATAAGAGCCCATGGTACTACAGGAAAGTTACTAGCATGGATAGAGATTGGTTTGACTGGCAGGAGGCAAAGAATAGGAATAAAGGGGGCCTATTCTGGTTGGCTGCTGGTGACGTGTATCACGAGGCAGTATTGAGACAGCTTCTTTTCACGTTGTATGTCAATGATTTGGAGGATGAAATTGATGGCATTGTGGCTAGGAGGGCTGGCAATACAAAGTTAGGTGGAGGGGCAAGAAGTGTTGAGGAAGCGGGAGTCTGCAGGATGTAGACAAGTTAGAATGGACAAAGAAGTGGCAGATGGAATACAGTGTAGGGAATGTATGGTCATGTACTCTGGTAGAAGAAATAAAGGCATAGACTATTTACTAAATAGTGAGCAAATTCACAAACCAGAGGTGCAAAGGGACTTGGGAGTCCTCATGCAGGATTCCCTGAAGGTTAACTTACAAGTTGAGTTGGTGGTGAGGAAGGCAAATGCAATGTTTGCATTAATTTTGAGAGAACTAGAATATAAAAGCAAAGACATAATTTTGAGACTTTATAAGGCTTTGGTCAGACCGCACTTGGAGCATTCTGAGCAGTTTTGGGCCGCTTATCTAAGAAAAGATATGCTAGCATTGGAGAGGTTCCCGAGGCAGCTCACGAGAATAATCTCGGGAATAAAAGGGTTAATGTATGAGAACTGTTTGATGGCTCTGGGCCTGAACTCACTGGAGTTTAGAAGAATGAGGGGTATCTCATTGAAATGTATTGAATATTGAAAGATCTAGATAGAGTGGGCGTGGAGAGGACATTCCTATAGCTGGAGAGTCTAGGACCAGAGGGTACAACTTCGGAATAGAAGGATGTTACTTTATAACAGAGATGAGGAATTTCTTTAGCCAGAGGGTGGTGAATCTGTGGAATTCACTGCTACAGATGGCTGTGGAGGCCAATACGTTGATAGGTTCTTGATTAGAAAGGGTCTCAAAGGTTAAGAGGAGAAGGCAGAATCAACATCAGATTCAGGTTTAATATCATCACATATGTCATGAAATTTGTTAGCAGCAGTACAATGAAATACATGATAATATAGGAAAAATAATTAAATCAATGCAGTAACTATATATGTGTATTAAATAGTTAAGTTAAAAATAGTGCAAAAACAAATAATAAAAGTGAATGAATTCAATGTCCATTTAGGAATCGGATGGCAAAGAGAAAGAAACTGTTCTTGAATCGCTGAGTGTGTGCCGTCAGGCTTCTGTATCTCCTGCTTGATGGTAACAGTGAGAAGAAGGCATGTTCTGGGTGATTGGGGTCCTTAATGATGGACACCACCTTTCTGAGACACCGCTCCTTGAAGATGTCTTGGATACTATGGAGGCTAGTACCCAAGATGGAGTTGACAAATTTTATAGCTTTCTGTAGCCCCCTCCCCCCATACCAGTTAGTGATGCAGCCTGTCAGCATGCTCTCCGTGATACATCTGTAGAAGTTTTTGAATGTTTTTAGGTGACAAACCAAATCTCCCCAAACTCCTAATGAAATATAACCACAGGAGAATGAGGTTGAGAGGGATAATAAATCAGCCACGATGGAATGGTGAAGCAGATTTGCTGGGCCAAATGGTCTAATTCTGCTCCTAAGTTTTATGGTATTATAGTGTTAACTTATAGACTTTGCTGTTCAGTGCCACAATGCATGCAGGAATGCCCTGATCCCAGTTTTACTCTATATTCTACATGCTTTTTAGTAAGCTGTGGGTCTGATAACTTGCACTGTCACTGTGAAATTTAACTGAACAATTTGATGTTAATCTCTTGCTAGTTTGCTTAAGCATAAATATTTTCTGCTGACCATTTACTGCCATATGACATTTGCAGTCATTATGTCTGTGAGAGATGGTCTTGCATTTCCCAGTCTTATCCAAACCCAGCATCAACAGGACTGTTGTTTATTTGGAAAAAATGTTCTAATTGAAATGTGACAAGTGACCTTGCATTCATTCTTGCTTATTGGGAACATGTATAAATTGCATTTGGATTAAAATTGTTTTGTATTGTGCTCATACATCTCTTGAGAACCTTCAGCCATAACTTTCTATGCAATGGGGCTTATTAGCAAGCCTGTTTCATTCAGAAGACTGAACTGTGAGTGAACCTAATGCAATAATTGTTGGAGACATCTGCACTTCAGAGTAGTTTCTGTTTAGTTTTAAGCAGATGAAATTCTGTCACAAAATGAATCCGTTTATTTCACCGTATTTAATGTTATTCCACTTGAAACAAGTAATTGTCTGCCTTCTCTGGGGAAGAAAAGAGTTGATTTGAACCATAGACGCAAGAGATTCTGCAGATGCTGGAAATTTTGAGTGACAGACACAAAATGCTGAAGGAATTTGACAAATCATGCACTATCTATGGAGGGGAATAAATGGTCAACATCATGAAGGGCCGTGGCTTGAAACATTGACTGTTTGTTCACCTACATAGATGCTGCTTGACTGGCTGAGTTCATTTAGCATCTTGTGTCTATTGACAAGAAGTGAACTGGGCTGAGAAGTGACAGATGGAGTTCAACCCAGAAATAAGTGAAGCAGAATTTCTCCCTCTGGTATTTTTTTCCTTTTTATTTTCTTTTTCCCTCCCCCTTCCCTCTTCTATTCCCCACTCTGGCCTCTTACTGCTTCTCGCCTGCCTATCACCTCTCCCTGGCACCCCTCCTTCACTTTCTCCTGTGGCCCACTCTGCACTATTATCAGATTGCCCCTTTTCCAGCCCTTTGCCTTTCCCACCAACCTATCACCTTCTTGCTGATCTTCCCATCACCCCCACATTTTTTTATTCTAGAGTCTTCCCTCTTCCTTTCCAGTCCTGTTGAAGGGTATTGGCCCAAAACATCAGCTGCTTATTCCTTTCCATAGATGCTGTCTGACCTGCTGAGTTCCTCCAGCACTTTGTGTGTGTTGCTCTAGATTTCCAGCACCTGCAGAACATCTTGTGTTTATAAAGTGTGAATTGATTCATTTTGGAAGATCAAATTTGAAAGCAGAATGCAGAGTTCGTGGATTATTGGCAGGATGGTGGAACAGAGGGATCATTAGGCCCATGTCCATAGATCCCTCAAAGTTGCTGCACTAGTTGATAGGATTGTTAACGCGACATATGGTCTTCATGAGTTCAAGAATCAAGAGGTACTATTGCAGATCTATAAAACCTTGGTTAGACCACACTTGCAATATTGTGTTCAGTTCCGGTTGCTTCATTATAGGAAGGATGTGAAATCGTTAGAGAGGGTGTAGAGGATGTATATCAGGATTCTGCCTGGATTAGAGGGCACGTCTTATGAAGATAGGTTGAACAAGCTAGGGCTTTTCTTTTTGGAGTGAAGGAGGATGAGAGGTGACTTGATAGAAGTGTACAAGATGATAAGAGGCATAGCCTGAGTGGGTAGCCAGATTCTTTTTCCCCAGGACAGAAATGGTTAATACAAGGGTGCAGAATTTTAAGGTAGGCATGGAGGATTGCAGGTAGATGTCAGAGGGAAGATCTGTGCACAGAGTTAGTGGGTGGATGTGTCCCTGCCGTGGGTCCTGGTAGAGACAGATATGTTCATCATCATCATCATTATGTGCCATGTTGTATGACTCTTCAGAGATTGTCTGCCTGGCATCAGTGGTTACATAACCAGGACATGTGATATACACCAGCTGCTCATACGGACATCCACCACCTGATCCTGCGGCTTCACGTGACCCTGATCAGGGTGATAATCAGGTGCTACACTTTGCCCAATGGTGACCTGCAGGCTAATGGAGGGAAGGAGTGCCTTTGGTAGAGACGTATATCCACCCTGCCACCCAACAGATACATTAGAAGCTTTAAAAAAAAACTCCTGGATGATAGAAAAATGGAGGGCTATGTAGGAATGGAGGGTTAGATTGATATGGGAGTAGATTAAAAGGTTGCACAACATCATGGGCTGAAGGGTCTGTATAGTTGCTGCTAGCAAACTTTTATCTTGGTGAAAAGCTGGGTGTACATTTGAGTTACAGATACATGTTCCGACTCATCAGTAGGTCTCCAAACCACCTGTCTCCTGATCATGAATTAAGAATCTATGCGCCAAATTGTACAATAACAGCATAAAGTCAATTTTATACAATTAGTCCAAGGCAATTTAATGCTTCACTTTCAATGACCAATTGCTGACTTCTAATGCCTATAACTCTATTGTACCTCGTTTTGAGCACAGTAATGCAGAAGTTAACAACACTTTACAGTACCAGGGAGCCAGGTTCAATTCCATTGATGGCTGTAAGGAGTTTGTATTTTCTCCCCTTCACCATTCAGGTTTCCTCCAGGTGCTCTGATTTCCCCTCACATTTCAAAGATGCACAGGTTACTGAGGGTTAGTAAGTTGTGGGTTTGCTTTGTTGGTCTGGGAACCATGGTGAGACTTGTGGGCTGCCAAGCACACCATAGAACATAGAAATTTACAGCACATTACAAGCCCGTCAGCCCACAATGTTGTGCTGACCATGTAACCTACTCTAGAGACTGTCTAGAATTTCCCCAGCGCATAGCCCTCTATTTTTCTAAGCTCCATGTACCTATCTAAGAGGCTCTTAAAAGACCCTATTGTATCCACTTCCACCCCTGCTGCTGGCAGTGCATTCCACGCATCCACCACTCTCTGTGTGAAAAACTTATCCCTGACATCCCCTCGGTACCTATTTCCAAGCACCTTAAAACTGTGCCCCCTCGTGTTAGCCATTTCAGCCCTGGGAAAAAGCCTCTGACGATCCACATGATCAATGCCCCTCATCATCTTATACATCCTTGGACTATGTTGGTCATTGATGCAAATGGTGCATTTCACTCTATGTTTCAATGTACATGTGACAAATAAAAGTTAATATTTATAGATGCCAATGCTTGAACTGCTGTTTTATTCCATTTGGTCCTTGATTTTATGTAAGTGTAGAATTCATTCTGTGCCCACCGGTGGGCAGAAAATCAGTTAAAAAACTTTGGTGACTCTGTGTTGGATCAAGGAGGAATCAGCCCAGGATATTTAACTCTGCCTCTGCCTTTGTCCTAGGGATTATTTGTAGAGGTTAAATATTCTTTGTTCTAGCTGCATTGTAGGCAAAAGAGAAGAGTTGGCTCTATTATTTGCAAGATTTGTTGATGCTCTGTCTTTGTTCTCAGTAAGATGGTTGAATTTGCAGTATGAGGAAATGTGTACGTCTGCTGAAAGAGGATTTTATCTTCAGTGATAAATTTTGGAACCTTGATGTCAGAATTCACATAATAGCAAGTTTATGGGCTTTATGTTGGAAGCTAGGGAGCCACCTTTTTCTTACAGATTTTTCTAAAGTAATGGTATGACTGTGACTGGGTGGTCAGTGGTATTGGCGTGGGTTAGCCTGGGGCACTAAGAACTCGTCATCCAATTATGTCATGGTGCATTTTGTATCCAGTGTAGATGGCAAGTTGCAGTCAGATTAAATGTCAACTACTGAAACAGCACCCCCAATCAGTATCCCATTGAGTATGTCCACATAGGTTTTGTGTGTGGTGTGGTTAAACCCACTAACTTTTGACCAGCTCCACTGAGCAATGACTGTTGTGCCTGCGGGGTTTTGCCAGTATTTAATGTGTAAGAGGTTTGTGGAGATGTGTGTGAGAAGGTACTGGTGGTGGAGTACTTGGATTCCTTGAGACTGCTTGTTTATTTCTGTTTTAAGTTCATCTTGATGAGAACCAACAACCTGATGAGCATTTGACACATAGGATAATACTGTTCTAGTATTCATTCAGAAATGGTTTGGTAAATCTTAACTACTTAGAAATGATTGTTGAATGCTCAGTGTCTCTCTCTACTTCAGAGTAGGACTTCCACAGTGAAGTAGTCACCTTCACCTCAATCCTCACTAAGGTAATCACAACCATAAAGCATCAAAAGGAATTTTTTTTTTAAAGAGGTAACTCATAGATGCTGAAAATCTATAACAAAGCTAAAAAGGTCTGGCCAGCATCTTACAATAACCTTTGGTTTTGCTTCAAATCCATTCTGAATTTGGCTGCCCTTTTCAAGTTCTAAGCTTTGTGCAATTCCAGCCAAAGGACTGAAGAGCACAGGTCCGGTCTGAAATGTCATCTGTTTATTCCTTTCCATAGGTGCTGCCTGACCTACTGAGTTCCTCTAGAACTTTGTGTTGCTCTGAAGAGTACAGATCTTTGTATGTGCTGGAGTCGTGTGCTCTCAGAGAAGCCTGGCAGACTTTTCTTTCTGCATGTGGCTGCTGCATGTTCACCAAACTTTAAACAGCACAGAAGTTGACAGGAGGATGAGGAATGCACAGATCACTTGCCACCTAGCTGTAAAATTTCTGCAAAATATTTGTCTAATTAAATGCTGCTCAGCTGATCTTTGGTGTTGTCCTTGCAAGACATAATGTACCAAAATGGAACACTATCTAAAGGGTATGAAATTCTCAGTTTTCAAATATTTCTATGGCCTCTTCTCTCTCCAGTCAGCTCCAGCCCTGTCTACCTTCTTGTGGACAGGAAGGATTCTAGAAGTTTCTCCAGATAAGTAGAAGCAGTTGCCAAGCTATTGTGTCAGTTAGAAGTGGAACCTCTGTACGAAGGGAATGTTGCTGTTATTAATGTGGAGTACCACAGGTACTGGGAACTTGGAGTGAAAGATCAAACTGTTCCAGGAGCTGCAGTCAAGCAGCGTCTGAGGGGCGAAGGGCTGGTTGACACTTTGGCCATGACCAACAACGGTGCGTGGGTGGGGTGTTATGAGGTAGCAGGTGACGGGGGGAGTTGAATGAGTTAGGGGATGGACAGGTGGAGCTGGAGGGTGGAGAAAGTAGGGACAAAATCTGGTGAACAGGTGGAAATAAGGTGAGGTCAAATGGTCACATTGAGGAAGGGGCTTAGGAAGGGTAGGTGGAGGGATTGTTTCCTGTCTGATTTCACCTGTCACATGCCAGCCTCTGTCTCGAAACTCCCCTTCCCTTTCCTCACTTGGCTGTATCTGCCTATCACCCTCATCTCACCCGGTCCAACCTATCACCGTCTGTCTTCTTACCTCTATCACCCCTCCCTCTCACCTCTTTAGTTAGATTCCCTCTAACCTCTCAGTACTGACGCAGGGTGTCAGTGCTGACCATCCCTCTGTCTCCACAGATGCTGCTCGGCCTACAGAATTCTTCAGTTTTGCTTTTGCTGCAGTCATTTTGGCACCAGGGTTTGATGGCAATCTGAGGAGGATTAAGAATAAGGCTTTGGTGGAGAAAATTGTAATACTTGTATTGACACAGAAACATTTGTCACAATAGGAGATAGGTGAGCAAACAGCCAGCGGGGTGAAAGGTCTGCAGTCTGTAGAAATTTGTGCACGTAGCTGCGTAAATAGAACACAAGCAAAGGAGCTGAGGAGCTCCAGCTGACCCAAGTGGCACCTTAAAGCAAGTGCATTTCCAGAACAAATTAGGGGGTTCATTTAGAAGTAATTATTAAGCATCTTAAAGCTAGCCATAATATTTTCTAATGAGAGAGTCACAAATGAATGGTGAACTGAATATTGATTGGCTAAACTCACTGTTGGTGTTTGAACATTGAACACTACAGCACAGTATAGGCCCTTCATCCCACAATGATCTGACCTTTTAACTTACTCCAAAATCAGCCTAACCCTTCCCTCCTAAATAGCCCTCCATTCTTATAGTTCTATCTAATAGTTTCTTAAATGTTCCTGTTATATCTGCCTCTACCCCCAGCCCTGGCAGGGCATTCCACACACCCACCACTTCGTGTGTTTATATTAAAAAAATAATTAACTTTGGCATCCCCTCTATACTTCCCTCTAGTCATCTTAAAGTTATACCCCTCATATTCATAATTTCTATCCTGTGCAAAAGTCTCTGGCTGTCCACTCGATCTATGCCTCCTATCGTCTTATACACCTCTATCAAGTTATCTCTCATCCTCCCCACTCCAAAGAGAAAAGCCCTAGCTCGCTTAACCTTTCCTCATAAGACATGCTCTCTAATCTGTCTAGATTTGATATTCTGTACAATCAGAATAGAATTTTGGGTACGAAGTTGTTTAGCCTTTAGGAACAAGTGATCATAACACTGTTAGACTTGAAGTTTTTTTTAGGTGAATATATCAGTAAAAGCCATTGAATTTCAGAAAGGCAAAGTTTGTGCAGATGTGGCAAACACCTTGGAAGGTAAACTGGAAGGAACTACTTGACGTTGAGTCAGTTGAGGAACAATGGGGTCAATTTAATGAGGTAATACAAGCAGTGCAGGAAATGTTCATACCCAAGGTCGGGAGAAGCAATAAAAAAACATGAATAAATAAAGACATATTTTAAAAAATTCTTGAAGAAAAGACAGCTATGTAAAGAATACAGAAAAATTAGTAACGGTGTTAACTATGGGGCAAATGAAAATATGAGAGCTATAGTCAAGAGGGAAATTCGGATTGCCAAAAGGCAGGTTGAGAAGAATATTGCTGATAATGCTAAGATTGACCCCAAAATATTTTTTCAATACTTTGGTAAAAGAAAAGTCAAGGAAGAAGTTAAGTATATTGGGAATAATCGTGGGGTGATAAATTATGCAGAGAAAGACAGACAAATATATCCAAGGGTTCTTGGAGAGGTCTGTGATTATATATACAAACCCCCCTAACATGTTTTTTTCAAAAGTCAGTGAAGACTGTTGATATCCCTAAAGACTGGAAATAGGCTAACCTTGTCCAGTGTACAAGAAAGTGACTGTACTGACCCTGGTAACTACAGGCCAGCAAGCTTAGCATGAATCGTAGGTAAGATAATGGAAGCATTAATAAAGAATGAGATGGAAAAAACAACTGATAAGAATAGTCATGTTAGCAGAAAGCTAGCATGAGTTCGGAAAAGGGAAATCATGTTTTCCTAATAAGCTGGAGTTCTTTGAAGAGGCCACTAAAATCTATGATAACAATAGAGCAGTTGCTATCATATATTTGGCCTTTCAGAAGGCTTTTGACAAGGGGCCCCACAAGAGGTTAATAATCAAATTACAGGAGATAAGGATTCAGGATAAGGTGTGTGAATTGGTGCAGAATTGGCTCAAAAACAGAACAGAACGTGTTATGGTGAGAGGATCATTTTCACACCTAGAAGATGTTAAAAGTGGTTTCCATAGGGATCAGTTTTGGGGCTGCTGCTGTTTTTAAATTTACATTAATAATTTGGATAAGCACATAACAAATAAATTAGTAAAGCTAACAGATGACATAAAATCAGGGGGATGGGCTGATAACATTCAGGCAGCAGAATCAACAGTTAGATCCAAAGCAAATCCAGATGTGGGCTGATAAATGGCAGATGAAATTTAAAGTAAGTAATTGTAAAGTACTACATATAGGAAGTGGAAATATTAGATATAAATATACAATGGGGGGGGGGGGGGTCTTGAGTTAGAAGGTGCACTGTATGAGAAGGATTTGGGCGTCCTGGTAGACCCATCACTATCAACATTTAGACAAAACACAGAAATGATTAGGAGGGCTAATAGAATGTTGGACTATATACTGTAATGCGCTCAGTGGAGTTCAAGTCTAGAGACATTCTCCTTAAGCTGTATAATACGCTTGTGAGGCCACACCTTGAGAACTGTGTACAATTTTAGTCTCCATATTTTGTGAGTGATATGAAGGCACTGGAGAGAGCTCAGAGAAGGGTGACTGAACTCATTCCAGGCCTGCAGGGTATGAACTATGAAGAAAGATTGAAAGAATTAAATCTTTCTAGCCTAAGTAGACATAGAATGAGAGGAGATATGACAGAAGTGTTCAATATCATGAGGTATAAGTAACGTGGATGCCAGCTGCTACTTCAAAATTAATCCATCAATGAGGACGCAGGGCCATAGGTGGAGACTGGTTAAAATGAGATTTCTGACTAACATCAGGAAGCATTTTTTTTACATAGCGAGTGTGGACACATAGAACAAACTACCTAGTTGTGTAGTTGAGAGTAGTACCTTAGAGACTTTCAAATCTAAACTCAGTAGTTATTTCAGCACACCATGTGAATAGGAATTTGGCAAGCTCTGTTGGGCTGAATGGCCTGCTCTTGTCAAAAACTTTCTAACGTTCTAACCCGAGCAGCATCCTGGTAAATCTCTGCACCCTCTCTAAAGCTTCCATATCCTTCCAATGTTGAGGTAACCAGAACTGAACACAATATTCCAAGTGTGGTCTGACCAGGGATTTTTAGAGCTGCAACGTTACTTTGCGCCTCTTAAACTCAATACCCTGACTAATGAAAGCCTTCTTAACAACCTTATCAGCTTGTTCAGAAAATTTGAGGGACCATTGAGTGTGGGCCCCAAGATTCCTCTGTTCCTACACACTGCTAAAAAACCTGCCTTTAACCCTGTATTATGCCTTCCAATTCAACCTTCCAAGTGAACTCCATCTGTCACTTCTCAGCCCAGCTCTGCATCTCATCAATATCCCGTTGTAACCTACTCTACCAGGCAGAGTACGCTCCATCTACAACCACCCTCTGCCTTATGTGGGCAAGCCAATTTATATGTTATATTGTCTATAGATGTTGAGGCAGCTGTTAAAAAATAAAACCAGCACCTCTGTCAAGGTGAAGATTTTTCTTGTATACCAAAGAAACCATTACAAGCAATGATGTTTGGAAGGAGAAATGGGAATGAAAGGATCTGGACAAACTAATGAGGGAATGGCCAAAAAAATCAACTGAAAGATGCCAATGGATATCGAAGTTAGCAATCAGTGAATATATTGTAAACGTGTCGTCTGAAGGTGTGAATAGGAAATGGTAGAACTTTAATGTGTAATTTTTCATCCAATTTCCTGTAGAAGATGTCTAAACGCCAGTGATATAATAAAACCATATTGAAATGCAGGGCATCAACAAGGTAAGGAACAATATTTGAAGTCGTCTCGGGTATCCAAGAATGCAAAATCAGAAAAATCAAGATGTTGTTTGCAATTGTCCTGATCCCAGGAGCCCCGCTTGATTGTGACTCTGATGAAAGGAATAGAGTCAAAAAGAAAATTGTGTAGACCTCTGGCTTGCAGTTGTTACTAGCATGAAAGTGAGAGATCTGTAAAATAAGCATTGATTGGAAAAGGATGGATCCTGCTTGAAAATCGAAAAATGTCTGGAGCATTGCATAGAGTGCATCAACGTGAACTCCATGGTCTGCCATGGTCGAATCAGACGAGAGAGAGAGGATGTGATATGTAGGAACTATAGATATGTAGTCACTTCCAAGTTGCAGGAGGCAGGTAGCTAGGGGTGTCAGGAGTGGGAAGGGAACAGAGACAGTGGCTGTTCCCCTCGATAATACATGTACTGCTTTGGATGCTAATGGGTTGGACAACCTAACTGGGGAAAGCTTCAGTGACCGATCTCTAGCACTGAAAATGGCTCTGTGGCTCAGAAGAGAAGTGGGGAGATGACTGCAGTGTTGGTAGGGGACAGGACATGAAAGAGACATGCAGAAGCCTTGTTGCATCCTAGGTATTAGGGTCAGGTACCTCTTGGATTGGGTCCACAGTATACTAAAAGGGGCAGGTGACCAGCCGGAAGTTGTGGTACATATTGGTACCAACAACATGGGTAGGAAATACGGTGTGACGAGAGAATACAGGAAGCTAGGCAGAAAGCTGAAAAGCAAGACCTCAAGGGTAGTAATCTCTGGATTGCTGCCTGTGTGTCGCACTGGTGAGGGTATGAATAGGATGATTTGGCAGATGAATGTGTCACTGAGGAATTGGTGCAGGGGACAGAGTTTCAGATTTCTACAGCACTGAGATCACTTCTGAGGTAAGTTTGACATATATAAAAAGGACAGGTTACACTTGAACCTGAGGGGGACCAATATCCTTACAGGATATTACCTAGAGCAGTTGGTGAGGGTTTAAACTAATTTGGCAGGTGGATGGGAACCAGAGTAATAGGGCAGAGGATGGGGCAGTTACTATACAAGTAGGTGCAGCTTGAAGTGAGAATGTGAGGAAGGGTAGGACATTGATGGGGCACAATTGCAGTCAATGGGATGGTTTGAAGTCTGTCTTTAAATAGTGGGGTGGGGTTGGTTCAACAGTCTAGAAAGTGAGGATAATGTAAAAGGGAAGGAGAATGCAGGAGAGGTTACTAAAGTCTCCCAAATCAACAAAATAAAGTTTAGAGAAGGATAAGAATTTAACTTTTGGTAACATGAAAAAAATGATGAATACAGGACTGAAGGTTTGCAGTATATGCAGTATGGTACATGATCTTGTAGAGCAGATAGAAATTGGCAGGTATGATGTGGGCATCACTGAGTTGTGGCTGAAAGAAGATCACAGTTGAGAGCTTAACAAGTAAAATAAATATTGTATTGAAAGGATAGGCAGTGGGCTGGCTCTGTTGGTAAAAAATGAAATCAAATCCTTAGAAAAAGTGACATAGGATCAGAAGATATAGAGTGGGTAGATTTAAGAAACTGCAAGGGTAAAAAAACCCTGATGGGAGTTATATACAATGGGATACAAATTCCAATGGGAGACAGAAAAAAAACATGTAAAAAGAACATTGTTACGATAGTCATTTCAATATGCAAGTAGATTGGGAAAATCAGGTTAATGCTGGATCACAAGAGAAAGAATTTGTGGAATGCCTACAAGATGGCTTTTTAGAGTAGCCTGTGGTTGGGCCTACTAAGGATAAGGCAATTCTGGATTGGGTGTTGTGTATTCTTTTTACAATATTTTTATTCAAAAAAAAGATTTACAGAGTGCAACACATAGATACATCTCAACATAAATTGTGTACATTCATATATTGTAATAAAATTAAAATGTTATAGCATAACACATAAAGGTATACCACTCTGTAATCAAAAATTTAAAGATAGGTCATACATCATAAAAGAAATTTTTAATATAAAAGAAAGTCAACACCCCTACCAACTACCAAAGAAAAAAGCTGATGGATGATCATGGATAATTAGAAAAAAAACATAAACTTAAGAAGAGAAGATAAAAATATACCTAAAAGTCTGTGCACTGTTAAACTTTATAAATTGGAAAAGTAATTTAGGAAAGGTCCCCAGGTGTCATAAAAAGATTGTTTCGAATTTAAGACTGAGCAGCGGATCTTTTCTAAATTTAAATAAGACATACTATCATGTAGCCATTGAAGATGTGTAGGAGGGGTTGACTCCTTCCATTTAAGCAAGATTGCTCTTCTTGCTAAAAGAGAGGTAACAACTAAAACCTGTAGGTTAGGAGTATTTAAAGTTATATCTTCATTTGCAATAGTACTAAACAAGGCAGTAAGGGGATTTGGGTCAAATTGGACCCTAAAAAGTTGTGAGAAGGTATGGAATACTTCCTGCCAAAACTTTTCAATTTTAGGGCAAAACCAAAACAGATGAATTAAAGAGGTATCAGCAGAGTTGCATTTATTACAAAGTGGAGAAACGTTCCGATAAAAACTGGACAGCTTCTGTTTAGAAATGTAAACTCTATGAACCACTTTAAATTGTAGAAGAGAATGACAAGCACAGAAAGATGATTTATTAACCCGTTTAAGAATTTTATTCCATCTTTCATCAGAAATCTGACAATTTAGGTCATCCTCCCAAGCTTTTTTTATTTTATCTAAAAAGTCTTGTCTAGAATCAATCAACAAGTTATAGATACCGGTAATAGAACCATTAACAAAAGGTTTTAAATTTAAAAGATTGTCCAGTAAATTTTTATCAGGATCTATAGGAAAAGTAGTTAATTGGAAACGTAAGAAATCTCTAATTTGAAGGTATCTGTAAAATGTGTTTTTGGGAGTGCAAATTTAGTTGACAATTGGTCAAATGAAGCAAGAGATCCTGAGATAAACAGGTCCCAAAAACACTTATTACCTAGTTCATCCTAATCCTTAAAGACTTTGTCAGTCATGGAAGGGATAAAAAAATAATTAAGGAGAATGGGAGATGATAATGAAAAATTCGCTAAACCAAAAAATTTCCTAAATTGAGACCAAATCCTTAAAGTTTGCTTAACAATTATGTTATCTGTTTTTTTTTTGCTGAAAAAGAAGAGTATGATCCAAGAAGAGAGACAATAGAGGAAATTTTTACAGAATTAACTTCCAAGGAGACCCATGATGGGCAATCTTTACGATAAATATAATAGGACCAGAAAGTAATATTCCTTATATTGGCAGCCCAATAGTAAAACCTAAAATTGGGTAGGGCTAATCCACCCATCTCTTTATTTCTTTGTAGGTAAACTTTACTTTAACGAGCTTGTTTATTATTCCAAATATAAGATGTTAAAATTGAATCTAAAGAATCAAAGTAGGTCTTAGGAATAAAAATAGGTAAGGCCTGAAAAAGATATAAAAATTTAGGAAGTATCTTCATTTTAATCGAATTAATTTGGCCAATTAGGGATAAAGAAAGAGGAGACCATTTAGAAAGCGTCTTTTTCACATAATTCAATAAGGGGTTTAAGTTTTCTTTAAATAAATTCTTGAAGTTTTTAGTAATTGTTACACCTAGATATGTAAATTGACTTGTAACAACTTGGAACGAAAATTTGGCATTTGATGACATTAGGTCATTTAAAGGAAATAGCTCACTTTTATGTAAGTTCAGCGTATATCCTGAAAAAGAACTAAACTGGGAAATTAAAGAAAGAACCGAAGGTAAAGAAGTTTCAGTGTTAGAGATAAAAAGTAAAATATCATCAGCGTATAACGAAATTTTATGAGTCATACCTTCCCTTAGTATACCAGAAATGTCCTTAGATTCTCGAAATGCTATTACTAAGGGTTCTATAGCTAAAGCAAAAAATAAAGGACTAAGAGGGCAGCCTTGTCTAGTTCCCCGCTGTAATTTAAAGGGCTTAGAAATTTGAAAGTTAGGAAGAACCTGAGCGGTAGGAGACAGGTAAATTAATTTAACCCAACGAATAAAATTAGGCCCAAAATTAAACTTTTCTAAGGTCTTAAAAAGATAATTCCACTCAATCCTATCAAAGGCTTTTTCTGCATCTAAGGATAATATACACTCTGATTTTTTTTTTAGCTGGTGAATATATCACATTCAATAACCGACGTATATTAAAATGTGAGTAACGATTTTTAATAAATCCTGTCTGGTCATGTGATATAATAGATGGTAAAATATTTTCAAGTCTTCGAGCTAAGATTTTGGATGAAATTTTTGCATCAACATTTAATGAAGAAATCGCTCTGTATGAAGAACATTCAGCTGGATTTTTTTTTAAGAAGAGAAATAAAAGCTTCATAAAAAGATTGAGGGAGTTTACCTGATTTAAAGAACTCTGATAAAACAGAGGATAAATAAGGTGTAAGTAACGTAGCGAAAGTTTTATAAAACTCCCCAGGAAAGCCATTAGGTCCTGGGGTCTTACCAGAATGTAAAGCACGTATAGCCTCAGCCACTTCTTCATTGGAAATAGGCTGATCTAACTGTGTTAGAATATCAGCAGACAATGTAGGAATGCTGATATTACTGAAAAAAGCATTCATATAGGTATCATCTGAAGAAGAGTCAGACTGATACAACTTAAGGTAAAAGTCTTTAAATACGTTGTTAATTTCAGAAAGGTCGGATATCTTGTATCATTATCTTTAAACATTTCTGTGATTTGACAATTAACTGTAAAAGATTTTAAGCGATTGGCTAATAAACTACCTGTTCTGTCCCCGTGAATGTAAAATTGAGTTTTATCTCTCAACAGCTGTCGTTCAATTGGGTAAGTCAGCAGAAGATTATACTTGGATTGGATTTCAATACACTTATATATACTTGGATCTGGAGATAGGGCATACTTTCGATCAAGATCTTTTAATATCGCTGCTAGGTCAGACCTTTCTTTGTCAGCTTTTTTCTTTATATAGGTAGAGTAAGAGATAATTTCTCCATGAATATATGCTTTAAAAGTATCCCAGACTATAGTACCAGCAGTATCTCCTTTAAAATTTTCTTTAAAGAAAAAAGTAATATGGTTTTCCAAAAACTTCAGAAATTTTTTATCAGATAACAATGATAAGTTAAAATGCCAACTTCTATTTGGTACAGAGTAAACAGGTAATCGTAAAGCCAGAATCACAGGTGCATGATCAGACAAAGCAATCTCCTTATAATCACAGGATCGTACCAGTGGAAGCAAGTTTCTATCTATAAAAAAGTAGTCAATCCGAGAGTACATATGATGAACCTGAGAGAAATATGAATATTCCTTTTCTTGGGGGTGTAAAAAACGCCACACGTCGAGAATACCACATTGAAATAGAAAAGATTTAAAAAGTAAGACTGATTTATTAGTGACAGGGGTTTTACTTGAAGAGTGATCTAATATAGGGTGAAGCCAAAAGTTAAAATCTCCACCCATCACTAAGGAATACCGATTCAAATCAGGCAGAAAAGAGAAAAGATGTTCAAAGAACAAGGAGTCATCTGTATTTGGAGTGTATACATTCGCAAATACGATTAGTTTATTCTCAAGACTACCTGAAACAATAACAAAGTGCCCATTTGTATCAGAAATTACATTATGCTGATTACATATTACATATTAATATACTCAGTTTTAATGTGAAAGGTCTAAATAACACTGTTAAATGAAATAAGATTTTCTCTTATATCCGGAAACTTAAAACTCGTATAATCTTTCTCCAAGAAACCTATATTCGTAAAGATGATATTTTACATTCTTTCAAAGAATGGAAGGGTGTTGTATATTGAACCAGATTTGTTTATGGAGTTTGATGAAAAGGAGCCTTTTGGAGGCGGTGATAATATGATGGGATTCATCCTGCAGTTTGCAAGGGAGAAACTAAAATCAGATGTATCAGCACTTAGAAGGGAGGGAGGCAAAATACAGTTAGCCTGGGTTCAGTAACTGGCAAGATGTTGGGTCCATTATTAAGGATGAGGTAAACACAAAGTATACTGCAGATGCTGTGGTCAAATCAAGACGTACCAACAAGCTGGATGAACTCAGCAGGTCGGGCAGCATCCGTTGAAATGAGCAGTCAACGTTTCGGGCCGATACCCTTCATCAGGATTGAAGAAGGTGGGGGGAGGGTGGAAGGTGCCAGGTGAAAAAACAATCAGAGGAAAGATCAAGGGGTGGGGGAGGAGAAGCAGGGAGGGGATCGGCCAGAAAGGTGAAGAAGGAATGAAAGGGGAAAGCACTATGGGTAGTAGAAGAAGGTAGAATCATGAGAGAGGTGATAGGCAGCTGGAAGAGGAGGCAGAGTGAAAGTGGGATAGTGGAAGGGAGAGGGAGGGAATTACCGGAAGTTGTAAAATTCGATGTTCAGGCCAAGGGGCTGGAGACTACCCAGACGGTATATGAGGTGTTGCTCCTCTAACCTGAGTTTGGCCTCATCATGGCAGTAGAGGAGGCCATGTATGGAGATATCCAAATGTGAATGTGAAGCAGAGTTGAAGTGGGTGGCAACCGGGAGAACCTGTCTGTTCCCTACACCTCCTCTCTTACCACCATTCAGGGCCCCAAACAGTCCTTCCAGGTGAGGCAACACTTCACTTGAGAGTCTGGTGGGGTAATCTATTGCATCCGGTGCTCCCGGAATGGCCCCCTCTACATCGGCGAGATCCGACGCAGATCGGGGGACCCCTTCGTCGAGCACCTCCGCTCCGTCCACCACAACAGACAGGGTCTCCCGGTTGCCACCCACTTCAACTCTGCTTCACATTCCCATTTGGATATGTCCATACATGGCCTCCTCTACTGCCATGATGAGGCCAAACTCAGGTTGGAGGAGCAACACCTCATATACCGTCTGGGTAGTCTCCAGCCCCTTGGCATGAACACTGAATTCTCCAACTTCCAGTAATTCCCTCACCCTCCTTTCCCCCA